>NW_021605583.1:1402833-1498014 GCF_004785775.1 Grammomys surdaster | reverse complement strand
ACACACACACACACACACACACACACACACACACACACACACACACAAATCACAAATCACAAATTGTTGATGGCTGAAAACCATGGTTTCTGGGCCTCAATTCACCTAGCAGCTGGAAAATGTAATTAACTCCAGGTCACTTCACGCCTTGTGTTTCTGAATACAGAGTGAGAAAAAAAATACATGTTTGTCTATCCATTCAGAAAGAAGAATCACACAGTTTGCTGCCCCTCACTCTCACCACCAATGGCATCTCCAATACTCAAAGGAACACCAAACATGGGCATAAGCCCCACATACTTAAACTACATTCTCAGATTCAGCACTGGGCCAGCAGAGAAGCCAGCCTTCTTGTCAAAAAGAGTGCATTTTCTCATCTTAAAATATACTTAAATTTTCTTTTGTGTTTGCCAAAGCATCAAGCCAGAGGTAGCCTCATAGTGTCTCACTAGGGCCAGCTTCCAATCTGGTAATAAAAATCCTCTGGAATTGGGCACTAGTCCAGTCTCTTATAGTGCATAACTGGTTAGAGAAAGAATGTTCTAGAGCATCTAAACCCAAGGAGTGCATAGCCATGTATATGTGTGACAAGAAGCTGTAACGTGTGGTCTATTTCTAACATGGCTTCTCATCCTGCGATATCATGGAAGGCCAGGATTGTATAGCTAATTAGCAGCCAAGGAGGCAGAGCAGGAAGGAACCTGATGTCCCCTCATCAACTCCTATATTTTACCTTCAGAAAAAACCAATGAGTGGAAATATCCCATGTGCCCTACTGAAGTTTGGAAGTCCTGAGTTTGACCACAAATGTTGACTCCTGACTACCCTTTGCTTTTGTGCCTTATTTTCTTGTGTATCTCAGTAGCTAGTTCTGATTTCTTTTATTTCATTTTCCCTAATCTCATCCCCAACCCCAAAGAGCCAGGGTTATCAAGTGGAAAACTGGATCTAGAAAGCTGAGCTAAAACAACTCACGCTCATGAAGGCTTTGTAATGAGCTGTTTAAACCATCCAAATGAGCCCAACCCAGGGAAGTCTTTATTAATTAATTAAGATTTGCTTGTTTGTTATGTGTATGGCATAAGTGTGTGGTATGTGTATGTGCACACGTGTGTGTGCCTGTGAGTATGTTCATGCACACATGCAAGCATGCATTCACACAAGGAACTCAGAGCAGGCCTTCAGGTGTCCTCTGTCTCTACCTCATTACCTTAAGACAAGGATCTCTCACTGAACCAGAAATTTGCATTTTTAACTCAGCTGGCCATTCAGTGATCTCCTGGGATCTGCCAGAACTTGCCACTCAAAGTTGTGATTATAGGCATGCCAGCCATGCCTGGCTCTTTACATGGGTGTTTAGGATTTAAACTCAGGTCCCACAGCAAGCACTTTTACCCACTGAATCAGCTACCCAGTCCTCCAGAGAAGTCCTTTATTAAAATTGTTTGGTTTTGTTCATGTTCTTCCCTTTCTCTGGGTAGACTCTGGTGGTGGGCAGGGCAGCACCTTATGTGAAGCTACATTAGGGAAATGCAGGGCAAGGAGGCAGACAGATGTTTGGAACTCAGATGAAGTTCTCCAGATGAATAGAATCCATCAATTAGGGCTTCTTGGTAAACCACCTCATGCTAGGAACCCAGGATGCTCTGGACAATGTAGTCTCAGGTTGCTCTCTGCACTCTTGCCTTGACAAAATGACTCATTGGCATCTTTCTTCCAATCATAAAAAGGTGCTGATATGGGACAGACTCCCCCCTCCCCACTTCCAACAGCTTCTGCTAACATGGCAAGAAACTGGGATTATATCTTTCAATATTTGTCCAGCTGTTGTTTGCAGATGTTATATTCTTTACACCGAGAAAATAGAAAGCTAGAGAGTGCTGGCATGCAACTTTATCCTGAGAATTTTAGATATCACCAATGTCTTTCAAAGATGTCCTTATGTGTTGATGGCTTTAAGCACATCTGGGCTATTGAAGATACAGAGCTTAACAGTCCTCAAACAAACATTGCAGAGAATTGTCGAAATCTCTTTTCCACTAAGTCAAAATTCTACACACTCAATGATTTGTATGTGATTATTGTGGGCCAGGTAATGTTTAATTTATTTAATCTTTACAACAACCCCATGACGTTGGTACTATTTTGTCCTATTGAAATAATGAAGGAACTATGGAAACAGAATTGAACCCAGGCTGACCTGCCTCTAGGGACTTGTTTTAGATATGAACTTTATAGAATCAGTCTCAAAGTGATCTTTGATGAAAGATGATTGTTTTTTCTGCTGGAGACGTTGGCAAACAGGCACAAGGTTAGAGAAAGACATCACAGGCTAGGAGCAGCCCTGATAGAACTCTTTCTGATTCTTATCAGTAGCTAAAATCACAGTTACTGAACCCAAAAGGCCATTCTCTCACCTCTACAGCCCTCCACAGAACCCTATGCTCATCACCCATGGGCGTGGTCTCAAAGCATTTGTGCAGCTCATTCTACAACTGTGATACTCTGTGCTCAGCACTGATGGTGGCCATCACCAGGGACAGGATCAAAGGAGTTGGGTTTTCCCCAGTCTGGGTTCTGACTTAGTCATTGTTTTCCCTGTTGGAATGTTGGTATGAAATGATTCTTTGCTGGGTGTGGTGGGTGCATGCCTGTAATTACAGTATGCTGAAAGGAAGGTGGGAAGTCTCAGGGCAGTATGGGATGCAAAGCAAGAACCTGTCTCAAAGCAACAACAGCATTCTTGATGCTGTCTGGATTGCGACGATTTCATCCTCAAAATCACTTGTAGTAATTCATGCTGGCTCTGAACTTGGGCATCTCAAGGCAGCTATCCTCCTGAAGAGGTGACCTACAGCATGACCCTGGTAAAGGAATTCCTGTCAGAGGTCACACTGCTTTCTATTGGGTGCAGGATCCAATCTCAAACCATAAAGTGACTCTTAACCCAATCCAATGGTGTTTGACCTGACGGATAATACACACGGCCACATTATACAAATGTTGGAGTGAGTGGGAAGCACAAGACTACCTAAGCATTTGGACGACTATTCTTAGAATAATATAGCTATTGTTCTTGAGTTAACCGTGCTGCTTTACAAGTTAGGGAGCCGGTGAGAATGCCATCCTCAGCATCACGGCTCTCTATTGGGAATCAGGGTACAAGCTGCATTGTTAGGTTATCACTACCATGCTTCTCGGAAGCTCAGAGCTTAGCATGGCTCTAGATTAGATTGGGGAAGGGTGGGTGCTAAAGAGAAGGGGCCAAAGCAGTGTGTGCCAAGGGCCAAGGAAAGGACAGTGTAGGCACACACTGTGAGGGTCTGCACCATTTCATTTGCCAGCACCATGGCCCATCCGTCCACGTGATTACTGAGTGGTGATCTCCAAATCTCAGCATCATCTCCAGGCTACTGAGACCCTACTTTGGCTCCTGCAGTGTGATTTCAGGGAGGGGAATGAACTCTACATCCCACTCTACCCCAGGTTGGCTCCTAATCCTCTTTGGCATTTTTACCTTATATTTTATATTCCTAATAATGGCAGCCACTTGTGGCTGCCCTCCAGGTTGCCAGTGGTCTTTTTTTTTGACTTATGAAGAATGTATTGTCTTGGGAAGAGTTTTCTGGGAAGATGGACAGTGGAAGAAATGTCACTGGGTAGGAGCAAGGGAGGATATGACCATACCATACTGGTAGCTGGGATCTCCCCTATGTGCTAACCTGCCTACAATAATTCTGCAACCCTGAGGATTCAAGCCACACAAATTGAGCCTGGACCAAGATATCCTCACATCCCTCAGAGATTCTGGCTTGTGTTCTCAATAAGATTTTACCAAAGCCGACATTACCAAGTCCTCTTATCATTTACTTACACTCAACCCCTTACATACCACTCACACCATTGACACACTCACTGTGGTTGTACAAGCAGAAGAATCTTTGGATCCCAGCCTGTGGAATCAAAGGCAGACATATGAAAGTCCCCATGCTACCATGTTGTCATGCCCTTTGATGTTCAAGGACTGCTGTCTGACTGGATTCCAAAGAGCCAATTCAAAGGTCAGGGACAAATAATGAAGCTCACTCTGGAGGGCCAGACATCCAATGATCTCATGCCAAGGTAGTGAGTCTTCTTTTAAGAAGACTTTCACCTGGGCAGTCCTTCTTCTTTCACCCCTCAAGGTGACAGAGTCCTTATAAGAAACTTAGATCAAGAATCTGAATTGCTTTTTGCTGGATCTTTCATGCTGATATTCACAAGAAAGGAAAAATCTACCCAGTGGGAAAGTTCACAGTTGGAGGTCTGGGAAACTTCTTTCCATCATCTTCAGGAGAACAAACTATTAGCTCTGCATTGGGAGTCTACAGTGACCACCGTGAACCTGGCCTGATGGCCCCTATGTCATGTTTAAATAAGGGACATGGAATGGGATGCAGAAAAGAACCACACAGACATAGACACACAGAAAAATGGACATGAGCATAACCACATAGAGATTCATAGACAGGTACACATACATGAATATAAATACCCAGTCATGAACGTAAGTGCAGAGAGATTCACATACAGACGCACATAGGCTGGGTTACATAATGAGGTCCAGGTAGCTTGGGTGGCATAGTGAGACCTTGTTTGGAAAAGGAGAGCCTAGAAATTCCTCCCACCAGAGCACACTGCTTGTGCAAACACGCATACTGTGTCACCAGCTGGATAAGATGTACACATTCAACTATGATAGCCCATGAATGACTATGTTTCTGGTGTACGCATTAAGCATTCTATGGCTTGTGTTATTTTACTATGTCCTCTTTACACCTATAAAAAATGAAAAGGACTCTAAAGCAGTGTGGCACATTACCCAGCAGTCGCCTCGGGCAGCTTATTGTTTTAGCATATCATCAAGAGACACATGGAGGAACAGCAAAGGGGTCCTGGTGGCCACGCATTCTACCCCATTTCCACCTCTGCCGTCTTCTGGGGAATCAGAGCGCCCCCATGGCAGGCTTGTGTGATGAGCTCCCTAATCTTGAGAATCTGAAAGACCCAACTCTATCACCTGGGTCAGTCTCTACTGCAGAACCCCTGCCATGCTGTCTGTCCCTGGTGTGGAAGAGCTCTCTGAATCACATCACTAACTGTCTTTGCAGGGTGTTGATACCTTCTGATAAACTTCTGACCCCAGCAATCCATCTCAGTGCCCCCCACCCCCACCTTGAGCCCTAGATCAGAGAACTTTCAAACACATGGCCTAAAAGAGGCCTCATTTAGAAAATTAGAACACACTTCTACTGAGCTACTAGGAAAAATGAAGTTGTGAAAGTTTTAGGAAAATAGGTGGAACTGGAACGTATTCTATTAAGAAAAGTGACCCAGTCCCAGAAAGAGAACGTTGACTGCTCTCTCTCTCTCTCACACGTGGATGTTTCTGTTTCTATTTACATAATCCAGGAGTTGTGAGAGTGGGTATATTCCACAAAACTAGATAGGGGACTATGGAAGGAGTAAAAAGGGGACCATGTCATGTGTCTGATTTGTGCCGAGTTTACGTAAGGGCACTCTTACACTGCGAGATGCTTGTACCAGAATATCTGTCCATGAAACAGTTCTCAGAATAGGTCCCTACTACAGCGAGGCTCAAAACTGTACTTCTGTAAGACTGGCAGAAGTCCTCCATACTTACAAGTGACAGCATCAGGAACAATATTGGTCAGAAAGAAAAAGCAATGGCAGACATGAATGCGAACCCATGTTCATGCAGTATACCTTATTATATAGCAGGGCAAGCTGCTTTCATTTCTATAAACAAGCTGTAGCTGCCAGCAGCACTATTTGGCTTTTAATGATGCCAGTATCTTATTGAAATCTATTAAATGGTAACAACCTGACAAGCAAGTCTCCCAAGGATCGGGATTTCCAGAATAAATGGCTGGAGAGAATGAGAGCAAACAACCCCAGTAGCAGCCCTTAAACTCCCCTTGGGACCATGAACCTGCTGCTGTATGTCATTTCAGGCTCTGGATATCACCCCACTCTCTGGAGATACAACACAGACTTCTTACTCCTTATCTTTCCAACCATGGGTCTACACCTAGTTTTATATTTCATGAAGCATTTCTAGCTGAGTTCATTTAGGTGGGTTGACAGATTATGAATGCTGTACACAAATACCTCTAACACACATTAAGACCCTACGCTTTGTACCGTATCTGTTTCCAAAGTCATTGGACTGTGAGTTATACGTTTGCTTCCTAGGTGGAAAGAGAGGATGAAAAACCTGTTTTCTCAAAACCACATTCAGGTAAGTTACATAGTTGAAAAATCAGTCACTTAAATAACAACAACATTCCTAAACAACACACCTACCATGCTGTGGTTTCTTACCGTCTGTCTGTCCTGGACTTAGGGCAGAGCTATCAACTAAAATGGATTCAGTTTAGAGTTGGCCCTTCTTTAAGATCCATAACCTTTTACAGAGTCACAGGCAGAGTGATCAGAGATCAGAGCTTTGGGTGAGAAGCCAGGGTCTAGAGCAAGATCTGATGGAGACTTGGATTTGGCCTATTGTCAAATGTTCAGAGTAAAGCTTTCTCCCACGTTAGGGGTCTCCATTAGATACCAGCTGTAGGAGACTGACAAACCTGCAAAGCTAGGGAAGGTGAGAAAGAAAGAGGAGGGGGTTAATGGGAAGGAAGAAGAGAGGGAGGGAATAGTCTAAAAGGAAAGTGACATTAGAATAAAAGGCAGATATGGCATTTGGATGCAATAGGACTAGTAATCTCAAAGGAGCCTTAGTAAGAAGATTCTCTATGCTAACCCCACCATATCTCTAAGCCTTCAAGAAACTATCATCACTGTTAACCTGTGCATAACCTCCTCCACACAAAAGTAGACCCTGGACTTAGGGGCTAGTGTTAATCATTCAATGAGGCCTCAGCTATCGGCATAGACTAGACTGATCAGGACACAAGATTTCCCCTCCTGGAATCTGAGACATGATGTTCCTGGATTTGTCTTCAATGAGCTCCTTTCTATCCCTTGAAAATTCCAATTTTGTACCTCTGTCTTGAGGTCCCCATGTTTCTGGCCTAACGATGCTCGAGATTTTGCTATGTAACCAGGTCAGGGACCACTGGTAGGGGACCACTGGCTCAGCCGACGCCCTGCCTGGGATAACTGAAGAACTGCAAACAAGCAGGCCCAGTTAAAGTCTTCAAGCTCCTGCTGACAATCGTTAGTTTTGTTATCACTCTTACTTTGCCATTTGTCCCCCGAAGCAGTGGGATGTAGTTCTGCACAAATTCCGATTTCATGTGAGTCACAGCGGCCCTTTAGAAAGTACAGCCATAGCTGCTGTGAGGGATAGGTGTGTGCATAGATTGCCTGGGCTACAAAGTACCCAGGTATTTGGTTAAACAACTTTCTGCGTGGGTCTCTGATGGTGTTTCTGGGAGAGGTTAACATGCTGGTTAGGTGGAGTCGTCAGACTGCCGTCCTAATAGTGTGGTGGTCCTCACCTAATCGGTTAAGATGTGGGTAGACAGTTGAGTAAGACAGAATTTCAATCTCTCTTTCCTCTTTTTTTTTTTAAACAAAACCCACCACCACCAACAACAACAAAAAAAACAGGACTTCAGGACCTCTCCCGCCTGCACCTGGACTCGGAATGGAGCTTATGCTATAGGCTCTGCTGGTTCTTGGACTTTGACTCAGACTGGAATGAGAACATTATTTCTCCTGGGTCTTTAGCTTGTTGATGGCAGACTTAGACTTTCTAGCTTCCATAGCTGTGTGAGCTCATTCACCACAGCATCATAGATTTATTAATAAATATGTATACTTATATAATATATATACACATACTATAATTGTGTATATATAATTGCATACATGTCCACACATATGAGAAAGCGTGTGCCTATGTTTTGTGTAGAACAGAACTAATAGGAAGTTCTGTTTCTTTGCAGAATAAATGCAACCAGCATACCAAGAGACAAGAGTCCATTATCTTTTCTGAAAGTAGATACATGTTGCAATAAGATGGACATGATAAAGAAAAGATAACCTACAATTTCTATCATTTGAGTTTGACATCTTCACCTAGTTCAGGATGCCTACAAATGGCAGGTCTCTGTCACTGAGGAGATTGCTGTTCTCATCAGGTGAGACTGAGAAGCCTCCTTTGTGAGCTGCATCCAAAACTCCCAGAGTTGAGTCTGCTGATCACCAAGTGGTAATCAAAACAAAGTCTGTATGCACTGTGCACATCCTTGCAAATTGTAAGGAAGAAAAGGAAGGTGAGAGACTGTGTGAAGGAAACATCAGACACTCTTCCAAAAATGAGACCTCGGGGCTCTGAAATAAAGTCTTTAGCGTTACGAATTAACTATAAGTCATAAAGCAATACAAATTACGGCTATAGAATCTTCAAAATGGCAATTTAAAAAGACACCCAGCACTAAGTGGTAGTCGTTTTAGTGAAGAAAGCTTTCTGTTCTGTGGAATAAGGAACTACCTGCCTCTTACCTTTATTCTATTCTACTGACGAATTTCCAAGCTCGACAGGTGCATTAATAGGATTCTCAATCCCCTGCTGAACCCAATGAAAGAAAACTCTGAATTGTCTCTAACAATTCCTAGCTGAATTCATCTTGCTTTCAGAGATAGAGAGTCCCAAGGACAAATGTTCCTCTTGTATGTAAAAGATTAGTATTTCTTCTTCTTAATAGCTCTATGTTGTTCCTTGCTTTCTTTGGCTGCCTCCCTGCCATGCATGCCTCACTGTAAAGAAAAGGTCATTTGGCGATTCATTAGCTCTTCCTCAAATGTGAGAATTCAAAACGACTGCCCAAGTGTCTATTGCATCGGAGCCACAGACCTTTCTGATATTCGATGTGGACTGTGGCTGGATACATAACCTCCATGGAGAAAGACAGGTGACTGAGACCATGTATAAACAATCTTCCCTGTAACTTCTTCCTGTCTTCTATACTTCAGACTATAGGGAAACTCATATGCCATACAAGTGTCTGTCTCTGCAGCTCACTCTACCAAGGACATTGATACCAGGATGCAAAGAATGACAGACAGGGACGTCATTTGTTTTCCAGGAGGCCTATCTACACAAGCACGGGAAGAGTCTGCTATGGTTTGATGAGTTACCACTCCAGATGTGTCCATATGTTAAAGCCTCAGTCATCAGGGGGATTAATCAGGAGGCACTAAGGACCTTTGAAAGGTGGGGCCCAGTGGGGGCATTTAGAACACTGAGAGTGTCTCTCCAATGGGGACTGTAAGATGACAGCCTTCTCTTTTTGTTTCCTGGTTATTGTGTGCATGCTTGCTTTGATTGGCACTCCTCTTATGTGCTACCTTCAGCAGAAATCCAAATCCATTGGGCCTACTCAGTCTTGACTTGAGCCTCAAAAATCATAAGACAAACCAATCCCTTTTCGTTTATAAGTACCTTGTGTTGGTATTTCATTACTACCATGAAAAGTTCACTATGATAGCCCCCAGCACACATGACTTCCCTGGAATAGCTCCCCATACATGGTAGGCTCATACAGATAGCTTCCCAACACATGGAAGTTCTGGCTGGGAAGATCATTAGAAGCTGAAATTTCTTCATCATAAAATGAGATATGGACAACAATGCTTGGGATGATTCAAAATGATAACCTGGCAGAAAAGACAGAGCCGAAACATCACACCAATAAGCTCTCCAGTGAGGTGAGGTGACACTGTAATTTCCAAGTGTCTCAGACTTGGTTCTGTTGCCAGCAGATTCAGACAAGGGCAGCCTGCCTGATGCCTGGTCCTCTTTCACTCACATGGCACCTCTAGAGGTGAGTATTTTTTCTTAAATTACTTAACAAAAAGAAAAAAATGGAAGTACTTGGGCCAGATTTGAACAGTTAGATGGACAGGGTGGTTGTGTGCAGCTGGAGGTCTGGATCCTTATGCTTAATGTCTTCTGTAAAAATCAGTAAGAAAGCAGAGGCATAGGGTAGCAAGGTGGGGAGAAATCAGTCAAAAAGAAAGTTAGGGTTTTCTAGTCTTATCTCTAAAGCCATCATAGAGCTTTAGGCAAGTTCTTCTATCTCTCCACTTCTCTGGGAACCCATTGGGAAAGGCACCAGTTGACTTAACTGATGGTGAACATCCACTGTACCCCAATAGTTATATGACTGAGGTAGGGAAACTGGTGTTGATATAAGCATTCACTCTTGGCACTGGCTTGTCCACGCCCTGTAGGTAAAGGTTCCACACAGTTCCAGGTTCACATAGTTACAGAGTTAATCTATGCTGATTCTGGAGGCATAGGACAGGCCCCACCCAACCTGGGCAAAGCCTGGGTTACCCCTCCATCCAGGCAACAGAGGGCACCCAGCAAGTGCAACCCTCTTTCTGTAGTGGGCTCTATTGGTTGACTCTCTGTTACTGGCTGAAGTTCTGGTCTAAACTAGACAAGAACATTCAAAACACAGCTTGACTAAGTATCCTGCTTCTGATCTGAGCTCATGGAAGCAGTGGCTCCCACCTTGGGAAATCCCATTTGGGGAGAAGCTACGATGGCAACATCATTTGATCCTGCTGTGTGTTAAGGGGTGACCCACATGGTAAACAAAGGGTTTCCTGTTACAGAACAAAGAGTGTTCTCTAAATAGTATTTATTATCACCTTAAAATAAGGCAAAGGACAGCAAGTTAGCATCCCCAGGCAGCGCTAACAACATTGAGAGGGCCAAGAGAAACAGCCTTAGGACCATGTGGATAGAAGATTGGACCATGAGGCCAATTAGCACAGCTATTTTCCATACCCCCAGTTTGACCAACACTGTAACTCCACAAGATGGGTTGTCATCCCTTGACACATCATTATCTGGAAGGAGAGTGAGTTCTGAGAAACAGAACAAGACAGACTGCTCTTCTCCTAGGGCTCTTCCTCCTCTCAGGGAACGGTCCTAAAGTGGGACGCTTCTTCAAGTGGTCAGCAGTCCTAATGGACTTAAGGTCAATCTAGTAATCGCTCCCATGGGAGTAAACTGTGTTTTATCAAGGAACACAATTACGACCGGGACTATAGGAGAAACAAGGAGCTAGAAAGAAACTACTGCTTCCATTAATCTCTCCCCTCACTGGGTCTCAGTATTAGGAAGTGGCTCCAAAGTATATATTTTGGATGAATCCCTAGGGCCTATTTCAAGAATACTTTTTGAAGTCAGAATGGCTATGTGGTCATCTAAAGAATGTTTACATTCTGGAGGCTGGTTTGTTAAAAACAAAAAAGGCAGTCCCTCAGTCTAATTCTGAGTGGTTATCTGTCGATGTGATTAAATCACACATGTAGAATCAAAGACGTTGAGCCAACCAGGCAGCATCAGGATCCCTCTGTGCTTCTCAGGTCCAGATGTGAACACAGCAGCCCTCCAAGCAATCTTATGTAACCCTTCCTATTTCTGACAATAGCAGTAAAGATCATCTGGGTAAAAACTTCACTGCAAACTCAGCCTAAGGAAAACAGGGCCAGACCTCTGCCTTGCTACTCACACTTAAAGCAGAAACACAGGTCTTAGTGTTTGTAGCTGCCATGCCAGGCAGCCTCAATCCCACCAAATAACCTTAGGAGTTGAGCCAAGTTGAGCTTGAGTTTGGAACCAGGACTGACTATATTCATGAAACCCCAGGACTCTCCCACACCAAGCATTCTCAGACTGATCCCAGAGCCTTCCCATTTTCCCTACTCAGCAGTAGGAACTTCTTCCATTTGGATTTTCCAGATCTTGGCTGTTGAAATCGATCCCTATGAATCTTATTAATGAAATAAGAAACTGACAAGGGCATCTGTGCAGGGGAATTGGTATTGCTACTACTGATCAGGGATATTTTTATTCTTGTGTTGATATCAAGAAGTAAAGAGAATCTGTAAGAGACTCTGTATCATGAGCTCCAGGCTGGATTCTTTATAGACCTCATCCCTGGGGCCCAATATAGCGCCTAGACTCATCAATGTACTTTATAGATGAGGAAACCGAGGCTTAGCAGTTTAAATGGATTATTCAGTACTACACAGCTATTGAGAAGATAAATTTAAGTTATACATTTGCTCTTTTCCAAAGTCCATTTCCCTTCTGTTTCTGTGAAGCCCCTACTTACTGATGCCTCAGAGGTCAATGGATATCTTCTACCAATTCAACCTTGAGCACAAGTTCCTGCTTCTGCTTAGTGAAAAAAATGGAAGAAAACAAATGCTTCGTGCTTGAGGAGGCCACCTCTGAACCAGCAATTCCCAGGTTACACTCACACTTCTCAGAGAGTAAACCTGGTATGCACTCTGCTTCGGGCTAGGAGTCCAATATCAGGATTTAGGAAGGATCATTCCGGAAAACTCCACGTGATTTTTAAATATAAATTCTTATCCTAAGGAAAGGACCATCTTATAATTATGTCTAGAAGCTTGTTTTCATCCTTTAGACAAAGAAAGGATGAATTTGGGGACAGTCGCAAACCTGTGTGCTTTTCCTCCTCTCGTAGGCAGTAAGCAGGATGAAACTGCATACTCCTTGAAATGAGGACTATGTCCCACTGTCCCCTCTTGCAAATACCCATCTGTACCCATGCCCAGCAGCTGCCCAATGCCCTTCAGAAGAAGCAAGTAGAACACACAATGTTTAGTATAGCATCTGCCATCATCAGTGGTCCACAGTGACAGAGAGGGAAAGGAACAGCAGAGGTAGCTGTAGATATGACTGCTGCATTTATGTTGCCTAGAAACCTGAGGTCTTGTTCTGACATGGTGACGCCGGGGAAAGACAAAATCTCCAGCCCTCTGATATCTTCTGCAAATGATCATCAAGACTGGCCATAAACATTCTTTGACTCTAGAACTCTAATTAGCTGAGTCTTTCTTGCCCCGTTTCTTCTATTAACCAAGAGGCCTCCCACGGAGACGTTGTCACAAAAGCCACATGTCGCCATACTTTAAGAGACAAAGTCTGAAAGCAAAAGAAATCTTGGCATTTTATGCTAAAGAGGCTCAGACATCTTCATGTCTCCGGTGATTTCTATGTGGTTTGTTGGAAGCTCTTTCTAAAATCTTCTGGTGACTGTCTATGCTTTATCACAGCTCCCTGCGGGATGGGAGAGAAGAAATTACCCAAGCGTTGACAGAATAGCCACACAATGACTGTCTGGCAATGCTCACTTATTAAGCAAAGCAGGCAGAGCAAGAGATGGCTAAATCATATACCTGCCTCTCCCTCACCAGTCTTCTGCGGCATCCAATACAATAGGCCCCTGGAAGCCGCCAACTCCACATCAGCAATGCCTTGCACAGTGGGTGAGCTGAGGCAAAGATAATTTTCCAAGCTGTTTGGCTATCAACAGACACCAAATTGCTTAGCTGAGCAGACGTGATTTCCTCCAACTTGTTGAAAAATTCTTAAACAAACCCTGAAAATGGAAATGTACGCTCATTTTACTTCCTAGCTAAGAAACAGTGGATTCCTTACTTAGGAATCAACAAGTTAGGAAGGGGGATATGAACATAGACATCTACTCTCATAGGAAACAAGTGAAACCAATATACATTCAGGTCTATGCAGTCACTCCTCCCTAGCTACATGTTCAAAAGCCAAGATTCAACTGAACGTACATCAGAAATATTCTGCATTGTACTGGATGCGAAGACCACTTGTCTTGTTTCCATTCTCTGAACAACACAGAATCTTATAACTTTTGCATTGGATTAGGTAGCAACAGTGATCTAGAGATGCCAAAGATGATGGGAG
The DNA here is from genome assembly GCF_004785775.1 of Grammomys surdaster. NCBI lineage: Eukaryota > Metazoa > Chordata > Mammalia > Rodentia > Muridae > Grammomys > Grammomys surdaster. The sequence continues at coordinate 1,484,222 of NW_021605583.1, read as the reverse complement.
GATGTATGTCAGTTATATGCAGATACCATACTACTTCCCAGAAGTGACCTTAGAATCCTGGAATGCTGGTTTGTGTAAGAAGTAATATCCTTAATGTATTGTGGCTGGGAGGGTTACTATAATTTGAAATACAAGGTATAGTTTATTCATGCTTTTCTGCCCAGTGACATTCTGGTAAGTATTTATCAAAGAGCTTATGGTAGAAGAGATGCCATAGTGTCTTTGCAGTTTGCTATGGTGTAAATATTCTGGCCATGAAATTTCATTCTACCAACCTAATATAAGATGCAGAACTGGGAAGCCAGCCAAGCATCCACATCCTACCATTGTCCTGATATTCAAACATGAGTCTTGAGTTTCAGAAACATGAAAGAACTATGAGAAACCTGTGTCTTCTGGTGCGATTTGTAGCAGGTTGCAGAGCAGGTGTAAATGAAAGGAAAATCCTAGCATGTTAAGGTGGACACAGAGGGCAATCTCCCTGATGTCCTCCATGTAGTTTTGACTTCTCAAACTCTATCTTCAGTTTCCTCACTTTGCAAAAACCAACCAGACATCTTCTGTACTGAGGCCAGTTGAGGAGTAACATGCCTTTACCCAGGCAGAAATGGGTCTTCTTAAATTTTTCATCGAGTTCTTTCTTCTGATCCCAGTAGGGCAGGCTCATTTCGGGGATTCTGCATCTTCCAGAAGCTAGGCTGCCTGTCAGAAACTTGCAAAATAGCCGAATGTTAAGCAGAGTCCTAACCAGCCTCCATGTTCCTGTGATATCACTGTCACATGGTTGTGAGGCAGAGCCAGACAGATGTGGAAGTTGTCATGTTCCTCCCAGCTGCCCTACCTTGCTCATGAATTGAGACATCAAATCGTTCTGAGTCCCACACATTTGGCCTTTTACTGAAGATGAACCCTGACATCCTGTTTAACATACTGACTCACTAGCCATGTGGCACTAAGTGCAGGTGTCCCTGTCCTAAGCTATTCCACCCTTGATTATGTCTTTCTCCTGAATTGGCCTCTTTCTCTGCTTTATTCCTGACTGTTGCTTGCTCTCATGTTAACTCATTGTCTCTCCTACAATGACTTTTCTCCTCTAAAATGAAGGCACACTGAGAATGGGGTAAGGAATAAGAAGGAAATGTGTAAAACAAGACCTTATTTGCATTTGTTTCATCTGTATGGTCTGTCTCTTGTTCATTTCTTGGATTTTAAATCCCACACAGTCTCTAAGGAACGTGGGTTTTCTTTTTTTCTTTCTTTACTTTTTTTTTTGAGAGCTCAACTGCCCATTTATAAAGCTACTGTTCTAAAATAGCACTCTTCCCACCCACTTCCCTCTCGTGAATCCCTCTTTCATTACTGCTGTAGGCATGCTTTTGAAGGGAGTGAGGGGAGAGTCTACGGAGAATACCAAGGTATCAAGCAAGAGAGATAGAGATAAAAGAGAAAAGGCAGAAGCAGAGGCCAGGGCTCCTTTCAAATAGGGGTCTGCCTAGCTCGGATCTACATTTCCCAGATCCGTATCATCCACTTACTGATACCACAGGCTTTCCTCTGGAGTGCTCAGCTACAAACTCTGAGAAAAACCTCATGCTTTCCCCAAAAGGCTTGAAACAATGGGTCTTGGAGAAAATGTATGTCCTGGTAGAATACTATGGCACAAAAGGATAGAAGGGCAGTTGTAGCTTAGCGTGTCTTGTGAAGATGGAGGAAGGAAGGGTGGGTGGCTCCTTAAGTCACCCATGTGAGCAACAACTCAAGCCAGGGCCCCTGTGTGACCAGCATCAGCACTGCTTGCATCAGAGTCAGCGATAGGCGTAAATGTGCGGTCTGTGACCTGGGTCCTCTCTCCTGACCACAGTGGTGTCTGCTGATAGCCAGAAAAGCATGTACATGAGATAACATTGTGATTTAAACAAAGACTTTCCAGCATATTGGTAGACAATGAAGTCTATGGCAAAGTTTGGAGAACATGAGGAAGTACTACAAATGGCAACCTTTCAAAGCCAAGTTACCCTTTTAGGTAAACCCAATACAATGTGTGGCATTTGTGACCTTCTGTGTCTTAATTTTCATCAAGGACTCAATCTTTATAAGACCTTGACAGACTAGCTTTTCTCAATAGGCTGTGAGGCAAATAATATATTTTCCTGCATGAAAACAAACCATGAAAACATTCAGAAAGAATTTGTAGTAGCTGCTTTTAAGAATTTTTAAACTAAATTCAGTCTCATTTCAATAGACCCTGAAAGGAGGGGGCATATAAAATAAACATTAAAAAAACCTCACTTAAAAAACCAAACCAAAATAAAAAATAGAGGAGGTATGCAGGTATCACCTATCTTGAGATATAATAAAGGGGGTCTATTAATCTTTGAAAACTTCCATAACATTTTCCTTGAAAGCCATGTAGTCTTTTGTGTTTATCCTTCTCAGACTATTGAGTATTATCAGATGTGGCATGGGGAAGTAACCTGTGGGGTAGACCAGATGTCCAAGCATCAGACAGTGGTCAAATAGGATATCCACGTCCAATTTTAGTAAACTGTGGGTGAAACAACTTTGATGGGCTCTAGAACACTTTTTCTGACCACTTCCACTTCCTTTCCTACATCTTCATCACGATCCAAGCCAAATTTAATTTAGAATAACAGGAGCAACCTCACCATCCAGCTTTCCTTTTTATGAGTATTCTTGCTAATGCTATTGGCTTTCTAGGGGCCATATTTGCTTTTGAGCTGTGCATGCTCAGGCCAACCCCAGGAGCTGATGCAGAGGCCATGGAGGTGTGCTGCGTATTGGGGTGCTCAGCCTTAAGTTCTATCTGTGACATTACATAGTGGACAGAGGTACCCAAAGAAAACTACTTCAACCTTTAAATTCTCAATTCTGTGTTTTTGCTGTTAGAGCTGCTGTTGATTAGACCCATTCTCCTAAGGCATATTGCACTTGATCAAAAACACCAGCATCTGATGGCTGTTTGACCAAGCACCCATGCCTGTGTCATCTGTCATCCTCTCTACTCTTCATTTCCTCTTCTACCCACTCATCAACTCCTTAACTGCCTCCTGTGGTCCTAAATCACATTCCCATGGTCATTAATCTTGCTTCTTCCTCATTTCCTTTTCATCTTCATTTTCATATGTACATTTTTAAAAAAAAGATTTATTTTTTTTTTTATTTATTTGAGTACACTGCAGCTGTCTTCAGACATATACTAGAAGAGTGCACCGGATCCCATCCCATTACAGATGATTGTAATCAACCATGTGGTTGCTGGGAATTGAACTCAGAACCTCTGGCAGAGTAGTCAGTTCTCTTAACCACTGAGCCATCTCTCCAGCCCTCATATGTGCATTTTTAAATGAAGACATGAACATGTTGAGTTTATAGATCTAGGAACATGAGCGTGTGTGCAGATACATGTGGAGTGCAGAGGCTGATGTTTTTACACAGTGTCAATTGATATAAAAGTAAGCAAACAAAAATGATGTCTTATTTATTTTATATAAAGGTGGAATAAAGCTTAAGACTTATTTTTTTTGGCATTATTGTAACCTCAGTAGAAATAGTGTGCCCAAAGGCATATGTCTTGAAGGTAAAGCCTAGGCTACATGTCGGACCAAATATACCCATGTGGTATACTGAAATCCATCTCACCTCTTGTCCTAATTAAGGTTATCATTGCTGCGATGAAACACCATGATCAAAGCAAGGGAGGAAAGGGTTTATTTGGCTTACACTTCCATAGCACTGTTCATCCTTGAAGGAAGTCAGGAGAGGAACCCAAACAAAGCAGAAACCTGGAGGCAGGAGCTGATACAGAGGCCATGGAGGTGTGCTGCTTATTGGGTTGCTGAGCCTGATTTCTATAGAACTATACTAGCCCAGGGTCACATCATCCACAATGGGCTGGGCCCTCCTCATAAATCACTAATTAAGAAAATGTCATACAGTTGGACTTTATGGACGCATTATCTCAATTGAGGTTCACTCCTTCCAGATAACTCTGGCTTGTGTCAAGTTGACATAAAACCAGCCAGCACACCGAACTGAGAAATGGAGGCTGATGGGCAAAATTCCTAAGTCTAATAGCTTTCTACATGGTGAATAAACGGTGCATAAATCAGTAACATACATATGACCAGTAGGGCAAAACCTGGGGTTGAGGTACATGATTTAAGCACTTTCCAAATTGTTACACAATGCCTGGCTCCCATTCTGCTCCCTGAAGCCTCAATTCAAGCAGTATACACAGCAGCCATCTCTTTGGGCCAAAGGTTACAGAGAGGCTGTCATTCACAAATCAGCACAGCTGGTAAACTCTATTAAGCTTCCATCAACTCCTCGTGTTGCATTAGAGACCCGAGTCAACCTTTTGACAACAACTGTAAAATGTCTCCAGATGGTTAATACAGCACATCAAAGTTAGTATTCAAAGGCTCAGTCAGTGGAAGAAATGCCAGTCTCCCACCCAAGCATGACATCACCTAGCCGTTTCATTGCCAAGGTACTTTGGGAGACTTTTATTTTGTAGGGATTGCAAAAAGGAAGCCTCTTGGCCCTCAGATGTGTAAACTTCACACATACACAACCTCCTGTATTCCCTGAGGGTGGGGATGGAGTTGTTGGCAGGCTGGGAGTAAGAGGAAACTATAAGCGTGGTACTTGATGTTCTCCCAGCGTGGGTGTCGTTCACTCAGAAGCAGCTTCTGGCTGGGATCGCCCCATCCTTTCCATACTGTACCATTTCTCTTCAAGATCCCTCTGTATTTCTTTGTCTTCCTGAAAACTTAAAAAGTGGCTGACTTTTCTAAGCTGCAAGTAAGTTATATATATGGCACATTCTATGTAAAAAAAATGTTCACATTTCAGATGCTTGAAGATATTAAAATTTGTTACAGCAGTGAGAGGTTGAAGGAGGCAGATAGAGAACACCCTGTGCCCCCACTACAGGAGAAGCCAGAGGACAGGTCATGACATGACCAGCTTCTGTGCTCACGAAACCCCATTTCCAGTAGTCACCCCTGCATCCATTGCCATCATACATTAAACACGCCACTACTGCAGAGTCAAAAAATATTTTCTCACCAGAGCCTCCCCAATTTCTCTTGTAACATGCAAAACCTTTCTGCTCAACTTCCTTGCACCCAGAACTGAGTGAAACTGTGATTGCTTAGAAAGTCCTAGCATTTGTTGGGGAAATAGAGTCTTATCTCTGAGAGGACTGTCAGCATGTGATAAGGATCCGCCCTTGGATAGGGGTGCCAAGGGGCTGTGTGTCTAATAGGGTCTCTGCAGGGAGACTGAATCCCAGCCAGGGTCTCCTCATTGTGTCCAGATTGCCAGCACATCTTCAGAGGGAAGATGCATTTACATTTATAAACATATAGGGTTTCCCCTTTTGAATCTCCCAGATAAGAGCTGACCTTAATAACAGTGGATTGTCTAATTAAAAACATTATTTTTGCACAGGGTGCACACATTCACATTAAACCCATTATGACAAACCTGAGGGCTGCGAACATTTTGTTTGTAAAAGTCACACACAAAAGAATAATTTGGGAAAGTGGAAGCGGGCATGTAATTACTCAGAAACAACAAAAGGGCAGCGAAAGATCTCTCTCTTCTCACTGTGCAATTCGACCATGGCCGGTAGCAGCTCACTACCCAGGGCAGGAGGTACAATGATGTCCACCCAGGGCCGGTGAAGTCTGCATCTCCCTATTCTGAGACAAGGCACTGAAGACTAAATCCAAGAACACAAGCCTGCAGCTAGAGGAGAATGAGCCTGGATGGAGGTGGCCTTCCTCACCCCCACAGCTTTTGTAACATCCCCTGCTGTTTCTATAAGCTGTGTGTTCCAGGTACCATGCTAATGTTTGTCATATATTTTCCCACCCCCATAGCTAAATGCTCACAAGCTGGAAAAATGTATCCGGACAAACGGCTGCTATTAAAACAGTGGAGGCCAAGCATGCAGCCACTTCCCCGGGCGGCTTCCCATTCCAGCCCACTGTGCACGGGTAATCCACCCTATCACACAGGCTCCTTCTTCCTGAGCTATTAAGGCTGAAGTCCAGTGAAGCAATTCAAATTAGACCCCAGGTATGTGGAGATCCTTAACGTATCTATAAATATTCAAATCAGGGCTGCATCTTGGCAGAAGTTTTCTAATTAAAATTTCATTCAAATTAAATCAGCCACATTTTGACAGACATGGGAGACAAAAAGCTTTCTGGTTTGAGGAGCTCACCCCCAACAACTAATCAAAAACATGGCTAACGCACCAAGAGCAGAGAAGGCTCAGTTCCTCTATAGCAGTCATGTGTGGACAAGGAAGGGAGGTTCCCCAGCTCGCCTCACAATACACTAACATTCTAAAATTCCTGATATAGAGGCTGGAAGGTGCCATATGTCATATATTTTTATGTGTTATTTTTATTTCTCTTTGTCTCTCTGTCTCTCTCTCTGTCTGTCTTTGTCTCTGTCTCTCTCTCTGTGCACGTGTGCATATTTACACACACGAGTGTGAGTACCCATGGAGGTGAGAAGTGAGTGTCTGATCCTCTGGAGCAGGGGTTCCAGGTGGCTGTGGGCTCCCTGATGGGGGCACTGGGAACTGAACTCTAACCCTCTCCTAAAGCAGCAAGTGCCTAACCACTGGGCCATCTCGCCATTCTTCCCCATTTTTTTTTTTTCCACATGCAGAATTTCTGATAAGTGGAACCTGATAACATCACGAGAAAACGACTCCAACATCATCTGCAGTTCAGTTAGTTCCAGATTAAACCTTCAAAACACAGCTGCCACACTCAAATGTGCAAATACAGATACAAATTGCCTTTTTATAACGTTAGACATGTAAAAGGCAAACGAAATAGACAATGTAGCACTTTGAACATTTCCATCTAAGAGGAAAAAAAAATCCAAGATCCAAGACAAAATACCTACTTTTCATGGTAAAACAGCTTTATTCATTTCCACTTCCTTCACCAAACACAATTTAAACTCCACGTAATTTTTGCTATCAACGCCTCTCCCACAGACTGTACGAGCTGGAATGCCAGTCTGTCTCCAACATAATTAAACAAAATGTGCTATCTTCTAAAATCTGTGAATAAACAATGAACGGCAAAATAAAAGACCCAGACAAAAGAACACACCAAGATCCATCCGCAAGCTGTAATATCCTCACATTCAGCCAAAGAACACGTACAGAACCTCTTGTGGCACGGGAGGTACTAACCCTGAAGCACGTTAGGCATGAGGTTGTTGGAAGAGGGGCTTACTGGGAGAACAAGTGAGGATGTTTACTTGGAATTCAGAAAGATGGTCCTCATGTATCACATGAAGCAAGAAGGCTCTGAGGCAGTGCCTAGCCTCTACCATGATTACATGAAGACAGCTACTACCAACTACCCGGCCTGGCCAGAAGAGAATGAGACTAACTAGAGACTTAAAGTAGACATTTAAAGAAAACATGAACTATGATATCTATACACGGTGTTACACAGCTTGCTTGCTAGGACTACTGAGTCACACTATCATAAACCGAGTGGCTTTCTTCCTGCACTGATTTGGAATTCAGAAATCAGAGACCAAGTCGTCAGCAGGAAGCATTGTGTTCCCTTCCAAGACACATGGGAGAGGTCAGGTCTAGGCCTCTCTTGTAAATTTCTGGTAGATCTCAGGCTTGATGGGATTGTGACACGCACACACACATTCAGGTGTGTGGTTTTGTCTGTTTGTCTCCATATGCCCTTTTTATATAAGGGCACTGGTCATGTTGGATCATGAGCCACCTTACTCCAGTGGGAGTGCATCATAACTAATTATATTAACAATGAGTAATTAGTAAATAAAGTTACATTTAGAAGTGCAAGAGATTAGGGTTTCACCATTTGCATGTTTGGAGGGTACTACTCAACCCATCACAGGTACGAGGATGACTTAGGTTAGTTGGATCACGTATGGTCAAAAAATCCAGCTCACTACGAATTCTAGAGAGAGCAATATCCAGGAGAATCAGTCATTCTTTTTCATGACGGATTCGTGGCCAGGTCCCTCTATAAATTCCCATCTGAGAAGTAACATGATAGAAATTGAGGTGGACTGGATACACGAGTTCAAACTCAAGCTCTGCTACTTGACAGCTGTGTGCTCTGGGGAAAAGCTATTTAACTTCCTGAATATGCTTTCTTCTCTGTGCAACAGCGACATCAACCTTCCTTAACAGGTTTGCAGTGAGTATTACTTAACGTGGGAACCAGCATATGCTACAGGTGAATGGTACATCTCATTACGGCACCTCCCCTGCCTCTACTCCGTCTTCTCCTGAACCCTGTACTTTCTGGGGAAAACATGGCATCTGGAATCAAGTCTCTGTCTTTTAACTGTACGACTGCATGTTTTCTAAACACAAACACACTGCAACATCCACATCACCCTAGACTGCATGCTTCTTGTTTTACTGCATTAACGGTTCTGAGCATGCAGTCTGCAGCTAGTAGGGTTTGGAGGCAAGCTGAATGATGTCTTTGTTTCCACACAAGAGAGCTCTGATTCATGACTTCTAATGTCTAGTCCATGTAGCATGGAAGAAAAATGCCATCTTTTTCAGCCTTCATTTTCTTAGTCTTTCTATTTTTTTAAACAGAGGCCATGGAAGCATAAAAATAAAACCTGGAGAATCAACCCAAAGATAGAACACCATGACACAAACAACAAAATCACATCCTATTTCCATCACCATCTTCCTTTCCTTTCCCTTCCCTTCCTTTGACTAATTTCTCAAAATGGTCCTCATCTTATTTTGATCTATGGATATGTTTTCAAATAGAGCATAGGATGACATTTTTGTATCATTTTAACTCTGGCCACTGTGTCCCAGTGCTTCCTTGCTTTGGAACTTGTGCTAACGTTTCTTTTACAGGAAGCCAGGAAGGACAGATGTGAAGAAAGGACAAGTGTTAACCAATTTTCCATTGCTGTGACAACATATCTACCACAGACAACGTAAGGAGAGAGCTCATTTTGGGCACCTGGTTTCAGATCCATGGCTGCTTGAGTCTCACCTGTGGTTTTGTGTTGTGTTACAGCATTATGGCAGGGAGGGCACTGTGGAGTACAGCCATGACAGGATGGGGTAGTGGAAGGGAGAGAATGGGGAAGGGAGAAACTTGGAGAATGTGAGGACAAAGTATACACTTCAAAGTCATGTTCTCAACGACACACGCCATCCACCTAGGTCCTGCCTCATCACGGCCCACTGATGAGGTTGGTTGGCGCATGATCTGGTCACCTCTCGATAAAACCACCATCTGGAAACCCAATCTTGAACATCAGAGCCTTTTAGGAAGCTACTATATACTTGAACTATAAAACATCAATCATGACTCCAGAATGGGCAGAAACTGAACATCAGGGAGAAACTGATGGACAGAAATAATGCCCTGCTATGGGCTTCACTGGGATGAGGTTGAGGTTTGGGGCCTGTGGACATGGGATAGGATCTGGTGTGCTCTTTACCAGCTGCCATAGAACCCTGTGCATGACTTCCTGATCTTAGATTTCTTTTCCAACAACACAAAGTGTTAAAATCTGCCCCATCCCCAGCTTCAGGATATTATGAGTTCTCTATAAGCTAGCACCAGGGAAACAGAAACAAAATTTGCTAGGAAAAAAATAGCTTTGATCAACAAAATGAAGAGACTGAGGTACTCAAAAGTGAAGACATGAGGAAAATGGAAGAATGTTCTAGATATTATTTCACACCTCTTAGGGGAAACATTCAAACAAATGAGCTAACCCGTGAAGCAAGGTGGTGGGAAACCTCTTTCTCCAGAACAAGAGCTATCTTCCCTTAGGCAATAAGGTCAGGGTGTTTTGTTCATCCATAGCTAGTCACAGGTGATCTTTAACTTGACAGGATCACCTCAGTGGTTGGAGTGATGGGGCATGGATAAGGCTAAAGTATGTGGACTCCTTGCTTAAACCTTGTTGGTAACACACACACACACACACACATTCATACACATATACACACACATATACACACACTTACACACAGAGAGATACTCTCTCATACACAGACTCTCACATACAGACTCATACTCTCAAACACACTCATACACACAAACCACAAACAAAACAAAAACAAAGCAAAACCACCACCAACAAAAGAGCAACCCTAATACTGATCAGCTCCAAATACATTAAGGTTCTGCCATAAGATCTAGGCTTGGAAACATAGAGGTACTCCTCCCTTAGAGCTCCTCCTACCCTTGAGGGTTCTGCACACTCTCTGTTGACATTTCTTTATTCTCCTTGAGGGTGACACAACAAACATGGAAGCAAATGGCTATGGGTGACTTTGGTAACTGTCAGATGTCTAGCACCCTACCTCTCTAACTCAAAAATGTCTCAGTTACTATAAACAAACAGAAACATCACTGTCTCCTGCTGAAGAAACAATGTATACTGATCAGGATCCAAATCTTCATGGGATTTCTGTTATCCCACAGGCCTGAGCCCACATGAAAACCAGGGAAGTTATGACAAAGGAAAGCATGTGTTACCTGTTCCCAGAGGGGACATCAACATTCTAGCACATTCTGAGACACTGCATGGACAGAGGGAAAGATGCAGTACAGCCATGGACATAGGAAGATGTTTAGAGAGCACAACCCAGCTTTTCCCAAACCAAACAACAAAACCAAACCAACCCAAAACCTTTACTCCCTGCATTAATAACGTATAGCCTATCTGCATTTTAATTTTACACCAGGGAGAGTTTAATCTTAATTGTTCTACCAATAAAGACAAGTTGAAAAGATCTGTTAACATCTGAACATGGGCAAACAGGTCTATGTAGCTGCCCATTAAACTATGAAGACAACTGTCTCCAGGTTTTGGTTTGGATATAAAGTTGATATCAACTAGGTCATTCTTACTGCAGACTTTCCAGTCTTGCAATTATTTCTGAAAAAACTGTATATATGAATCAAAGGAGAGAGACTAGGAGAAAAGATGAGACAGAGAAAGAGAATCTTTTATCTCCTCTTTAATAGGCCTGCATACACATTTATATTCTAGCTCCAAGTTCATGCAATAAAGGCTTCTTTAGTATCCCATAATAGCTCCATTAGAAAGCTTACGCTCAATCACACAGTTAACATTGTGTGTGTGTGTGTGTGTGTGTGTGTGTGTATTTGGTCTCCCAATCCACACCCCCAACCAATCTGGATTCCCACCTCTCCCACCCTACACAGGCTAAACATTTTCTACTGATTAAAAAATGCTGTTATTGCAACTTCACCACCGTCCATGGTTAAATATAATTAACTCAGCATTTCAACAGAAGAGACTGGATCAAATTGCTCTGCAATTTTTGGTAAGAAACAAGATTTCTCCCCACTGTGTGCAGACTAAACCGGGAACAGCAGGACAGATCTGAGATGTTAATAACACATCTCAAGTGGGAGTGGAAGAAAGCACATTAATTACTAAGCAATGGATATCAACACCACCACTAGTTACAATTACACACAGTCAAATGATACAGGGTGGAAACTGATCTGGGAGGACACATGCTGTCCTCTGTCTTTTCATAAGGCAGGTGTGATGGCTAATCTTCAATGTCAACTGGACTGGATTTTAAACCACACGGGAGATACATTCCTGGGTGTTTTGGGCAGGGCTGAATTGAGAAAGGAAGACACACCCTGAGTGTGGTGTCGTCATCTCATGAGCTAAGGGTGGCACTGAACGAAAAGCAGAAAATTAGGGGAAATATCATGGCTCTCTGATTGTTGACTCTACACTCATTACCATCAGTTGCTTAGTGTGCCTGCTGCTACAATCAGAGCTGTTCTCACCGCCATAACCGGACCATGGCCTCAAACCAAAAGCCAAAGCAACTCCCCTCTTCCTTAGGTTGTTTTGGTCAGGTAATTGTCACAGCCATGAGAAAATCTCTGATGACTGCCATGTATTTTGTGGGAATACATTGAACCTTGGAACCAGGCTAGGCAATATGGCTTCCTGATAGCTAGGAGGCTACCGCATTCAGGCAGCAACTATCCAGCCTCTCCCTCAAAATAACAGTTGGGAGTTAAAATTGCAAACTTCTGTTTATAAAGACAATAAAAGTGAACTGAGCAACAAGACTGAGAGACTCAAAACCAGTAACACCCAGACAACGAGAGTGTAGTTTTCAGAATGTAGGCTAGGGTAAAGTACATACAGTAGCCTTCCAAATGGTAACATTTCCCTAGGAAGAGTCAATCAGATACACTTGAATCAATTTGACTATTCAGCCTAACCTGAAAGAAGCCTTGCTTGTCCCTTTGGATTTTTAACACAATTTGGAGTCTAATTTCATTTCCTTTTAGGTATGGAAAAAGGTGAACTGTGAAATCCTGGCCTCAAAGCCCAGGTACCACTTAACTTATCTCTCCAGTTTCCCAAGGAGTTACATAACAGGTGCTGAAAGAGGTGGTGCAACTTTTTATAGAGAGAAAATTAAAATCAAGCTATTGGATAACAAGAAGAGGAGGAGGAAGAAGAGGAGGAAGAGGAAGGATTCCTTCTCATATATAAGCTATTGTTCTATATAATGGTTCCACCATAGGAGGTCTGCTTGTAAACCTGGCATGGTTCTAGAAATTGGGTCCCATGTAGACTTTGCCCTTCAGTTGTAAGAAATGGGTGAAGAGGGCGCACAGAACCCAGACTACCATCTGGAGATGGACCATATCTCTCCCCATAGGAAGAGACTTCTGTGTACCATGGCCTGAATGTTCCACCTGCCCAGGGGTCTGCTTTTCACTGAAAAGTTTGACATTGAGCCCTTGAAGTAACCAAAGAATACTGAGCAAGGTTTGATGAATTATTTCTTTCATTAAAATCTTTTTTTATATATTCTGGAGCACTGAGCAGATGTCCCATGGTTAAAGTGATACCCACACTGGCTTGGAGGTCTGTAGGGAAGCAGCCTGAACCATTGTGCCAACACTGCACTGAAGGCTTCAGGAGAGCAAACCTGGAAGATGTTCCTACCATGAGCCCCTAGACTGTGTGCTCTATAATGCTGCTCACCACCATTTAGAATTGTATTTGGCCTCAGGATTGCAATATTGATTCTCTGGGGGAGGTGTAGAGACACAGAGAACATTCAATCCTCATCTAGCCATGAAGCCAGTGATCAGCAGTTAGGCTCCAGGGTCTGTGTTTTTAGACAGTGCCTCTGTCTATGGCAGCAAGGTGAGCTTACACACTACAGGAGAGAAGACAGCTCAAATAGAGGGATCAAGACCTCTCAGCAGTCAGTGTAAAGAGGGCTTCCAGTCCTAAGAATAATATGTTTATCAGCGTTTCAGCTCCATTTAAATGCAAGTAAAGTAATTCTATTGAAGTTCCAAAGAGCTAGAAATCAAACTTCCATTGACTAAATGCAGGAATGAACAAATATGAGTCAATTTTATAAAAATCCATCCTTTAAAATTCAGTCTGGTAAAATCTAGCCTTATTAGTACATAAAATAATTCATTTATTCATCCTTCCTTCCTTTCTTTCCTTCTATCTCTCTCTGTCTCCATTTCCTTTCTTCCCTTCTATCTCTCTCTGTCTCTCTCTGTCTCCTTGTCTCTGTCTCTGTCTCTGTCTCTGTCTCTCTCTCTCTCTCTCTCTCTCTCTCTGCCTATCTATCTATCTCTTTCTGGTGTGTGTCAGGAGCTACATGGAACTAACATGCTATATTTCTAACTTAGAAATAAAGAGAACATTTTTTTATTTCAAGGGTAACTGTAGTTGCCCAAGACAGAGTTTTAATTTCCTTCTACCTGCTACAAATCAGGAGATCTAATTAATCTACTCAACAAGTGAGGAAATATAAACCAGAAAGATTCAGACAGCCAACCTAAGAACAAACAGCTAGGACCCAGACCTGTGGTTTAACAGCGGCAACCTGGCTCACTGTTGTAGCCATGTAGTACCCACAGGTGACCTCTTTATTCTGGGTGTCTTTTGTGATACCTACAGTTCTTAACTTACAAATTTGCTTCATATTATCTCTCTTGCAGAGACCATGCCACAAGGCATCCAAAGCTTGGCAGGTGAGGCTGTGTCCATGGTCTTCACCCTGGACGTATCCATATTTGCCAAGTTAGGGCAGGTTTACAGACCCCTGCTAGGACCAGATGTCCTTGTGGGCTCAGCTATGCTGTCTGTAAGCTATTCTTGTACTGACTGTAGGTGATCCCTTCCTTCATCCTAGAGGTAGTGATTATTACAACTTCTCTGTTCCCATTGCTTGTTAAGCAGGTAAAGACTGCAGCTGAGGCAAAACAGAGCAACCCAGACACCACACTTGAGAGTACAAATCCTAATAAAAAATTAGAAATGCATTTTCTTTTTAAAAATTAAAAAAGAAATATGTTGAGAGAGAGGGAGAGGGAGAGGGAGAGGGAGAGGGAGAGGGAGAGGGAGAGGGAGAGAGAGAGAGAGAGAGAGAGAGAGAGAGAGAGAGAGGGGAAGAGGGAGATGGAAGCTTTGTGCCCCTCCCCATGTATCTTATCTATCATGTACTGGGGGTGTTGGCATCTGTATCATTTGCAATATCATGTGTAATAAGTAGGAAAGAATAACAAAATCCTTCCCTGAGTTCTGTAAATCACTGTAGCAAGCCACTTGAACAGGAAGTCATGGGAACCTTGACAGTTGGTGGGGGAAATATGTAGTCACAATTGGAGCTGCACAATTGGCCTCTGAGGTAGGGGGATGGGGATTGTGGAACTTATCCCAAACCTGTGAGATCTGACTCCAACAATAGAAACATAGCATCAGAATGGATACTTTTAAATAGATACTATCAAATTATCAGACACTCTTGGGATGTCTCCTGGAGAATAGTTTGTACATGGGAGAAAACCATGGGCACATAGCATCAGAAGTGAAGTGTTCAGAACAGTGTGAGCAACTTTTGCTTCTTTTACCATATGATCTTTCTCTATAAGAGAGGACATACCAGTTGAAATTGTAGAGAAGAATCAGCAGAGGCATCTGGTCTACCAACAATGACAGCTCCACGTGGGAAGTGCTCCAATCCATATTGTGAAATAGCTACAAACACTCTATCTTCTCTAATACTGAAGTTGCCAACATTCATATCAGGTTCACCATGTGCACAGGGGTGCTCATGACCCCCTGCACACTCAGCTGCTACACGGGAAGGATACACCAATGTAATGAGAAAGTCTCCCATATCTGGGTACATTCCTTTTGAAATTCCTGTATAAAATTTTGCTTCCCACCTGTTTTCTGTACTGTCCACTGCAGACCATTAAGATAAGTTTTCTTACTTGTATCCAGCCTGACACAATGCCCAGAATATTAATGGGATTTAGGACAATAAGACAGCCAAATCATAAACCGTAATACCTTTCTTAAAAACTTAAATCTTAGTCAGTTTTGAATGAAATGTTTCCTCAGCATTGTTAAAGATGCTCCCTTCTCATTTACCTGGAGTCCTGCTTTGGCAGGATGTATCTCACTGTCTTTCCTACCAGGGCACAGTAAGCAGCACTCCATTCTGTCTCTTCCAGACAGGATTGGATACAACCTTTCCTTTTCAAGAATCAGAATTCATATGAGAAATGCTTCTGTTTGGACACGATACTCTTCTGAATGCTCTTGACGTCTGTCCAGGAGAAAAGTCTGGGAACCTCAGACCCAGTTCTGAACCTTCTGGCTGAGGACTAATTTAATATCAAACCCACAGAGGTCAAAAATGTGACATACTAGTCTCCCGGGGGAAGAAACAGGGTCTAATCATAACAAAAGCATTAAGTCTGGCTGGCTGTCCAGGCTGCAGAGCCAATGCTGATGTGAAGCAGCAACACGAGTGGTTTTTGTCAGACTTTTCAGCACTTCTGTGGTATTTATCTTACAGACAGAAAAAGATACGTTGCAGATGAAGAACATTATATCCCTGGCTTCAGTCTCCAGCAGTCTTCTCTGCTTCAGTTGGGAGGTAAGACAACACCTTACCTTGAATACATAGGGCAGTGTTTTGAGGTTTTGGACTGAGTAGGTACCAGAGTCCTCTCAAAGGTATACCTTTCAGAGCAAAACCTCTCCCTCTTGTGTATCAGAATACACAAGGAGCTTGAAAAGACATACATCTGACTAGGAGGTACAAGCATGCAGGGAGGAGAGGGTCTAGGAATGGTTGGGGTTAGGGGTGGGGAGGACACTGGTAATGGTCAAGGCTCTCAGGTGAATTTCCCAGGCAGCCCAGTTGAGTTCCTCTTTCCAGAACAGCCAAGGCAAATGAACTAAACATCCATTTCAAATCACAGAAGAGCATGTGCTCCAGTGGCCACGAGGGTGGTGTGTTGAATCATTCATGAGCTTGTGTCTGGGCTGTCTCTGCCTTGGCTGCTGCCCACTGAGAATATGCCCTGTGCCTGTATCAACAAAGCACACCCAGGGCAGAACCCAGTGGCATTTGTCGTAGAGGCAAACACTTGGACAGTTCTACATTCTTTTGTCTCCTTTCCCATCGCAACATTTCTTAACCTATACAACACATTGTATTTATCTAAAAAGAAAAAATCCAATAAAACATTTCTTCACTGTTATTTGTTCAAGAAGAGTGACATCATGGGCTTGCTTGCCATGCAATTTAGAAAAGAAAAATGGTTCTTCCATTTCCTCCCCAGTGGTGGTTATTAGGCCAGGAGCAGGCACTGCAAACCAGCCTGTAAGATAAGAGTAGGCACCTGGGCTCAGACTTCTTATATGAGCAGCTCATACCTCAAGCATGGGCTCTATTTTTTCTTTTTAACACATAAATGTCAAGACAAGGGATATGCTTTGGATGAGTGGAAGTCAAGTAGAAAACACCACTTTCATAATGTGTCTTGATGGTTTTATCTGTCTGTTAAATTACAGTAGGACCCCAAACTTGCTTCTGCAGCAATACACCACAATCAACTCAGACCCCAACCCCACACACTGAGAAACTGCAGGTAAGAGGTACAGAGTCTACAAAAAAATCAAATCCATAACCGTTTGTTTTCAGTTGTTTTACTAAGTGGTCATTACTTCCTGGCAAGGTACTGTGGCATTCTGAAAACATGTAGACAGTAGCTCACCTAGCCTGTGTATGCAATGTTTCCCATTCACTGCAGGGAACAATGCAAGCCAAGGTTTCAAGGGGTGAAACCAGCACAGGATATGGGAAAACACAGCCAGCTGGTTCCTTGGCACAAGAGGTAGAGACACAGGCTGCTTCTCCCCATTTCGCTTCTCCCTCAGTTCTGCTATAAACCACCAAAGGCTAAAATCTTCAGTATCTGCACACTGATAAGCACAGGTGTGCAACACAAATAATCTTCTACTACATCCTCAAGATCCACAGAAGGCACAGTGGCCTTTACTAACACAATGCACTAACTATACTCAGCTAAGAGATTTATATAGGCTAACCAAATATGTATGCATTCATTTTTTTCCTGAAGAACATTAACCTGACTATAAGATTAAGTTGGTCTAAAGACTTAACTAAGGATGATGGCAGAACCAAGACAATGGAGCCCAAATATTTCTTGTAGGTCATCGAATAATAACACATTTGAACAAAGTCTGAGGTGATACCTGCACGAGCCTCCAAACAAGGATATCTCCTATCTTTAAAATGACACCCAGTAGGAGAAGGAATGACAATTTGGAAGCAACAAATTTAAAATAAGATCTCTAAAATCATCAAAGACATTCACCGTAGTATATAATTTTCATTTTCTAGAAAAGTAAATTGTTTTGTTGGAAGTATTACCATTCCATGTTCATAGTCTTCATTTGTAATATAAGTTGTGTAGGCAAGATCAAGTATAAGAGAAAGCTTGTGTCTCTTAACTCTTCTCTGTACAAAATGGTCTTGAGGGCTGGGTATTCATTTCAACCTTTCCTGATGTACGATTTTCACAGACCCATTTTAGAAAGTGGGCTTGCATATCTCAATACATAAGAATCTAAAGTTCTATCCAACCTCTCAAGATCATTCTTAGAGGAACTGTCAGGGCCCAGACTGGATTTACGGCTGATTTAACCTTGTAAAAATTGCCTGGGTCAGCAGAGTCCCCTGTGTTGTGCTCCCTTGTGCAATCTGTAGTGAATTCCTTCCAGAAACCACACTATATAAGCAGAACCTTCGGTGACCCTCTTTGTTTGGAACTGGCACAGCCATTTGCAACTGTAAGAACAGTCACAGTGAAATCCCAGGATGAGCATTTTGGGTAACTGCTGGCACAAGAACACCAACAGTTTCTAACAAAGCAGGGCCAAGTGCCAAGTGGGTTTGAGGTTTTGTATTGGCCACTGTGGGCCAAAAAACAAAAAAAACACAAAAACAAAAAAAACCCACAAAAACAAAAAACCTGGCTCAGAGAAAGAAATGTTCTAGAGTTTCTCTTCTTTGAAGATCAGTGAACACTGGTTGTGTCTGATTCTTAATTCTTGAAAATCTCAATGGTTCCAAGTTCACTTCCATGGGGCAAGAGCTGGGATTTTGTGCCCATGTCAGGAAAATTGGACAGCATTAAAAGAGAGAGTCCTTGGACTGTATGTCTTGGTCTCAGAGTGGTCCCATGGAAACTGGGGCAGCTGGTAACCCAGAATGAGGCAGAACTAAGCAGGCGGTACAAACTCACTTTCTAAAACACCATTTAGTTCCACGACTCTGCAGACAGTCAAGTTCAATGTATCAAGAGACTGTCCATAGCTATGTTCCCGAACCTGGCATTTAAAGGCCGACTAACTCTCTTTGTGACCTCAGGAGCCAAGAAGAACAACATTAACTCAAACCAGAGTGTTCTTGTTGACCACTGCCTCTTTAGGCATGGGGTGTGCGCAGCTCAAGAACAATGAAGCCTAAAGTTCAAGCATAGAGGGAAGGAGAAAGCTCTGTACAGTATAAAATAGCAGAGCTGATTATCACTGGCATCATTTTGACAATAGTTGAAAAATTAGGTTACTAAAAGCTTCAAGTGGCTGGGTAGGTAAGGCCCTTGCTGTCAAACCTGACAATCTGAGTTCAATCCCTGAAACCCACATGGTAAGAGGGGAGAACTAACTCCCACAAGTCTTCTGCCCGTGCCACATTCATGCCTCCACCTATAATAAATAAATATAAGAAAAAAATTAAACATACTTAATAGGAACAATTCACTACATGAAAACTCTGGAATTCAAGTTAAATTATAGGTAAATTCTTTACTGTAAGCTCCACTCCACAGCCTTTTCCCTTCCTGTCTCGACATCTAATGACTTTCCACCAGCTGGAGGGTGCCTGCTCTGGAGGATGGCACTAAGGAGGATGGCTGAGCTGAGACATACAGATAAACTTGCTGTGTCTCTGCAGCTGGGTATTTCCCGATGATCAAGTATCATTTTATTTTTCATAGATGTTTGCACACAAAGGAAGTCAACTGTTCAGACGCATAAACACTTGAGAAATGATGCCAGGTTTAAACGTGCTCACCACAGACTGTAACTTCTAATTATAAAGTATAGTATTCCAGACATCAAACCCAGGGAGCTGTATGAGTGCACGTTTTAAGAAATAATCTCGTTACATTTTACAAATACACCGCAGCAAACCATTGCTTATGTTAGAGCCTTGTTCTGATTGCACTCCCACAGGCACCTCTACAGAACTCAGAAAGATTAAGAAAATCATTGTACTCAAGAGGGTTTGCATGCTTCAATGAGATAATCCCATTTTACAATCAAAGACATGATGGATTTGAGGTCTCCATCAACGTTGCTGGTCTCTAGAGACAGCACCCATTGTTAGAGACAATGAGTTGTAATTTGTTATTGATGAAATACACTTATGCATAAACTTACTGTTTTAGATAAACACAAGCCATTGATATGGTGATTGTTTTAGGTGATGTTATTGTCTTAATAACCACCTGAGCAAAGTAAGCTCCAAAGGATAACACTTGATTTGGAATAAAGGAGAGGTTCTTGCTAATTTCATCCACCTAGCATTCACTTGACAGCTGTGGACTTTAAGTGTCTACTATCCAGCCACCTGGGCAAATACTGTAGGTTCTGGGGAGGAATGGGTGTGAAGCCTCTTCAAGGACTCTGTGATGTGGGTGGGTAAGCCACAGATTAATGAAAAAACGACCACAAGGAAGTAGAATGCTCAAGGATTAACTGATTACAGCAAAGACTAAACTGGGGACCAGGAGAGATGTAGAAAGAAGATCGGGTCACAAGATCATCTTAAGGCTTCCCGTGACGTAAAGGCAAGATAGAATGAGCTGGTTTCTGTGGGCCCAAGTGCAGTGGTTGCTGAGAATGTTGAGTTGTGAGCTCTGAGCACCACTAGACAGAGTTATCCCCTTTGAAATAACTACTGACAAGCAATGCACAGAAACTCAGTCTTTAAAATTTGGAGGTTATTTTTCCAAATGAATGAAATGAACTTGTCATCTCATATAAACAATTTGAAAGTATCTGTGGTTGATGATAAAAATTCAGACTTTCACACAAAATTACTGTTTGGGGAAGCCTGTTCCTACGAGTGTGCACTTAACAGCTTTGCAACACTTAAGGACTTGGCTGCTGGAACTGTACTAACAATAATGCATGCAATTTAAAATTTTATCTATTATAAACATTATTACTGTCAATACATTTGTCAATGATTTGGTGAACCAATTTTTTTTCTAAATACTAACAGATAAGGTTTAAAAATCATGCATAAGTTAATGGCTTATGGTGTGTGGAAACCAGTGTGCTTTAATGCAACCAAGTACCAAAAGCTGAGCGACGTGATGCCTTCAGATTCTGTATTGTAAGTGGCTTTTAAGAAAATGCCATTTGTCAAATTTTTGTGTTCAGTAACACCCTCGAAGATCTATACAGTGCATTGAAATAGTCTTTCTTCCATGCTTTAGTTTGGCTATGATTGAATTGTGTCCCACAAGGAATGGGCTGAAACTTAATCTTCATTGCACTGAAAGGTAGAATTTTCATGAAATAAGAGTAAATAAGGTCACCACAGTGAACCCCTCATGACTGAATCCTGGTGGGTTTATAAGAAAAGGCAGTGACATCAACACACACACACACACACACACACACACACACACACACAGAGAGAGAGAGAGAGAGAGAGAGAGAGAGACATACACACACAGAAACACACACAAAGAGAGACAAAGAAAGAGACAGACAGACAGACACACACACACACAGAGAAAGACAGGTATGTTTGTGTGTGGATTGTCTGTTTCTTACCATGTGATCCCGTGGGCCACCTTAAGATTCTGCCGGCTAGCCATGTATTCAAATAAACCACCTTTCTTAATAATTCTTCCCAGTCTGAGATATTGTAGATATTGTGTTATTCTCAACAGGAAACAGGGCAATGTATTTGCAGTATATCCACATGAGGATGAATTTTCCTTCTATCTTTCAACAAGAATGGTCTACACAGAGGACTGCGTGCAGAGGCAGATAAGAGAATCAAGCCATCTTTTATTCAAGGCGAATATCAAAGAAACTTGCAACAGGACTGTTAAAAAAATCTTGATTTTGTTTGTGAAATTTTAATCATTTCCCACAAAATATATTATTTATAACATATCACAGCATTACTCTTAATTTAAAATGACCTCATAGACACTTCAGATTCCCAGTGTTAATTTCTATTAGTATCCAGCCCAAATACAACACCACTGGGTCCCTCAGTAATTTTGAGAAGACTAAAGGGGCTTGCTCCCCTCACACCCACCATACACCCAAATACTTAAGATATTGATTTTTAAAATGTCAGGCTTCCAAGCACCTAAGTGACAATGTGCAGCTAGTAAGAGCATAATATACCAAGAAAGTAGGGAAAAAAAAAACAAATTAAACCAGTGCCACAAACAACAAAGGACAAAAGCCGTCGTTGGCAACTGTCCCCAAGCAGAATAAACATAAACAAAAGGATGTCTGTAGATCTCATGTGGTGTGAAAAAGAACAAACTTGGGAAACTTTGACTTTGACTGTGGCTATCTGCTCAGCTACTGAATTCTAATCATATTTCAAACATGACTGGTGTTTGACCAGTTAGAGCCACTTCTCACTCTCTTGAACTCCACTGTGCCTCAAATTTGTGAGCCTTATCTCTGTGCTGTCGCTCATCTTTGAGCCTCGATGGCTTCTCTCTAGGGTGACTTTGCAACATATGCCACCAGTCCACTGCATGACACGGGTGTAATGGAGATTACAATGGCAGAAGAGGCACAAGTCATGAATGTCCTGGGCAAGTCTTCATGTGATTAACTGCTTGCTTCCTACACGCACATCCCCAGGTCTAAAGAGTGTTAAGAAGGCCTGTCACAGCATCCACTCTAAGCCTTCCACCTGAATGTGGCCACATTCTCCATCACCAACAATAACAGTCACTAGCTTGCCACCTCTTCCCATTAACGGTCTTTTACATTTTAGAAAGACATAGATCCAATGACTACAGCACCATCCAGCACCAGCTCTTTGCTTGTCCTGTCTCTGCCCTGTTACATCCTTCCACCAAGTCATCACCATCCTAGTCTTTCCCTCCCAAACATCTTATCTCACATCAAACAGTACTTTCTCTCCCCTCTTCCCGCCTTCAGTTTCTCCTTGCCCCCTTCCCAGTCTTACACCCCACACAGAGTCCATTGCTCCCCCACACTCATGCCCATATTCCTGTCCTGTCCCCTTTCTCAGCACCAGAGTTCCAGTTACTTGATTATCGTTTTTTTCATCTCCTCAAAACATGCTTCTCCCAGGGGTCAAGGGGTTTTCAGAAACTCTGAAATGTTCTCCACACTCTCTTCTGCCTTTACCCGGTGCTACTTCCTGATCCCAGGCAAACATATCATTTATTCAGAAACCGTTTCTACCTGATCTTTTTCACTTCTCTTTCCCTCCGCCCATACTTCTTGTATAAATACCTCTGCCAGGGATGACTAGAAAAAGCAATGTGGGAACCACTCAGGCTCACGGGATGTCTACTTCAGCAAACCTGGCCTGAGAGGAGACAGGGAAGGGATGCAAGACAGAGGAAATCCAAGAGTCCACAGACCCAGTGTCCAAAGGAGCGCACAAGAAAGGAGCTACTATTAACAAAGTCAGGACTGTTGATGGAGAGAAAAGGACTTATCTAGGTACCTTCTGATGGTTGTGCCCGTGGATACGGAGGCTTCATATCATTTTTGAGGGTGGAGCTCCATCCTCTAGTTTTGACTTCTTATGTACACAAACTCCTACTTCAGAAACCCCTTACCTTCAGTACATTCTAAAATTGCATTTTAAAACTGAAAGTCTGGTTAACAAATCATTCATGGCCACTCTCTGTTCTTCCAATACTTCTATCCCCTCAAAGCCCCAGATACTGTCTCTTGTGCATTTCTGAGCTATCCAGTATCACCCTTATGTACTGACACTACAGTCTACTGTCAAAACCTGCAGCCAACACCTCATCCTCTTCTGGTAGCAGTGTCACTCTCTTAGCTGCATCCTGTTACACCACACTCAAAATGGCAGCCCCAAGGTTGAAGCCATCAGTGCCGAGGGAAATAGTACTTCCTGGAGAGAACTTTCTACACAAAGCGCTTATGACACAAGCTCTTCAGACACTGCTGGTCATCCTCTGGGTCAAGTTTCACCTTTTCACTCCTTTATGGCCAGTTTAAACCATTACTCTCTTCCTCAGGACCTCAGAGTTCTGCCTTAGTCTCAGCAGACACTACTTTCTTGATAAAGAAAACAAGGAAGCCAGATAGGACCTTTAGTTTTCCGTGGTTGAGTCCCAAGAGAGACTTAATTCTCTGTGGGGTGCATGTGTGCATGCTTATGTACATATTTATTTGTGGTGGTTCATTCTGAGTATCAGCTTCACTGGCTTAAAGAATACCTAGAAATTATCCACCAGGATAGAAAGTTCTCTCCAGGAAGTACTATTTCCCTCTGCACTGATGGCTTCAACCTTGGGGGCTGCCATTTTGAGTGTGGTGTAACAGGAAGCAGCTAAGAGAGTGACGATGCTACCAGAAGAGGATGAGGCGTTGGCTGCAGGCTTTGACAGTAGACTGTGGTTTTGGGTATCTGTGAGATGATCTCAGAGAAGATGGTATGTAGTAAGTCTGAGGAGAGACCTGCCTTTACAGGTGGGCAACATATAATCAGTAGAGGGTCCAGAAAAAAATGAATTTGAAAGGCAAAATGTCCGCCATTCTGAGAGTTTAGAGAGATTCCTGCTGCTCTCTTAGAAATCAAAGCTCCAGTTAGGATGCCAGAACTTGGACCTATGGCCCTACTCTCTGAAGTTTTAAAGAATTGGAGATGCAAGGGGGTGGTGGCACATGTCTTTACTCCTAGCATGTGGTGGGCAAAGGCAGGCAGATCTCTGAGTTTAAGGCCAGCTTTGTCTATAGAGCAAGTTCCACGACAGCCAGAGCTACACCAAGAAACCCTATTTCAAAATAAATAAACAAATATTAAAGAGACAAAAGAATAAGAGTTATATAGCCAGCTTCCTTGGTTCTGAGACGTCCAGGCTTGGGTTGAGAAACACAACTGTCAGTCCAGGGTGTCTGGGTTTCAATAAACCCTGTCGTGGAGTTTACCATAGCCTTAGTCTTGTGACTCAATGAATCATAAATGAAACCCTTCTCACACATCGAGGTACATTCTCCATTTGTTCTCTCTCTGCAGAACCCTGACTAATACACTATCTATAGTGACTCTGCTGTCAACAGCTTCTTAAGTACCCACCATATGCCGCTCCCCGCACTTCAGAATGCATTATCCCATTTAATCTTCACACACTTTGTATGCTATCTCAGCAAAGGGCTCTTTCTTGGCATCTGTCTGTCTCCCTAGAGGTCTCTTTTCCTCTTCCCTTACTGTGTTCTCCCCACCTGCTCCATCCCTCGGTGTGCTACCATGCCTGTGTCTCTCATCTCAGAATCCCCAAACCTCTCCTCAAGTACCAGGCTGCTCTAGCTAGCCTTCAAGATCATTATTTCTCTCAACAGCCAGGCATTGAAATAGCAATCTTTGATTGTTATCGTCAAACTCACCCTTCCCACTTTCTCCTAGAGCCACTGCCCATCAGGGTCTGTCTGAACAATGACACGGGAAATGAAAACAAGTGTCACTTCTATTGCTGGAACTACTTGAGGACTCACTCATATATAAGCCCCCCCCCCCCGCAACACAAGGGTGAAAGTTAACTCTGCATGAATGATGTCCACTTGGTGTTTCTAGGTTCAAACACACAGTAAGAATTTGGTATTCATTTAATTAGCGATCAAATTTTAAGAAGCCTCTTAAGGTTGTATTCTCACCTCTTTTTAATCATGGAGAAGAGTGGGTTTCAGTGTGGGTACACAACTCTCTTCAGGTTATTTGCCTAGTGACCAGGGGTAAACCCAGATCTCAAACTCAGACCCAATTGTCAAAGCTAGCTCTTTTTGCCTCCCTGTGCTCTTTCCTTTTCTATTGAAGTCACAGACACCAGAAGACAGGCTCCTAAATTTACACCTCTAGCCCAGGCCTTTCTTTTTAGACAGACGCCCTCTTCAATTCTCATCTAAAAGCCCCGCCTTTAGCAACACTCATCCCAGTATTTCCCACTCAAGCGTGTTCTCTCATTCATACTCAAGGGGGCGCCATCTCATCGTCTGCTCACAAAGTGAATGCTCCTTTTCTACCTCAAGTGACTGTAATCTATCAGTTATTCTGTTACACTATCTACGCCTTTCCTCAGAACTGCTTCAGTGGAACTGTCACAGGGCAGGCTTGGGCAGTTCTCACCTGAACCCCCGGCTATTTAATGTGTCTGGTTTCTTTGCTCTGGGTCAAGTCTCAGCAACTCATTCTTCTACTGGTAGTCAGAGCCGTCTGTGTACTGCGCAGGTATCATAACGCCGCTTCCTTTTTCGGGCTTTGAGGTGGCTTGGTCTCCTACCTAACAAGATACTCGAGTCAAAGCTCCTAATGTAAAGACGTCTCTGGGTTTCCTTGTAGCTATGTCCCATATCTTCACCGCAGTCTGTTCCTTGAGCATGCACCCCGCCCTCGGCATGCTGAGCTGCCTGCGGTTCTCTGCAGTTCACACTTGCAGTCTCTGTTTCCTTCTCTGCTGGAAGAAACACTTTCTCCATGGCAGCCCTCTCTATGAAGTCCTACATAACGCCCAGTCTTTTCAATCTAGTCTTCCCTGATTCTTAATACTCTTCCCCACAAGCTCCTGCTGTGCATTAGAGCTTCCTGGTAATGGTGCATCTTCACTTGCTACTTTGACTGTCTTCCTGCTACATTACTTGCCTATCTGCTTACACATTGCACTTCACATTTTTTAAAAGATGGACTAAAGGTTTTATATATGCATATGTGTATATGTACACATACACATGTACACACACACACAGATATATATATATATATACATACATATATATGTATATATACATATATATGTACGTATATATTTGACTATATAATAGTGACTATACAATAGTTTTGCTTTTGGGATTTGTATGTGTTTTTCTTATTGCATATATCATGTGCTCATTTATGGATGGCTGCACTCACCATATTGATTTTGGATACCTTCTTTTATCTCTGTCCACTTATTATTATTTTTGAGATAGGGCTTCTCACTGAGCCTGGAGCCTGTCTTGTTGTTTGGCTAGACTAGCTGACCAGCAGGTCCCCAGGATCCATCTGTCTCTGTCATACCTGAGCTGAGTTATAGGCATATGCCAGCATGCCTGTCTTTTATATGGGTGCTGAGATCAGAAATCAGATTGTGTGGGAAGTTCTTTACCTGCTTAGCCATCTCCCAGCTTCAATAGTTTTGTTGGCTGGACCAATAACGATATTTAAAATTCTCTATGATTTTCTACTGGTGCCACTTTCATGAAGGTCATGAACAATAACAAAATCGTCCTGGCTAAGGACGGGCCTGGTAGGCACGGCGCAAAAAGCATGCAGAGGTAATACCTGCCTGCCAAAGCAAAATGATCTGAAGGAGAACATGTTGGAAATATGCATTTTTCAGCATTACACCAATATTTTTAGAACACATTACACTGACTCCTTTCATATGTTGGCTTGGAGACGAAGTTGCCAGGCCATGTGTGACAGTTGCTGTCTCCGTTTGCTATAAAAAGAAAGGAAGCCTGCATGTTTCAAGCAGAGGAGAGCAAACGCAGATTTGTGGCAAAATGCCATGGCCCCAGCAAGGTTCTACGGCTTTTACACTTGGGTGCTCTGTACAAAGACAGGGCCTCGCCACCAGGACCTCCACATGGGGTGTGTCAAAGGAGTGAGGCCTAAGCTCTGACCTTAAGGTTTGAAACAAATATTCAGTTGTTTAGGGCTCATTGGTCATGTTACCAAGCTAACAAGCTCCAGGCTCAGTGAGAGACAGTTTTTAAATATATGGTTGAAAGAAACAGAGGAAGATGCCTGAAATCTATCTCTGGCTCCAGCTAGACTCACACAAGAGACATGTTCTTCCAACTCACTGTGAGCTTAAGTTTAGGGCACTTCTTAACTATTTTTAGCTCTCTCTGGCACCCACTCTACCTCTACAATTAGATGAACCAGTTCTAGGGTCACTGGTTATCTGAAGGCAATGTGTGGAGGGGTGTTTTCTTGTGATTTCAGTCACTGGAGTAACCTAGACCTCCTCCGTTCCTAGAGCCTCCTGCTGAGGTTCTTTTTGGTGTATGATTGATAACCACACCCACCTTCCACCCTTCCTGGTGTCCCTATAGCCTCACTAAGTTTGTATGTTTATTCCCTCCTCCCCATACTACCACCTATGGTGAAACTGGGAAGGATTAGAAGGTGTGGCATTGTCTAAGCGAGGCATGTCACCTGCGATGGGCTTTGAGGTTTCAAAAGTCCATGTCATTCTCAGTTATCTTTCTATCTCCTGTTTGTGGATCAACGTGAGCTACTCTCAGCTACTGCTCCAGCATCATGCCTGTGGACCACCATGTTCCCCACTGGGATGGTCATAAAGACTCTTTCTTTGAAACTGGAAGTTCAATCAGATGTTTTATTTTAGAAATTGCCTTGGTTATGGTGCCTTACCATAGCAATAAAAAGTGCTCGAGGCATGTCCTAATCTAGCTGCTGAATCCAGCAAAGTGGAGGACCAGGGGGTTGCTCAATGGGGGGCCTCAATGAGCATTTGTTGCACTTGAAGAAAGAGGACAGGCTACTGGATTGTGACAGGCCCCAAGCTGAGCAAACCACTGCTTAGGGTAGCTGGCTTGTGTCATCCTGCAGCCCCTGCTACATAGGAAGAGCTTTAGGGAATACTGACAGTGGATGTGGGGATTAGGATGAGAGAGGGGTAGGATGCTTTCCTCAAGCACATGGATGGAGTGTGGGATCTCAGAAAACATGCTCTAATCGGGTAACTTTATGGCTTGTTCTATAGTATGAAGAGCAGCCTTAAAAATGAAAGATTTATTGACTTGTCCAGGCAGGGGACTGTCTCCTAGCCATGTCCAACTGACCTGTCAGTTACAGCCTCCCTAGCAGAAAGGACTTTTTCACTTACAGGAATTATTTCGGGATGATGAAAGAAGGTTGGTTCAATCCAGCTGTATTTCTCATGCTCTTCCCAGCTCCCATGTGTGCTGGCTGAGTGGGTTGGTGCTGGTCCATTTGCAAATGGACAGGGATCCCTCCCTTGGCTTCAGCTTCAGGCTCTGCTGGGCAAGCTTTGCTATCTACACTCTTAGTCCTTTCAATTGCACCACAGTTGACATTGCTCAGGCTTAGAGTCATTTAAGATTTGAGTCTTGAATTTAGGAGCCAGAGGCCGGCCAGAGTCACCACTTGGAAGGTTGTCATCTCAGAGTATCCACATGGCCACTGGTGTCCCAGGCAGTAACTTCAGCATCGTGGCTTGGCTCAGCTCCTACTCCTGCACTTTCATGCCTAACATCACAAGGTCTTGTGGACTCATCCTTTTCCTATCGACTAATGGCCAAATCCTGATATTAGGTGAGTTTTCAACAACTTTCCCCATCTTTCTTATAGGACTGCTTTTTTTTCTATCTGTAATCCATGTAAACTCTTCCTGAATCCCTCTCTCTTCAAACTCTCCCCCAACCACGTCAGTTCACAGGGCTTACAGCATGCCCACAGGGAAGACCCCCTGACAGTATGGGAAAACTCTACCTTTTACGTACTCTACCTGGCTCGTGTCTGTCTATCTTGCCTCCCCAACTGAATTCTATGTCCCTAATGCCAGAGGAAGAAAGGTCACAAGCTTTTATGACTCTCCCAGTTCCTGTACTAACGTTGGCTTCCGAAAGATGCTTCATAAAGACTCGTGGAGGTGAACAGAATACAGCATCTTAGAGCACAAATGATAGTCTCCACAGGGAGGCATGCACACCAAGAACCCCCAGCGACTTCTCTGGTTTCCCTAAAGACAGAGCAGCACTTGTAACCCTTTCCTTGCCACAGAGAACAGCATTGATTTTATTTGAATCAACTCAAACTTTAACATACATTCGAATCCACCCTACCACCTCAGTACAAAGTACATTTACATTCCTTGATGTCTTAATTCAAATTCTCTATCACTCAGGGATATGTTAGTTCCCTGAAATTAGTTCCTTTCTGAAGTTAGTGGTTTGTCTGTCTGTTTGTAATTATATATATATATTTTTTTTTTTCCAGAAAAGGTACATAGCCCTGGATGTTCTGGAACTCACTATGCAGACTTAGGCTGACCTTGAACTCACAGAGATCCGCCTGCCTCTGCTTCCCAAGTGCTGGGATTAAAAGCGTGCACTACCATACCTGTCCTTGTAATTAATTTTCAGCGTGGCAAATTGATTTCTTAAAAATGAAACAGCCCTTGTTTTCCTTTCAGCAGTAAATTCACTGAACCAACTGTGTATGTTACTGACTCAATCCCTTTTCAACCGTCAGGATCCTTTTTAAATTCTGACTTTTCTACAGATGATTATCAAACATACTAATACATGCCTCCTCATTTTACTTTCTTACACAGAGTCAATTCCGCATCCACGGTGAGAATATTCCTCTTCAAACTAAAAAGCAACAAAAGAAGCCCACAGCACAACATTCCCAACTCCATTTGCATTTTCCATAGAAACTGCATTATAAATAGTAATTCGGTTTGCTCGCTGGCTGCGGCACCAAGTTTGGCTAATCCATCTGCAGTGGAAAGCAGCAGAAAGCAATACACTAACAGTAAGTGTGATTAAATGAAAACACCAAGGAGTGGCAGCTAAAGAAAATTACCACTGTCCTTAATATTTGAAACTGAGACACACAGAGCGATTGAGGCCATGATGGGTCTCACCTCGTCTCCTTTAACACTGTCTTCTAGTTCTAAACCCTCCAGCCTCAGAGCTAGCTTCCAAACTCACTACCAGCCCTTCTGTTTGCATCATCTTGCTTCCTCCATTTTCCATTTTCTTCTCTTCCTGCTGGCTCTATCTTCAACCATATGTTAGCCTTTATCTGGATTATGATAACAGATTCCTAGATGGCTTCTGTGTGCCCAATCTCTGCCCTCATACGTAATTTTATGTGGTCTACAGATTAATCCTTATAAAACATTATCTCTTGTGGTATCATTGCGTTGATAAATAATATACCGCCAACCCCATCAAGGTAGAAAAATGGGGCTGTGGTTGGTGCTCCGTGGCCAAGTACTGACCAACAAACATCAGGTCCTATTTTGATTCCTAGTAACGCAAACAGATATAAATCAAATAGCACACTCTTAGTCAAAGTACTGTAGGGGTGTGGACTCTTACCATAGAGAACGACCCATGGTCTACCAGGGTCTACCCAACATCCATCAAGGTCAGTTGTCCCCATCTACAAATATCTAAGCTCCAGAAAATGACTTTTAGGAGTCTGGGTCAGAGGAGAGTATGGACAATCATTCCCTTCAGAATCCCGACATGCTGGCTTTCTTGAAACCATTAACTGATGCTCCTAGTTGACTAAGCATGGTCCTATCAGGGAGGAGCTAGGATGCTCAGGATTTTAGCCAATAGTGGGAAGGCAGGAGGTAAGATACTTACCTGCTAGCTTCTGTTTTTATCTTTCTGAGAAAACCAAGGGGCCTCACGCACAAGAGTGGAGTGGGAAAGCCCTTGCTGAGGGCAAACAGCTTTTCTGAGACTGACATATCTTTTTGTCCACGGGTCAGAAATGCTACCTTCTCAACACTCTTGTGAGGTCCGAGCATACCTGAAAGTGTCCACAGCGATGCTGCACACATCCAGCCACACAGGTGGCTATGCATCCATAAACTTAAGACAGAGAGACACATCAAAGCTTTGGATCAGTTTCCACACCCTGACAAAACTCCAGCTAATGTTTTCCCTTGGAAGAATGCCTGCTTCCTCAACTCCAGGCTGGCATTCAAATAGGATCTTGTTTCATATTCTACCCTTCATCCTGTCTCACTGAGAGGAAACATCTAGGGAAAGAGGAATTAGCGGTTTACAACTAGATCCAAGAAATAGTCAGGAATTCAGATGATTGAAAAATTCAAATAAGAGCTTTCTCTGACAAATTAAAAAGAAAAAGAAAGGCTCAACAAACAAACAAACAAATAAACAAGTTAACCAATGCAGTGCAGCTAGGACTTGCTTGTTGTCATGGCAACTCGAGGATCCTAATCCAGTCCTCCGGGAGAACAGAGATTACAATAGCAATGGAGAGCCACACCCCTGTATCCTGAGTCGACCCAGTGCCAGCCTCAGTCACTAACTGGAGTGTCCCCTCTCAGAGTCCTTGAAAGGGGGAACATGGTGGGGAATATTCTTATTCCTTTGTTTCCACTTTCTGTGTCATGCTCACAAAAATCTATTTTTCTGCCTATCCTTATTGAGCATTGTTTTATTAGAGAATCATGCATTTACAAAGCATCTCTATGCATTTTACTTTGTCCATTTTGAATAGCAGATTTGAAATGATAGTGTTATGTCCATTTTGTAGAAGATGATACCGGAGGGATGCCACAGATGGGCCATTGAAACCTTTTGATTTTGAAGGGGGGAGCATAATGTAGTTCAAGTGACTAATCAAATATAGGAAGTTGTCGTTGACAAAGCTTTAGCTGCTGTGCCAGTGTGATCATCACATGAACTGCTGGCTAGAGTCATTTTGGTTGAAAGTCAGTTTCTCCCATCCTCCATGTTTTAGAAACAACAGCACCGCACAATGGCTAAAATTCAGGGGCTAGTCAATAAAAGATGTAACTTCCCTCTCTAGCTCGGTTCCATATTTGCAGAGGAGCAAGCAACCCCCACCCGGGCTGTTTGGAAACTATGGGAGATAGCTAGAAACAAAGAGTGGTAATTGCAACATGCATTTCTGAGTCTCCCATTAGCAGAGTCGTCACCCTACTGTGCTGAGAGGTGACCTCATTAGGGGAGAGGGACATCAGTGGAAAACTCGAAACCTCTGAACCCTGTAGCAGTTGAGCCTGTGCCTGGAGAAGGCGTCCACAGCTGCTGCTGACAATGGGCTTCTGTGCCCCACTCTGCAAAGGGCCTTTGCTCCTCCCAGTGAACGGCTTTGTTTTGTTTTATCTTCCAGCAAGATGGCTGCTGATTGCAATGAACTCGGAATAGCAGAAAGTAATTAAAACTTCATTTAAAAAAAATCTATTGCATAGTTTAACATCTATCTACACCAGAAACACTGCTGGGGTGAGTAAGATGGCAACATCCTCATTTAACAAGGCAGGGAAAAGAACTCGGGTAGACTGGCACTGGGAGAAGGGGTTGGAAGAACAGATATGAGGAGCTGGATGGTGGATGTAGACATACAAAGCTGTAAGCCTTTGCCTGGTCGTGCAAGTGGGAAACACAGAAACAAGCATCTTACCACCCAGAGCATCTGCCTGCAAGCTAACGGCTCACCAGGTGACTCAGCAGCTCATGTAGTACTGAATAGGATACTGAATCTCATGCATTCAAATCCCACTGGTCTTAAGTATCTAGTGACCAAATGAGCTGACATTTTAAAAAGTGTGTGCATGCTGTGTGTGTGTGTGACTGTGTGTGTTTGTTCATGCATGCAAGGGTACACGTGTGTGTGGAGACACCTCTGTGCACGTGTATGTGCATGTACATGCACATGTAGAAGCCAAAGGACAGCCCTAAGTGTTGTTTCCTAGGTCCTATCCATCTTTGTTTTTCTAGACAGTCTCTTGCTGGCTTGGAATTGGCCAAGCCCACTTTCTGCACCATTTATTATGCAGTGGAAACCTTTTTGGTCTGGCTTAGTGATTCATGCCTCTAGTCCTGGGTCTTAGAGATGGAAGTGGGGGTTAGGAGTTCAGGATCATTCTCAGTTACATAACTCTGAGGTTAGCTAGACCTACATAAGACTGGCACAAAACAAAACAAACAAACAAAGTAAGAATCTTTCTGAACTGATTGTGTGGGGCGGGGCTTAAGCCAGACACTGAGTCACAGGTGACCTGTTAAGGTAGTGGCAAAGATCTTGGCTTCTCTTCACCCCACCAAGATCTTACTAGGCCTATTCTAGACCTTATCTACATGTGTCCTGCCAATATCACCATCATCTCTCCTGTACGACTGTTCCTGTATTGCTAACAACTGGAAGCAAATGTCTACTGCAAAATGGATATCTATTTCTTACAAAAAGTCTGCATTCGGAGGGTGCCCTTTTGAAACACACACATTTTGTCTGGAGAAAAAGAAGGATCTATTGAAAGCATAGCAGTCTGAAGAATTTAACTTTTATTACAAGAGCTGCACTTTCAGTCATGAGCTGTGTTCTGCAGGTCCAGACATCACTTTATATCAGTTTTGAAGGCTGTCTAGGTGGCAATAGAAACCCAATGATGAATATAATAAAACAGGTTCATTTAGCAATCAAATGATGTTATTATCATTACCACATTACCCATTTGATTCTAAAATTTATGTTCGCTTTCAAAACCAACAACCCATTCCGCTCATTGTGTTTCAAAGCGCATACATATTTTATGTTTAAAGTAACTTGTCATACTCCAACTTCAGAAATAAATACCAAATCAATTTACTTTCTCCCTCTTTCCCCAACACCGAAAGCAAATGTCAAGTGTTATAAAGCTCCCCAATGATGTCAATAATGTTATTAAAAATTGAGATTTAATATCTCTTCTCATATTCTTTATAGAGAGAGGCATGGAAGTAGGCAAGGCTATAAAACTAATAACCATTTTTTTTTTCCTGGCAAATATTTCCATTCACATGGGGCAGGGTAAACCAAGGCTTTTATGGAATCATTAAGCCAGATTATGAGTGATTCTGATGAAAACTAACTAAAAATGTTATTGGAAATGTATGTGTCTAGATGAATCCAGGAACTAGTGCCAGGAAGATTCACTTGCAGACTCACAGGCCTGTCTGTATTCAGATGTGCCTGAGTCATAGACTCCAGCATGCAAGGGTGTGTTTCCAATGGCAAGAGGAAAAAGTCTTTGCTCAAAGCGCATCAACTAAAACCTCAACTCACACAAGAGGCACCGGCAGAAATGTTTCTTTAAGTGAACCTGGAAAAAAATGAAAGGTAACATTCTTCCTGTTGTGTAACATGGACCCAGACGATGGCTACATAGACCACTGAAGAGAGAAGGAAGGGACTGGAGATGGCAGAGTCCATAAAGGGCTGCTGTGCAAATGTGGGGACCTGCTTGATCCCCAGAATTCACATAAAAAAGCTGGGTGTGATAGTACGTGTATGAAATCCCAGCCCTTGGAAGGGAAGTAGAGGCAGGCCTGGGCAACATCTTGACCTGCAAGCCAGGGAGAGAATCTGTTTTAAAAATAGTGGATTATGTATTGGAAACTGTAACTACATGCCTCTCAGAAATGTGCATACACACTCACCTGAATACACACACACACGCACCACACACACGGCAGAAGAAGAATACAATAAGGTGTAATTCTAATGTTCATGTTTCTCATTATCACCAGTGTGGACATTATCTTTATTAATATGGTTAAGGCTGTTTGCAAGTTTCATAGACAAACATTGGGTTGAAGATTCTGATTTTCTTAACAATGGTTACAACAATAAGGAACTATTTGTGATTTAATGTTTGTGTGTCATCATGTTACTGCTATCCATGAATCCTCATGTCTTTTACCTGTTTAGCCTTTGTCTTTTTCTATATTTAAGGCCACGTCGTTGGATCCAGCCCAGGTTCAGGTTCATATACAAAGAGTAAGCATAAAATCTCCTAACAAAGGTCTGTCTTGTGGATTCTTTGTTCACATTCGTTTACATTTGCAGATAAGCCAGCTGCTATTTGTTCCCGGGCTAGTGAAATTGGAAGAGTTGATGAATGGCATCATGTGCTTGACACAAGAGTCCAGCAGTGTGAGCCGGAGTATTCATATTGTTTAAATTAAACTAAAAGGAGGTGTCTGCCTTTTAGAAGTCATGAGTTAGATCGTGAATCTCTGCAAGGTCAATTCAATGTTATGAACTAATTAAGATGACTGACATAATGTAATAAGTTCTTGATCATGCAGATTGGCTGGAGGACCCTACACTCCAAAGAAAATTGCCGAGGACTCGGGGTACTGCAGTATCCATGATCATTAATGCGTCAGCACATGCTGTGGGCTGCTCACTCACATCTGTGATCTAGCTTCACACTTGTTACTCTGTGACAAAGGTGTTCCCATTCTATGAAGGAGAAATACAGATGTAACCATCTCAGATGTTTGTTAAGGGCTACACAGAACACATCCTGCTGACCCAGAAAATATAAATGCTGCAGTGATCTTTATAATTAAAATTCAACACGACATTGCCCTGGGTAATGACTGGGGTCAGCTCTCCCTGTCTTACGTTGCTGAGTTACTGTAAATTAAAGGCTTTTAAGCAGAAACTGCAACGTTTGAATGCTTACTCCATTTTCTAAAATATGTATGTCTTTTTCAAATTACAATAAACTTACTCTAATTCTACACACTCACAGAATGGTCTATTCTGACTAATCAAACATTCTAGCTAATGAAGCATCCTGGGAAGAGTACTAATATTCAAGACAAGGAAGAAAATTGCTTGTCATTTGGATTCCACACATGTGTCCTGGCATGGCTACCCACACAGACATCATGCATGCACGTGCGCACACACACAATAATAAGAAGAATTATAATACTTCTTATAAATTAAGTCCATGTTAATTGTTTGGTAGTCTTGGAAACATACAGGGAGACAGCTAATGGCGCTGTGTTCACAAAGGCACAAAAGACAAAAGACCAGCTGTAAAATCACAAGGAGAGGAGTCACCATGACTTCATAGACTCTGAACTGACAGGACCTTACATCTGAAGGGTAAGGAGACATTTCAGAGATCTTCTTGTCCAAATCTTTAATTTTTAGATAGTCTACTAGAGATTGGATGACTGGATGTCTAAGTGACTCAAAGTAATCCAGGATCAGTGCTAGTCACATAGTGGCCAACATACCTGTGACTAGTTTTGCTATGCCAAATTCATTCATGAAAAGTCACACTAACCCCAGTTCCATAATCAACACATGTACAAGAATATATGTGCCACCTCTGACCTGCTAAATTTGATTTTCATGCAAACATGGGTTTCTATGTTTTTTTTATTTCTTTGACAGCTTATCCTCGAGTATACTCAGTCCTCTCTGTCTCTCTGGGTCTCTCCGGGTCTCTCTGGGTCTCTCTGGGTCTCTCTGGGTCTCTCCGGGTCTCTCCGGGTCTCTCTGGGTCTCTCTCTCTCTCTCTCTGGGTCTCTCTCGGTCTTTCTGGGTCTCTCTGGGTCTCTCTGGGTCTCTCTGGGTCTCTCTCTCTCTCTCTCTCTCTCTCTCTCTCTCTCTCTCTCACTTTTACTAATAAATGGGACATCTTGGTGCAAATTGGACACAGCAAAGGGAAGGCTGCCTTGCTGTTTCAGGGCAGTAGCTGACCTGTATCTCTATGCAGTTTCTATTAGGACCAAGATGCATTGTGAGACATTCATTTCCAGCCTTACAATTTAACTTGCCAGCTTTAACCAGCGAACAATTAATCAATTATTTACTTAGCTGGCACCATTTTTCCTGTCACGTAAATCATATTTAATTTCAATCTATTATAATCCATTAGCAGTGTCAAGCCCAAACCCTAGATGTATCATTTGCTTAGAGTACAGTTTCATGCACAAAGCATCGGAGAAGTAAGTGTCCCATGGACATCTGCAGATGATGGACGACCTCTGTGAAAATGTGGTTCATAGGCACACTTTAGAGATTTCTATATTTTACAACTTGAGCATATCCGGCGCCATGTACTACCTAGTGCAAAACCACCGGAACCATCTAAATCAATAGTCTACTTAATCTAAAAAGTCATTGTTCAAATAAAATGAATGTGTGTGTATAGGGATATAAATATATTATAAATATATATAAAACATATATTTATATATATTTTATATATAAGATATATAAATATAATATATATTATATATATTATTTATATATAAGATAAATCATATATATATATATATATATATATATATATATATATATCAGGTCTTGTAATGTCACCTTCTTTACACCAAAAATCCCAAAGCCTAAAACTGAGATATAAGAGAAAACTGCAAGAGTTAACAGTTTGAAAGTAATACATAATATATTTTAGAGAAAAATAACACAGAATGTTATCATACAATATGTAAACATTATGTTAATTTTATTTTATATGAACACAGTACTCCATTTATGTAGGAGAATAGTTTTAATTTCGTGATAACAGTCATTAATTTTTTTATTATTAAGTAGTGTTAGTATTCATACTGTGTGTGTGTATGTGTGTGTTTGTGTGTGTGTGTGTGTGTACACATACATTGTATGTAGAAGTCAAAAGACAATTCTATGAACTTGGTTCTCTCTTTCCACCTTTACATGGGATCAAAGTTAGGCTTTCCCAGCAAGCAATATCTCACTGGCCAACATTCTTATTTTTAATAGATGCAATACCAAAATATTTGGCAAGAAACTAACATAAACTGTCAGCTCTTAAAAATAATTCAGCGGAAAGTAAACAGCAAAATAGTAACAGGAATATTAAGTGGTTGATGACTAGATATTGATTATACCATTTTTCACATTTTTAATTTGTTGAAAAATTCATGATAAAAAGCTGAAAATAACTAAAATATCTCTTCAGAAAGAAGAAAAAACACTCAAAATTGCATAGTCCTTCAGTCTTTAACAGCAACAACAAAATTACTGTTTGGGGCAGGTGGTGAGACAACACCACGCCACAAAGAAAGCAGCTGCTGCCTAGATCGAGCTTGTAGACAGCAGGGACAAACAGAGACTGGCAGACTGCAGTTAAAGATGGGAAAGGCACAACCGTGTTGCACCCAGATATTTCCTGTCTGGAGGCACTGGTGGCTTGTACCTGGCAGGCTAAAAGGCACTCAGCAGCTACGGATACTTTGGCCTCTATCTCTCAGGCAGTATGACAAGGAGAAAAGAGAGACACCAAATACAGAGGTTCAAATGTCCCATTTTTCAAAATGGTGGTTGAGAGTTATGTATGTGGAGAACATGGTGTTTTAAAACATATACTCTCTATGTGTACCCACTTAGGAGGTAGCATCAGGAAGGTTGTGATTTTTGAGGCTAGCCTGGGATACATAATTCTGAGACCAGTATGGCCTACATAGCAAAATCTTGTCTCAACGAAACAAGCACTGATATTGCACAGCCTCCTCCCCAGTAGGCCCTGGATAGATCTGAGTACCATGAACAAACTCACTTTTTTTCTTGCATCTTGAGGCAAACACAGTCACTCTACACATTTATGTGGGGCATACACCAAAATATATTCTTCTAATGACATTCAGTAATGCTCAACTGTCACCTTACTTCCTGGTTAGAGCTATCCCCACTCTACCCTTTCTGTGGCTCCGTTTCCTAATTTGCAGTTTAGAAATAAAATGTCCATCTCATGAGTTCCCAGAGAAAACCAATGAAATAACATCTCAGGGAACTTATCACACAGCTTGTGATTTTAGAGGCTCAGGGACAGGTGAGCATTACCACCAAGGGGACATCTAGAATTGATGTATTCAGTGGTATGTTTAATGGAAAAGTTGGGAACAGACTGCCAACACACTTAGGTTTACTCATATCTAGTTTAAGAACTGTCTCTTAAGAACATTGAAAAATGAGTCAGTATCAACCAAGAGAGAGTCTGTTCTGGTGTTCCAAGAATTCACTGTTTATGCTTGCTTGTTGGTTTATGTCTTTATTTTTATTTGAAGAATGGGAGTCACTATGTGGCCTAGGCTTGTCTGGCTTAGACTTACTGATTCTCCTATTTCAGCCCCTCAAGTGTTGAGATCACAGGCTTGGGTCAGCATACCCAGGCCAAGAATTCATCACAATCTTCTCAACCCCTGTTTCTATATTGTGCATGACTATGACAAACAACTTAGGGCGAGCTACCAGAGAAGAAATGAGAGGATCTTAGGGGTGTGAACACATCTCTAAGGAGCTTGTGAAACGGTTTCACGTGATGTAGAAAACAATACTAGAGCTATTTCTGATTATCTTTATGAAAGAAGAAATTCAATGTTCATAGATATTTTAAGAGCACCAATGGGCAGAGATAGAGTCACCTGGCCTACAGTGGAGAGGATAGCATGCCACATGAAGCATGTGAGGTGTCTGGGATATCCCCAACAGCTGAAGATACAAGGCCCTTGGCTATTTTCTCCCTCCTTATTACCACACACAGCCGTTTAGCTGAGCCCTGTTAAGTAGATTTATGGATTATGTTTTCTAGTTTTAACTAAACCAATCTTTCCAAAATGAACAGCTGGCTTAAAACAAAAAAAAAAGAGCCTCATAAAGAAACAGTTGATTCAAGACACTAATAATGAAAGAACCAGCCAGCCCAAGACAATGGTGGAGAAGTTGTTCCTGGTACCAGCATTGTATTGTCTCGGTGAGATGAAAGTAACAAGGACAGTAACAATGTAACAATTGGAATAATTCAGACTATGGCTTTAAGACACTCTGGGAGCCTTGGCATACATGTATATTATGACTTGAGACACTAGCTGATGATATACACACAATTTAGGAAACTTTAAGTGTAGATCCATGCAACGAAGTATTCAAGAGTGGTTTCCAGATGAAGTGATCAATCAAAACTGTTTAGAGAAAACAATCAAGACCCAAAGTTCAAACTAAGCTGGAATGGGACTCTATTTTAGCATAATGAAACATACAGATGATAAATGCAAAAAGAGAGTCCTACATTCAGGGTCAAACCCATCCAATCTCTAAGCACAGAAGTGTGGGAAACTTGTTTCAAACTAGTTCCTGTGATAGACGCCGAGGGTTTTCAGCCCACACAGCGGTGCACTGGGTTAACAGCCTGCCTTGGTCAACAAAAGGCCAAGCTACACCAGGTGGAGGGCTAGTGTGGAAACACAGGGTTTGTTGTGTTGTGCTGGAGCAGTGTGGAAGTCTGCTTAGAATTCCTAGAACCTCAGGTTTGCTTGAGTGCATACAAGCAGCGTGTTCAAGGAGAAGCTTTCAGGCAGGGGTTTCCATCTACAAAAGGCTGGAAGAGAACTTGTTGATGGTCAGCCTGAGTCTGAGTCTCAGAAACCAAGTGAAGTCCTAGGCTTGAGGACTAGTGTATATATAGAATGTTAGCTACACAGGTGCTTTACTCAAGCCTACTCATGACACCTTTGTCCTGGTCACTACTGCAAACTAGCACCCAGGACAGTGCCTGACTTCAGTCTGTGCTCTAACCATTCGCAATCCTGGTGGTTAACTACTCATCGGCTAACAAATCCATCAAAGGCTATAAGGGTTTGACCCCCAAAGTAATTTATTTAAACTTGAAGATGTTTAGATTGTGTGTGTGTGTGTGTAGATAGATGAATACACACACACACACATGTGGGCAGGTATGAGTGTGGAGGTCCGACATCAGCCTTGAGTAGAGTTTCTCAGGAAATCTGTCCACTTTTTTTTTTAAAGGCAGGTTCTTTCCATCGTAATTTGTAGTTTCCTTATTAGGACTTTGCTGGCTGGCCAGTGAGTTTCAGAGACTGGTCTGTTTTCTTCCCAACACAGAGATTACAAACAGATGCCACCGTGCCTGGCTATTAATATGTGTGCTGGGGTTCTAATTTGGGTCCTCATGCTTACATAGATACCAACTAAGCTATCGCCATAACCTTGTTTCAATTTCGTATCTGCATATACCACTTCCCTCCTCAGCAAAGATCTCTGAGCCTCTTCATGAGTTTCTAATCAAACACTCCATGCTTCTCATCCTAATTTTCTACCAATATCAACTTTGAATTTACTCCCCACACAATTTAGGATTCCTCTTTAAATCACACCCACTTTGTGACAGCTTGCTTGCTTGCGTATTTATACTGAGAATGTACACAGAAAAGCTTAAGGCCAATTCTTTCAAGATTTTATAAATCATAGTAGATTATGAGAAATGTTTGTCTGTATGGAGGTATGTACACATGAGTTTATGTGCCCATGGAGACCATACCAGAGTGTCTTATACCTCCGGAGCTGGAATTACAGGCCACCGGAAAGATTCTGCAAAAAGAGCTCAGGTGCTCTTGGAGAACAGAGTTCATGTCTCTGCAAGCATGGAGCTGTCTCTCCAGCCCCATAATAGTACTTGCAAAATTTTCTTTCTACATTAAAAATCACAAATACAGAAAAAAGCAAATAGCCTTCTAGGCTTCGAGAGAGGAAACTAGGGGCTATAAATACATGTGTGCATGAAACAGAGGAAGACCTTGACACCTATCAAATTGATAGTAGCACAAGGTCAATATTTGGTGTTTTCTGTAGGTTTGACAGGTCAAGAGAATGAGCCCTTCAACCATCTCAGCTGGTTATTAGAAATGGGATTATATTTGAAAGGCCTCCAAGCAGAAACAAGTGGAGGAAACACTACCCACATGATGAATTTTAAAAACATCCACAAGTTAAATAGGTCAGTGAGCATATCAAGAAGCCTGGAAAAGAATAAGGTGTTGTAGCCAAACTTAAAAGCATTTTGCTAGTCGATTCTGTAGCAAGTATTAAAGATTTGATTTCTTTCCTGCCAGCAATAATCAGTCAATACCTCCTGTAGAATGAGATTGGAAACTGGTTTTGTTGGGAAGATAACTCTCACCTATGTGAGCCTCCAAGATAGCTATCTGGCCACTGATGATTTCAAAGATGTCCTGGGAGACATAGCAGCCCTCACTATTACTCAAGATGGCTAGGTACAATCAAAGAGAAGTGCTTGCCATTTGCTGGATCTCTCCATAATTCCCAGCAGCTGATTACCAAAATAGGCTGGTGGCAACCTGTGGGGCACTGGAAGAATGGAGACTTCTGAAGGTCACACTAAAATTCTGTGATTAAAATACCTCTGAAAACACTGGATGATTAAATTCTGCAATTCCCAGAGGACACAGGAAATATATCATTCTTCAGTGTTCAATCTGAAGGCCAGGAAGGCAGGTCATTTTTTTAATCTCTGTACCATCACCAGTATTAAAATAAAAAGCACATGCAGATATAACAGTGCTATTTATGAAATTAAATAAAGCAAGGAGTTATTATAAAAAACAAAAACAAAACAAAGCCCAGTCAATGCAATATTCAGTGAAAAGGCATGTATCTGTAGAATGTAAAGGCTCAAACTGCAACATACACTCACACACACACACACACACACACATACTCAAATACACACACACACACTCACACACACTTAAACACACACTCAAACACACACATACATACATACATACACACACATACAAAAACATACACACACACATATACATACAATCTCTCTCTCTCTCTCTCTCTCTCTCTCACACACACACACACACACACACACACACACACTTTGTCAGCCCCTAGAAATCGTGACAGGGCTCCCATTCTTGCCTTTTGCTATTCCATCCAGGACACTGAGCTGCTGGAAGACATAGGCAACACTGTGCCTCCCAGGCCTAAGATGACAGAAGCCCATGAGTCCTGCTCGACCACAGATGCTAGGCTGAGATAACTAAAAAGAATAGGGGATTCGGAGAGCCGCAGCTGGGCCAGACAAATCTAACTTCCCACCTGCTGCTGATTTCCACATTCATCTCCCAAGCCTGATACCCTAGCCATGTAGAAAGCTGCCAGCATGTGGAGAAATTAATCAATGTGTGTGTGTGTGTGGGGGGGTGATCCATGGTCGATTTTATATTCTTTCAATAAACACATTTGCGTAGCACAGAGGCAGCTGAGCAGAACAATGGTGGCTTTGGAGCTCTCGCTGTAATCACCCATACACCTGGGACTCATGCAGTTCTTGCTTCTCTTATCTCAGATGAAGTCTGTTTTATTAGTTATTTTTATCTTTGTACAGTAAAGCTGGTGTTGGAAACTAATTAGACATGGCTGTGTGTGTGTGTGTGTGTGTGTGTGTGTGTGTGTGTGTTTAGCATTCCCTTTATGCAAGGAGTCATCTACTTTGTATTTCTATCTTTTCCCTTCCTTGTTGCCATTGTTACTTTTCTTTCTGTCTGAACAGAGAGCAAGAAGGATCTCTGAACCGGACTGGTCTGACATGGGACTCTTCAGGGCTCAGGGACATACATATAGGCAATCCAAATGTTCCCTTCATGACAGGACAACCATTATCCCAAACTATATTGAGGCTTAAGGAAGTGTTCTTGAGAATATTTAATTCTCCACTGTGATTTCCTTCAAAGTTCTAATTAGTTGCGCACAGCAATGACTTCTGTAAATGGCAGTGTTTCTTTGAAAGCTTTTTCAGGTATAGAAACC
Source organism: Grammomys surdaster (assembly GCF_004785775.1). Lineage (NCBI taxonomy): Eukaryota > Metazoa > Chordata > Mammalia > Rodentia > Muridae > Grammomys > Grammomys surdaster. Next base: position 1,440,250 of record NW_021605583.1, on the reverse strand, counting down.
TCCAACAGTGTGGGCTGCCACCATCAGTCTACGAAGAAAGTCATTTTGAAATGCAGGCTTCATATTTTTAGAGACTTTGCACATCTTAGAAACAATCACAATGTTGAGTCTCAAATTAATATTTGTTGCTTAATGCCATCAAAATGTCAGATGACAGAGTAATCAGGCACGTTTGTACATAATGTTTATGTGCTTCCCTTTGGAAAGGCCAGAAATATAATGGAGAATTCAAGTCAAGAAATGCCTTCCAACAAATGTCTTCTCAGAGTATCCATTTTAAAACAACACACCACTAGGTCCATAACTGTCTGCCTTTAACGGTCAGCAAACAGCTGGGTTTCTAAATAACGCAGAGAACATAAAATATTCATGTTATTTAAGCCATTTCTATATCTTACTCATATTCTTTGATTTGCTGGTCTTGAGGGGAAAGAAACCATTACCAGTGCTTAATCCACTCGTGTCTCCTCAGAGGAAGTTCTCTCTTTGCCTCTCGTTAGGCCATTTTAGGGCTGTATAGATACCCCTCACTCCAGGTTGTTTTCTTGTCTTCTCATTTATTCCTGGTCTTAGTTGCACTTCCCATCACGCAGAAGAGCCTGGGAATTGTCTTCCAGCCTGCCTATGCTATTCTTGATTACATTCTAGACGCCCTTTCTCTCTGTCTCCTCATTAAGGTCCATGTCCCCACCTGGCCCTGCTCACACAGCCTTCCACGCTTCTCAGAGTCTCTCCTCCCCTAGATCCTCCATTCCTTTTTCAACCATATTGGTTTCCCCATCTCAGGAAGAACATAGGGTTCTCTCTGGGAATCCAATCCCCCACTTTATGGCCAGCCTCCGGCAGGGCGCCAATGTTTCCCAACTGCCCTCAAGGCAATTTCCAGCCCAGCCCATTCCTCAGCCCATTCTTCTCATTTGAGCCTGACTCCTTTACCTCTGAGACAAGAAGCCAGATCTTTGTTGAGTTGTTGCAAATTCAAACATTGCACACTTGAAAGTTGTCCATACGTCTGGGCATCATCTATTGCTGCTGTCTTTCTGATGCGGTCTCCATAGGATTAGTCTAACCTACTATGCCATACTACCGGGCTCCTAATTTCTTCTTGATCCCTATCTCCTTCTCAGAGAGCTGCTGGTGAGGGCGGGTCTGCTAGGACCCTTCACTGGCTCTCTCCATCTCTCCCTCCTTTCTACAGGAAGGCTAGTCTATGTTGTTAGCATTCTGTCTAAACTCCACCCCCACAGTTACCTGGCTACAGATAGGTGTGCTCCTCCCCACAGTTACCTGGCAACAGGCAGGTAGGCCTGCTCACTATAAAAGGAGCTGCTTGTCCCCTCCTCTCTCTCTTGATCTCTTGCTCTCTTGATCCCTCTGTCCCCTCGCCCCTTCCCCCTCCCCTTTCCCCTCTCTCCACGTGCTCATGGCAGGTGTCTACTCCTATACTTCTCTCTCTCTCTCTCTCTCTCTCTCTCTCTCTCTCTCTCTCTGAAGAAGAGGAAGAAGAAAGCGAGGTCAGGAGGTTCTGCCTATTTTATATGGGCAGTGACATAGCCTCTTGCAGGTAAGGGTGGGAGATAAACAGGTGGATTCTGGGAATGTATTGGCGGTTGCCTCGGCAGTGATGTGGGGGTCACCTAGATGTGATGTCATTGGGTTCGGAGCCTGATACCAACCTATTTTATGACCCATTTTTTATGTGACCTCTTTCTACCATGGCTCTCTGTCCTTTACCAACCAATTTCTCTGATATTTTATCTCATAAACTAAACCAATACCTGCTGCCTGATCCTGCAACTATTCCCCTCATCCCTCCATCTTTCCCCATCCCTTTGCTACCAAATTCCTTCCCTATGGGCCCCCACTTAGTTTCCACCTTTTCCATTCATTCCACACTTCCCACAATCTTTCCTAGTGCCAGAGTTTACACTTCTCCTGTAAACAGCACCATAGGTTTGCCAAGCTCTTGTTTCTTGTCTGCTCACTAGAGTTTCTTTCTGTTCTTTCCCCATCACTAGTTCCACAAGCGCCATTTATGAAGGCGCTTAAAGACAAGACCATCTAAGTCAGCCACACCCATAGACACTGGACTTCAGTTTGGGTGAGGCTCAGTAGCAGGTACATTTCTGATGTTCACTAGGTGGCTTGAATATGCTCCAGGCCTTAGTGAGCTTTGAAGCCAAGCAGGGTGTGCAACTAGAAAGGTCTCTATGGAATGCAGAGATCAACAGATTGTGGGGATCCTAGTTCCAATGGCTCACAGATGGGGATGGGTGCAGGTTGCATCAGTGACTCAGAAAACTGTGTGGAAAGGGGAGGGGGGCAGAAAGAATGTAAGAGCCAGAGTAGCAGGAAGTCTTTGGTGAATCACATCCCTAGAAATGGCTGCATAAGGCAGCCTAGCACAATGCTACATCAATGGACACGTTAAGGCGGAAGAGGCTAAATTTTGTGGGGTTGTACCCATAGACAAAGAACTACAGGTAACTAATGGCTGCTGGAAAAAGAAGAATTAACCTCTCCCAGGAAGAGCCCCTTTATTGGCTGTCTAATGCAGAGGTGGCCAGCCTTAAGAGCAGCACATACACACAAACAATAAAAATGAACTCATCCCATACATATGTATATATGTAACACTCATAATCTAAAAAAAAATGGCAATCAATTTGAGATGAGAGCATGGGGGAGATTTAATGGGGAGTAGCTTAGAGGGGTTGATGGTGAAAAGGGAGGAAGAAAGTGACTTATAGGATTCTATTTCAATTAAAAACATATTTAAAATAATGATAATGATAATAATAATAATAATAATAATAATAATAATAAAACAGAAAGGCCTCCGGGTGGAGCTCAGGTGTGTGGCCCCTCTCTGCTGGTCCCCACCCTGCTGATGGTTCCCGGTTGTCCCTTGGATTCCTGTTCTGCTGTCCTTCTCTGTGAATTCTCAAAAGGCCGGTCATAGCCTCACGTCTTTCTCTTCTCCAGTTTGCTAACAACCCTCCATATAAATAAGGTTGAGACCATTCTCCAGATGGAACCTGAAACTCACTGGCCTGCTGCTGCCCATGGAAATATTTCTACTCATACGTTCTCAGTGGTCTGGTTTACCGTAACTAAAGTAATCAATGACTCAAGTGATATCCTTTCTCATCATTCCTGTCCCAGGGTGCTGCTGTGTATTGCTTTACAACTCTTCGATTTAAAGGGCATTAAACTGTAGAGAGAAAAAGAAACTCTCACGTCATGATAGTAGGAAGACAAATTACCAAAGCTATGATGAAAAGCTATGCCAGGATTCCTCAGAAAGACCCAGGGCTAACTGTTGTGTGACTCCGTACCTACTGCTAAGCATTCATTCTAAAGACTGACAACTATGTCAAAGAGATGTCTACAATCACATGGTTACTGTATTCCCAGCCACAGTGGCCAATTTATGTTTTTAGCCTACATGTCCATCAACAGAGGGATAGGGCGTGGAAATGCAGTATATATGCACAAGAGAGTACCAGAAAGCCCTGGGAAAGAAGGCAGTCATTCCATTTGCATCATGAAGAGAACTAAGGAGAGCCTGAGTGACAGGAGCGCACACTCCTGTGTAAAGCAATGAAATCAACAGAAGCAGAGAGTGGGGGTTGGTGGTAGATTTAGAGGTTACGGGGTGGAGCTGAAATGTGAAGATCAGACTCAAAGAGTACAGGGGAATGCTTTTTGGACCAGAGGATAAGCTTTTTTGCCCTTTGCAGTGTCCTGCAAAACACAGCAACAATGATAGATACCAACACATTGTGGCACATTTCAAAATCACTAATAAGATTCAAATGTTCTCACCACAATAACAGGTAAGTATCTGAAGCGAGAGATATGTTAATTAACCTGACTTCATTTTCCCACACTGTATTTATAGTTTATAACATCACTTTGTTCCCTATAAACACAGCTGACTATCATTTATAATTTAAAAATAAAAATAAACTCATTAAAAATATAAAGCACACCAAAATAAAAATGCCAAGTGAGTATCCATGGCTCAACCCCATTTACTTCCAAATGAACATGAAAACAAACGAATCCACAGGGGGATTCATTGTGGTCTATCAATTATACCAACTTTTGCACATATTCTCACAAAAAAGGAACTCCCCAGACCCATATAAGATGCAAGAAACCCCACTTTTCAGTCAACTCATTATAGATCTTCAAGAACTAGCTGGCCCCGAGGTTCCCGGCATACATTCTGACTGTTAAATCGAATTGCAAGTATTAAATCAGCTTGTCTCCAGGGTACTGCAGGTGGACTCGGCAGGCTGCACAATGCAACGCATTGCTGGTTTCTCTCAAAGAGAACAGAGGACTATACATAAAAACATAGGCAAGATAGTTGCCTCCAGGCAGATCTTCAAGGTTCAAGGTACTGGTGGATGCCAACTCACCTGTCTTCCCAGGGCTCTGCAGTACATACTACACAGAGGCAGTTGATAAACCTGAATGGCCCCAGCTTCATCTTGTCCTGGATTACAGGGGCTCTAAGCAGATAAACCCCTAGTCCCAAGGTTCCAAGAAGTATAATCTTAATGCCTTGAGACTCTTTTATTGACAAAAATGTGCTTAAAAATCATAAAATTCTTATTGTTCTCTGTATATAATATGCTAAGCTCATCTGTCTTCTGCCTGTGGATGCTTCTGCAGAACATCGTGGGTGGGGGTCTTGGGGGTTGGCCATGTTGACTATAACAGTTCCATCTACAAAATTTTCCTAAACCCTCCCGCATTTCCTCAGCTCCTACCTGTGTCACTGTTCTTATGTACCCAAAGGAATTCTGGGAAAGCAGTTTCCACCATCAAATCTTCAGGCTCATAAAGGATACAGTCTTTTTCAAAGTATGATAGTTAGGCCCTGGTCTCCATTGCAATTCCATGTGTCCCCTTAGGGAACTGGTAGGAAAAAGGCAGAAGCCATCTGCCATGGAGAATGTACCTGGTGCTTGTCTCTTCTCAGTGTGGATTACTGTAACAAAGCAAGCTTCTTCTAAACAGCACAGTGGCAGGATGCAAATGGACGGCTAATCCTCCAATCTCATCATTTACATGAGATGACATGCCTCAGAAAAATACTTGCAACTGAATGTGACAAAGAACAGCAGTCCCAGGGTGAGGGTGACTGGGACTGAAGGGAGGTGAACTGTTTCTGTCTGAAATGTGTAGGGACAGGATTTGAAGGAGAGAAGAAACACTGGAATACCTGGTAGTTATTAAGTCACAAGATCAATGCTTAGCGCCAAGGATCCAATTAGTGTGAATGGTGACAAGTTTATGAACACGAGAAAGTGGAAGCTCACTTCGGGGATGGATATACACAATAAAATAAAAAAAGATATGGTGGGGTATTTGTATGCATCTATGCATTTAAAATGTTTTATTTCATTTGATTTATTAATTTTTGGTACATATGTTGCTATGTATGGGAACACATGTGTCAGTATGTATTGTATGTGGAGGTCAGAGGACAACTTGGGTACAACAGTTGTCCTTCCATCATGTGGATCCCACCAGGATTGTGGGCAGCTACCTTTACCTGGGCCCTGCACATCCATCTTTATTGTAGCATTGTGTATAGCAGCCAAGGGAGGAAAGCAATCCAAACTACCATAATGCATATATATTGTGAGCACACCTGCACATACATGTGTAAACACATATGAATATATAACACCACACACACAAAGTGTTATGTAGTGTTTTAAACCACAATAAAAACAAAACAAAAGATCCACAGCCTGAAGGTGTGATTGGCAGGTAGGAAACGGTACATGTTCTCATTTGCAGGGCTATCCAAATGATCACTAAGCATGTTTAGTGAAGTCTCAGGTAAGAATCATTATCAGCTGCATGGACCCTGGTTGCGTCGTGTAAGAGCCATTATCCCATGGACCATGCTTGCTCCAAAATATGAAGTCAAAGCAATATGAACACCCTTCTGTTTCAGTTAGGTTTAGTCTCTGTAAAGCTTTACAGTCAAATATCTGTGAATCAGTCTCCATACTGTGAGCTACTGACAAAACCATCTCACAAGTACAAACACTGGCTTTCTGCACCGTGTAGAAGTACACACACAAATGTACCAAATCTTCAAGGTCATTCAGTATCAAGTTGTGTGGTTGTGAAAGTAATCAACTAAACACTGAACTGACTCCTGTGCAGACGTCCTCACACTCACTCACATTTTCTCTTAAAGTAAAAATAATAAAGGAAATATGTCAGGATTAAGGCGGATGTCCCTCTGCATGTTATAAAGATGGCACTACCCGCACACATTCACATGATTGGCAGTTCCTTACCTTTTGGTTGTGAGGTGAGATAAAGGAAGGGATTTCATTGGAGAGGGTCACAGCAGCACATCATCCATCAGGTTGAGAATCGAAGCATTAAAAAAAGAGAGAGAGAGAGAAAGAGAGATGGTGAGGGAACTGAAAAGGCCATTAGATGAGATCCCTGGATAAAAAGGCAGAGTGTTGTCTTCCCAGTGTCTACTGAGGAACAACACAGCAACACACAGCACAGAGGTATGTTGATGCCGCAGAATCTCAGAGGAGCCAGCCCTCCTTCCTACATAATTAGAAACCTATTGCTTCTGGCACCAAGAACAGAGCATCTTGAGATGAAGCTGAGGACTTCCTTCCTCAGCACTTTTCTTAGCTATTGCATCTGTTGCTAGAAAGACGCAGGGCATGAGGCCTCCATCAACCGTGTGGGCCAACAGGGCTGCTGGGGCACTCATTCCTTTTGGAAATAACTGCTTCTGAATACAAGGAGAGAACCACATCCTCCAAACCTGTGGTCAGTGCCCTGGCATGGACATGTCTGCCTTCCAGGCCTTTCTCTTTTTTGGGTGCTGAGGATCAAAATCGGGGCCCTGTAAACATGTGTATAAAGCCAAACAGAGCTAAACTTTGGAGATGCACCTTTGTCTTTTAGACCTCAACATTGAAGAGATATGACCTTTGGAACAGTCAGTGCCGAATGTTCCTACATAAGAGACAGATGCTGTTTCTGTCTTGATGGTGGCGAGGAGAGCCTCCATGGGGGACAAGGCTGTCTTTCGCTCTCATCCCCATATTATTATGCTGAGCTAAAGCCTAGGCAAGGAAAATAGGTCACGGGACTCACCCCCTAAACTCACATGGACTCTCTCTCTCTCTCTCCCCTCTCTCTCCCTCTCTCTCTCTTTCTCTTTTACTCTCTTTCTCTCTCTCTCCATACCCCCTCTTTCCTAGTGCATATCTGAACACAACCTCATCTACACACTCCTCAGAGATGGGTGACTAAGCTTGGGCACAGATTTGTGTCACCTGCTATATTAGAAAGAGAATATAGTATAAAACTCAGGAAGGAGAGGGAGAGGGAGTGGAAGCCCTTTCCCCTGGGTTATTAAATAGCACACATTATTCAGTGCGGAGACAAACTGAACAGGTGATTGGAGGGAATCATTTTGAATACTTTTTCCTTCTTTTTTTTTTTTTTCAAAGGAGACAAATCCTCATAGCTTGGCTTAAAATTTAGGTCAGAGTCTTCTGGGAAAACTCCATTTCCTCATCTAATTTACAGCTGTTAGTTTAGTGCTTCTCTGTAGGCTACCTGAGGCAAGTCCTACACAGATAGCCTATCAATATGGATGACCTTTGACCTTTAGGAGGGTGCCCTGAATGACAGCCCTAAAAGCTAAACTAAGTCTACTCAGCAGGACTGTGGGGGCCCATGGTGTGTGTGTAGAAGGAGAAGAGGAAACGTCTTTCCCTTTCACAGGAAAGTCTCACCTCACCACCTAACTCTTCTCACTTGAGCCTTAATAGGCATATCACTGGCACAGCCCTGCCTGGGCACAGGAAGTGTAAGCTGGTCAGACAAACTTCAAGTGTGCCTCTGTGGTAGACAGTGAGAGCTGTCCTCCCTACCCACTTCCATTTCCTAGTGAGTAGACAGTTGGATAGCATGCTCCAGTCTCTGTAGAAGTCAACCATGGCTATGTGCTGGGAACTGACCAGTGGGGTATAAGGGGAGGCCTTGCAAGCCATTTGGGTGATGCACATCAAACCATCTGTTGTATTTTTCATGCTTTCATTTCCTGTTGGCTGACTGTCTTAGGAGCTCCATGGAGGAGTTTTGCCACCCTATGTTCCCGCGGTTTACTATTCTGGGGCTCACCTGTCACAGACGACCCACATCAGTGTGACTTACACACTTTCATGGGGTTCATTTCCAGGTCTTAACTTCTATCCAATGCTCCTGGACACTTCCAGCAATGCCCTCCTGAACATGTGGTGTTCTGAATAACCCATGAATCCTAGTAAAATGGAGCTTGAAGCAAGCGCCCTGGAGCTGAGGGAGAGGCCAGTTGGAAGAGCAGGTGGTTTTGTATCTTTAGTTCACGAAGACGAAAATATCTGAAATCATCCAGAGAAGGACAGCTGACAGTGACAGGCCCCCTGTTCATTATATCACCAGAGCCTCCACCAGAGCCTGACTCATAAAAGGCAACTAGACTTTACATTTAGAAGAAATATGAGCAGAGGTTTCTGGCAGCAACTGGAGCATCTGGATTTGCTCAGAGGGCTGAAAGTCTTCATGTGGACTGACAACTGTTGTCAGCTGCTTAGTAGACCTTCACTGACCATCCCTCCTGTGACTTCTATGCCAAGTAAGAAACAGAGTGAAAAGCTAGTCCCTGGTTAGTTTTCTTCCTAATCCCCTCTGTGCTGTAAGGAGGCAGACATCACTAAGGCAGGGATGCTACAGTCCCAGCCTTCTGACTTAGAGCAAGTGTTCGGGCACGTAGCCCTCCGTAAGAGCTGTATGTGAAATGGCCAATGCTAAGGTCATACTTGGAGATGCACGGATTCCTTTAGTACCCCATGAAGCACACTGAAATCAGGGCTGTCAGGGAAGTCGAGCTTTTGATTTATAGGTCCCCTCTTTGTATTGCTTACAGATAAGAAAAACAGGACAAGCTATGGAAGGTTTGAAAAAATAATGACAAGACAAAGTACAGACGATGTCAGAAAGGCAGCTGTAACCTGATACCCAGGCAGAGCCAGGCCATTGTTTCTTTCCATGTTAAATTTCGGACCCACCTAGTTTTCAAACATGTCTTTTCCCTGGTACTTCCAATGTCAGTTACCCCATTTGACTAACTACCCAACTAATACACACCACTATGTACTGTACCCATTCAATACACTGACTAAGCTTCCCTAGGGCAGAGATCTACTGCTTTGCTCACAGTTGTAGCACAGTGCTTTGATCAGTGCCCATGGAAATGTAGAAAATGCATGGCAGTATCAAGTAAATGGAAAGCATATCAAGTTTCTCGAGACAGAAATGAACAATAAACAATCACCGGAGTCTTTAAAATATCCCACAGCCCTTCACAAGGTATCCCAGTTCCTCCAGACACTCTGCCAACAGTTGTCAAGATGCTCGAAGCTACTCACAGGCTGAGTATGTGCATGGTTCCACACATACAAGGACCTCAAGGATCACAATAAGATGATGACAGGGGCATATGTCCTCGACCTAGACTGTGTTCCACATAGCTATCTCATTGCTTAAGTTGATTGGTGTCATCAACAGGTTGACCTTTAGACACCCACATATCCAGAGAACACTAGGACAATTAGTGATATTTAAAATATGGCAAGAGAAGCTGGGGAAATGTCTCAGTTGATCAAGTGCTTGCCTTGTGAGGATGAGAACCTTAGATAGACCCTTAGAACCCATGTAAAAAGCCCATAGTGCTTACATGTAATCCTAGTGCCTGGGACAGGAAGAGCCCTAGGGATCACTGGCCGGCTAGCCTAATCTCCTGGGAAAGCCAAGGCCAATAAGAAACACGGTGTCAAAAATAAGGTAGATGGCATTCTTGGGAAATGACACCCAAGGTTATACTCTGATCCCCACATGCATGTGCACACACATATATACCCCACACATACACAAAAAATGTCAATAGATAATCTGCATAAACTGTATAAAATAATGCAATATACCTTGAAGCTATAAGATAATTAGGCTAACACACTATTTACTGAACTAGCTATGGTCTGAGACCAACTTCCAGCGTGGAGCAAATGGAAGCTGCCTATCTAGGCCCCTTGGCAACCTCACACATATCTTCTTTAGTTAGGATACAGTCTCATCTAAGAAATCTTTAAACCCAAATTCCTGCCTTTCTCCTTGGCAACCTCAGCGCCAAGGTATTTGCTTTGCACTTTATGTTCCTCTAGTATCCATGAAAAGAGATGCAACTGAAAGTGGTCCTTAGGACAACACTATCTTTAATCACAAGGTGAACTGAACTGAACTTGGTCTTGCTGGCTGGCTGTGTTCATCTCACAGCTGTGACTGACAGAGCTGTTTGGAGAGTGGATGACAGATGCTCATATGACATGGTCACTGTTACCGTGTACAAAAAAATCCAGATCCCTGTCTATAGAGCACTCAGGGAACATACCGGAAAGAATCTCATTATAATAAAGATGAAGACAAAGAATATGTCCAAAGCCAGCACCACATGCACAGGGAACTGTGCAGAAACCAATCTACCAGGACAACAACTTAATTTTCAAAGGCAAAACTTAGCCCTCAGATACCAAGCCAGTAATGGATTTTTACTGAGAGTATCTTCCTTTGGGTGGGTGGGGGAAGAGAGAGAGAGAAAGAGAGAGAGAGAGAGAGAGAGAGAGAGAGAGAGAGAGAGAGAGAGAGAGAGAGATTCTTTAGGAAACAAGAGGCCCCAGATCTAGCAAATTTACTGTCCATTTCAGGATAGTCCTTCTCTGAAATTTAAATTGTTGAGAAAACAAAAGAAATCCTTAAAGCTCCATGGCCCCAGAAAGCATGGTGCAATGTTTCTTCATTTTTCATGTGTATAATCTTCCCCAAGTTTAATATTCTGTGCAGTGTATGTATATGTATTTATGTGTGTGCATGTGTATGCATTTATATGTACTTATATATATGTATGCATGTCCATGGGCATATGTAATGTGTGCATGCTTGTGAATCATAAGATTGATGCTGGGTGTCTTCCAGCGTCTTCTTCCTTTATTACAATCCACCTTTTAAAAAACAAAAAACAAAAACCAAAAAAAAAAACAAAAAACAAAAAAACAAACAAACAAAAAAAACCCCAGTGTATCTCATTGAACCCAGAGTTCATTCATTGGCTAAAATGGATGGCCAGAAAGCTCCAGGGACCAACCTACCTCCACAATCCTACTTCTGCCCTAATACTAGTATCATGTGTGCAGATACTGCTACATCTGGACTCTTGGTTTAAGTTTTAATGCGTGTCTACACACACATATCTTTATGGAAAGTTAGACTCCAGTAATTATAATTAATTATAATTTCTGGGCATATAGTATCAACTTCAAAGCACCTGCAGTGACAAATGCTGCCTTTTACAACCACTCTCATCCTAGCCTGGTCATTGTTCCGACTTGTATGTTCTTCCCTTCCATTTTAGAGTCTATGATGATCCTCTAAAGGGAAGTCCTTAATAAAATGTGGAGCTTATCTTTTAGTGTATATAATGCTATGTCCAGAAAATCAAGAATGTCAACTCTAGAACACAGCTATCCAAGGAGGAGATGACTCTGCAACAGGGAAAATGGGAAAACAGAAATATAGAATATCACATAAGCAATGTTCTTTGTTATCACTCACATGAAATATTTGTTTACCAAGCCCTGAAGAAGGGCCTGTCTATACTGGGTCATGCTTGATGATAACACCCGATGTACCTTCCAGTACTATTTCACAGAATAGGCAAGTGACCTGTGTGACTCAGAATGAATACATGGTAGACATGAGTCTTAGTCAGGGTTTCTATTCCTGGACTAAACATCATGACCAAGAATCAAGTTGGGGAGGAAAGGATTTATTCAGCTTACACTTCCACATTGCTGTTCATCACCACAGGAAATCAGGACTGGAACTCAAGCAGGGCAGGAAGCAGGAGCTGATTCGGAGGCCATGGAGGGATGTTACTTATTGGCTTCTTCCCCTGGCTTGCTCAGCTTGCTTTCTTATAGAACTCAGGACTACCAGCCTAGGGATGGCACCACCCACAATGGGTCCTCCCCACTTGATCACTAATTAAGAAAATGCCTTACAGCTGGCTCTCATGGAGGCATTTCCTTAAGGAAGGCTCCTTTCCCTGTGATAACTCCAGCTTGTGTCAAGTTTACACACAAAATCAGCCAGTACAGCATGGAATTCAAACCTAGGGCTGTGGCTCAAACCCAAACCTCTATTACTGCCCGCACCTCCATAGGCAGGAACTGAGCAGGAAAGAGTGTCTGAACAAATGGGCACTGTGTGTGTTTGTTGTTGATGAAAAGAAGGCCAGCTCCCAAGAGAGAAGGGGTTGAAGGACGCTCACTTTTAAGCAACAAAGTAGAATTAAGTAACAAGAAAGACAAAAGCCAAGGAAAGAACCCAAGACCAGCCCTGTAATAAAGTGACTACACCTCAGTGGCAGGTAGCAGGGTGTGGTTGTTTCACAGGGAGAATGGGCAGAAATAAGAGTTCAGTCACTCCCAGTGTGGTAAACAGGCCTTCAGCATGGTTTCCCTCAGTCAAGCTCTCTGTAGTAGACACTCATCAGAAAGTCAACGTTCTTCTGTATCTTAGGACACATATATTCTAAGATCAAAATCCCAGCACTCAACAGATCTGCCTAAATGCAGCCCATTGTTAAGCCTTAAGATGACAGCCTGACTCTTTCTCTTACAAAGTGACGTTGTTTGCAGCTAGTTGATTTTTGTTATGAGCACTAAGCGCTTACCTTTTTATTGTTACAATTCATTTTTTTTCTTCGGATGGAAATTGAATTACAAAGTTTTAATGCCTCGAAGCTCCTAACATTGATACATTTAAAACTTCTAGCTCTCATCCCCATTTAACTTACATTACCAATTTCCCTAAAAGCAACTAGGTTTTAAAACACTCTCCCTAAAAGACAGTTATTATCTAAAAAGATGTTGCGTTGACGATGCCTCCATTATAATCTCCGCTCAGCTCTTTTCACGGCAGCAAACAGGCTGGCAGTTCTATGGCACAAACTCGATTTTTAAAATGGCTTCTGGGGAGAGAACAATGAGAGGGTAGAAGCAGCGCTCTGCACACACAGAGCCCAGCAGCTCCTGATGGACACACCACATCATCTTACTATAGCTTGGCTCATCTCCATTTATTGCACTGCTCATAATAAATTTCATTTTTTAGCCAGAGGAAAAATCTGAACAATAGAAATACCTGGAGAACACTTTTTTTTTTATCACAATAATTCCTAAAGGCCACTTCTGGAGATTCTGGGTGAGAAACCCAAGGCTCGTATCTTACAGGCACCAACTGTATGCACGGTGGAGTCAAACTTTGGAATCACAATTCAAACAGAAGAGGACTCACAGAATGCAGTGCAGTTCTCACAGACAGTGAAGAGTACAACTCTGTCTTCCTTCAAGGCTAGAAGAAATCAATGTGGTAAGCATACTGGACGCTGTCTAGTGGACAAAAGACAGACAAAGAAAATAGACTGGAACAAAGACTCCCTCTAGGATTTTAAACCTAGCCATGCTCCCTGCACCAAGATTTGTTCCAATGCTCTGAAGGGAACTGAGTATTGTTTGTGTTGGTTACTAAGCAAGACAATTCCTAAACTTAGAAGTAAAGGGTTGCTGATACTTTAAAAGACTATTAATGTACAGAGTTCATTTTTTTTTAGATATCTTCACATATTCCAGATTGGTTTGAATTCACTGAATGAGCCCAAGAATGATGTTTATAAGCTTCCCACTCCATGCTCAGTTTCTCCAAGGCTGAAGTTGGAACCCAGTGCTTTGTGAATGAAAGCTATGAACTCTACCAGCTGAGCTATCTTTCCAGCCTTTATGTCTTATGCCTCAGTTAAGATACTTTAGAGAAACTTACAAGGAAGCAAACCAAGGTCACTAAATTAATGAGACTTACTCTTTTAGGATGTGTAGTTCATTATACTTCTAAATTCACCATATACAAGTGTTGGTGCCTGTTTTCTCCCTTTCTGAAACATGTGATTTATAGCCCTCACATAAGTACGTTCACAAATGTGCACCTTGGAGGGTGCTGATCCCACACGTTCTTTCTCCAGTGAGCACAGATTCTCCAATAGCATCTGGTTTTCTTTGCTTCTCTGTAAATAGTTTGACTGCTCTCCATATTTGCTGTAAGCAACACACACTTTGTCCATTTTTACACCTTCTGGCTGCATTTAACTATCTTTGCATCCATCAAGAGAAGAACCCGCTGCCTTCAGCTACGTGTGATGGGCATCTTGAGATAAAAGTCAACCATGCCAATTCTGCCTAAGTCTAACCCGTGAGGTGGATGAGATTTTCATTGTTAATTGGCTTATTTCTGTGTTTTGGGGAAGTTTTCTTGAGTTGCAGTGGAAGGCTGGGGGGGAGTTCAGTAGATTCTTATTGAACAGTAGCAATATTGCTCTTTATGAGAGAAATTTTAATCTAAAATGCGTTTCAAAACGACATAAGGATGTCAGAGAGACAGGAGGACTTGATAACTTGTCGATTGCATCCAGCGAGAATACAATTATGAAAAAATGAGCTGTAATGATATAATAGATCTTTCTGTGTTACTTAAAGATGAAGTAATAAACGAGAAGGGCTATAAACATAAGGGATATGGCCATAAACAGATCTGAATTCATTTTATGAACATGATGTAATGCTCCCTCCATCTTCAGCCCCACCTAACATGGGGCAGCACAGATGACTTTTTGTCTTGAGTTCAAATCCTGGATCAGTGCTTTGGTGAGCTTTCTGACCTTGATAGGATTTTGTAAACCTTGAAGGACTTATGTTCTCAGAGTGGTATAGATATTTAGGCTGATATTGAAAACCACACAGCGAAGTGCCTGATACATTGTGGGAATGAGCTATACTTATTGACTATTGTTCCTTGTGGCTGTTGTTCACCATGAGGCATAATTGAGAGACCCAGAAAGACCTAACATTAAACTTTGCAATGTAAGGACTAAAACATCTTTCCAGATTTCAGATAGTGATCTCAGTGTTTAATTTTGAGGGGTGATGTGTGTGGCATTTCTATCCTGCTTTGTACTCTGCCCAGAAGGCTCTGAGCAAGTCTTATTCATGGCTGGAACAGCACTTTCTAGAATAAGGAAGTATAAGCTGCCCCACAAGCTATTCGTTCTGCTCAAACCTAGAGCGTAGAGCATACAAAGGGCCTTATCCATCACCACCGAGCAACAGTCTCTGCTGAGAGTTTTAATAAAATCATGAAGTAAGGAAAATGAAATGTAATCCAATAAAATCCTTTACATTAATAAAGGTCACTGAGGTTTCTCTTGATCTTTTCATAATCATGTTCCCACTTTTTCAAATGTAGAGTGTACAGTCTTTTTCCTGCACGAAAGTATGTCATAGATTAGAGTTTCTAGAATATTCCTTGTGCGGTTTGCTTTCTGTTGCTGTGATAAAACACACAGACCAAAAGCAACTTAGCAGAGGAAGAATTTCTTTGCCTTATACTTCGAAGTCATAGTTAGTCATTGAAGGAAGTCATTGGGGAGCTAAAGTGTAAACTTGAAGCAGAAATCATGGAGGAACACTTCAGGTGTTCACAGGTTCATGCTTTGAATAAGCTACCTTTCCTGGACAGACTGGGAAAGACCATCTATCCGGGGAATGGTGTTGACCACAGTGGGCTGGACCCTTCTACATCAATTACCTATCAATATAACCCATGCCCCAGACATACCAACAGGCCAGTCTGATGTGAGCAGTCCCTCAGTTGAGCCTCCCTTCTCCCTTCTCATATGACTCTAGGCTGTGTCAAATTGACAGTTAAAGCTGACAAAGACATTCCTACAACCATAGTGTGAGAAATGGAGTCCATTGTTTAATAAGTGTTAACATGTGAAACTAATCTTGTATGAAATCTTTCAAGGGAAGACTGGGGTAAGCTGTGTGTGGTTTTCGGTATTCAAAGGCAGAGCCATCTACTCCCCTAAACCAATCACCCAATAAAACACTGTGGGAAAGTCACTACCCGACTGTATCCCACACTTCTGGGGATTTCATTCTATTTTGATGACATTAAATTACTTAAGGGTTTTAAGTTGTCTGATTAGAAGGCAGTTTTAATTAGAGCACTAGTAGAAATGAGAAACATTACATATGCTCCTGTTTTGCCAAAACCTTTTTCAATTACGTCTGAGGTGCCACAAGTGCAATGGCTAATGCCAACTACTCGGGCCTTTAATGACAGAAGGCCACAAGCAATCTGCACACACTTTTATGACTCACATTAAATATACAATCATAGTACTGCCAAGGAATTCAACAGAAGTGTTGATTCCTGCTCTTTTGCCAGATCTGGAACAATCCAGCTGTCAGTATGTCTTCTACTGACTTTAATGCCATAGTGAAAGCCAGAACATGAAGAAACAATGGGGATTTCTCTCTTTTTCCCCTTTTTAAAATTTCAAAATACTATACCCTGTCATTCTGGTGCTCTTAGGTTAGTTACCGTCTAAGCCTTTCAAAAAATAAATTGATGTTTTCAGGAGCTTTCCTAAAAGAATGAAATTGAAAAATGAAGTAAGTGGTAGTTTCTTAGAGATAACGAATTTTAAGAGAATGGAGAGACAAAAAGAAAATGATGGTTTTTGACATATCTTATCTTGTTTCTCTCCAATTCACAATCTTACAACAGCTTGTATTAACATAGGACAAAGACTCGGCAATGGAGCTTCTAGAGATTCCATGCCAGGAAATGGAGATCTGTGTTCTGCCACAGAATTTTGAGAAAGCTGTCCCATACCAGCAACTGAGGGGCAATGCCGGAGGTAATGCTTACCTGCTATTGAGTCCAAATGTCTGGGAAATGGCTCCTCCTAGCAAGGTTTCAAGACTATATATAGAACAGCCCTGTTATACCTCACTCCCTAATTTATGCTTCCTTCCTTCTCCTCAGCATAGAGATGGAGGAACAGAAGGCAAGCAGTGCCCTCTTTCTCCTGTGTGAGTAGGCTGGACTTTTCTTCTCCCATTTCCCTGGAATCACTATTGTCCAAGTCCTCATGTCAATGGAAAGGGGTTGAACCAAGAGAGCAAACTGAGAAGCACTGTCTGGAGGGAAGCAGGCCTTGTATAAATGACGGATAGGTGGGCAGTTTTCTTTTTCACCTCACCCTGAGCTTACCCGAGCCAGAGAAAAGTGTCAAGACAAAGAAGGCAAAGGAAGGGGAGGATGAGAGGGCTCTCCTTGGTCAAGTGGTCACAGATCCTCTTGTTAGGACTGTATCTCAGAGGGAAGCCTGCAGGAAAGGAGATTAGGAAGAGGCTATGGGCTGCATTACCAGGAGCAGGCATGAAGGTGGCTGGATAGAGGAGAGGTGACACTTGGTCTCCCATATGAAGGGACCATAGGACATAGGTTACTCAAATATTCTGAAAAATCTTTTCTTGGGTTCCTCAAGAAGGTAAAAATTCAGATATATTTCTAGTAGACATCAACCAGGGACATCAGTCAGGGATAAGAGGAAGAAGCTACATCTATAGAGAGACACCGGCAGCCGTAGCTAGACATGTGAATGAAATCCTGAGACTTACGGAAAGACAGAGAACAAGGTAAAGGAAGAGCTCAGAGGATTCCAGGATACACTTGTTACTTCATCCAACTCAAAGATGCAAATGAGATGACAGGAAGAGTAGACTCTGCCTCTCCCACTCAGCTCTCTTTACACCCAATATGGGCATGTGTTATGGGTGGTAAGAAGATTCGCAAAGGATATAGGAAGGGTGCTTTAAACCAGAAAAATGTGAGTTTATTCTTCCTTGATGAAAACAATTGGAAGTCTACCAAAGATATTAGGTTTAATACTCCTTTCTGATGGTCTGTCTTCGACATGGGTGTCATAATAATCTCAACCTGCCTGCTACTGTTGAACAAGAGACTTTTAAGGCAGGACATTACTTCCCCAGTGACTGGACAAATACATACTGGGTTCAGGTTAGTGGATATGCCAGTTTCAATACCTTTCAAAGGTTAAATGATTTGTTTCTAACACTTGGTTCTCCTTCAAAACCTTGGGGATTTTGCCAAAAGGATATAGCTATTACAAAGAAAAGGAGACCCGAAGGTCAGCTGGTGGTACCCAAGAAGTGATGGGCTTTCGATGATGCTAATTGTATTCAAAATAGACTATAGAAAGTAGACAAGGAGTTAAGATCTGGTGTAAATTACATGAAGACAATGACTGTGTTTTCCCAAATAGGTCTTCTTAATAGGTCTGTGCTGACAGACAATGTGAGAAATCTTTGGAGACCACTGTCTTGCATCCTCCTTGCTTCTGTTTCTCTCTTTAGTTTCTCACTTGAATTCCCTGCCACAACAGTGAGCAGCCTCCAGGGTAATACTTTTATGTCCACAGTCAACTCTGCTCCTCAGTCTCCTTTCTGAACAGGGCATCAGCACTCTCCACCAGACTTTTTTTTGGGGTGCACTTTCTGTTTAACTTATAGAGTTGGGGTTTACTTTCTTTGCTGATTCTATCTAACGCACAATGCCAAGGCTTAGCTTCATCTCCACAGGATGCTAACATCATCCTCAGTGAGTCAGAGCTAAGCATAAGAACATCAATATGTAGGTGTCCTTCGATAACCCTAAGAAATCTTCAAAACATTCCCAAATGAGTTTGTTCTTCAAGCAGCCTGTGGATATTATCAGCCAAGGGGTGTTAATGGTCCAACAGAATTCCTTAAAATGAGCAGGATTAACACCAGGCATACTCATGACTGAAACAATGGATTCATACAGTTCAAAATCCCTTCATGAGTCTACTATAACATGTGTCTTTCCTCTCTGCCCCCACATACATTCTATAAGCTGGCATAATCCAGGCTGGTAAATTCTTTCTGGACAGCTGGTAGAATAGTCCACATCTAATTATTTCAGGAAACTCTAGGCCCAAATAAGCTCTATAAGCACAGGACTAAGTGCATGTATTGCTGTGTCCACATGCAAGTAGAGACAAAGGTTGATGCCAGGTATCTTCCTCAGTTTCCCTTCACCTTACTTCTTGAGACAGTATCTCTCACTGAATCCAGAGTTTGAGTCCATGGATTTGACTGCATTGACCGATCAACAAGCCCGACCCCTGCCTCTCCCTCTGCTTCTGCCTCCGCCTCCCAGTGCTCCCAGTCTTAAGATTATGATCATGAACCAACCTGGCTGGCTTTTAATGCAAGTATTAGGAATCAAAACTCTGGCTGTCATGTTTGCACAGCAAGCATTGACTAAGCCTTCTCCATACTCCCCAAGTAAATGCACCACTTTCACATTTCTGTTTTCTACACAACTATTTTGTCATCATGAGACGAGGAAAAGGTGAAATAATCCAGCCCTCCCAAATGTGGCCCCAGATGGGTGAAGGGGTATGTGCAGAACTCTGGGAATGACATTAATAAAATTCTGTTTATCTCTAATACATTAAAACAGTGTTTTATATGAATATTATAGTGGGCAATACCAAGAAGAGTCATGCTGAACCCATTGGCATTTAACTAACAGAATTTTTAATAGAACTGAGCAGGCTTAAGATGGAATGGAAGCAGGGAAGAAATGCCAACCAGATGACTCCCTAGAGAATAATTCATTCTGGTTTTATGTGATATTAAATATCACTTCCTCCACCAACATTGAAACCTGTATTAGCCTCTCAACAAAGTAAATTTTTGTCTATCCAAAAGCACTATCAGGTCACTGTTTACATCCCAGATGATGCTACCAGCTATTCTAACAAAATCAAGACCATTCTCCATGCGTGGTGCCAGTTCCTGCTTCACTGTGCAGAAGCTTAGAAGCTTGCAGAGCATGAGGACCTGTGGATTACAAGAGAGTTCAGCCTTTGGTCATTGGGCTGAGTCAAGCTTCTGACTGCATCTCACTAGTTCCATGGCTATCACTGGCCACCACTGTCCAGAGCAGCTGTGCTCTGAAAGCAATTGGTCATCCCATAGGGCAGGCTCACAGTCAAAGCCAGTGGTACTTTACTAATCTGTATTTCACAGGGCAGATATGTCTACAGCCCCACAATGGCCAGGGTTCTCAGGGTATCTTCCCTCCCATCCTCTCTGAGTAGGATCAGGTGTGTTCAACTTGAGAACTGTAGGCCACTGGTGTCCCCGGGCATCTGTTAGTGACTATCTTGATGTCAAAAGGTTCCAGATGTTATCTCTGCTTCCCTTTTCATCCTTCTTCCAGGTCCTCTCTTTCATACTTCCTTTCCAAGTCTCCCTTTCCTTCATATTTCCCTTCTATTAAACATGGCCATAAAGGGGTGTCTTGCCCTTGTCCAGTGTTTTATCATCCTCCTCTGAATTTGATGACGACTGCACAAATTTGTATTTTTTCCCTGAAAACAATTTCTAAAGATAACAGCCTAGATTGACTTTGTCTATACCCTGAAATCACTGGAATTTTGGCACTTTAAATACTTGCTTTCCTGGACTTGCTTTACATAGAAAGGCTTTTCTCTCCATCCCTCCTTAATGCTCATTTCCTTCCTTTTTTTTTCTGTCTTTCAAAAATTAATTAGTTAGTGCTATTACTGGGAGATGGGATGCAGGCCATGGCATCTATGTGGAAGTCAGAGGATAACCTTGCGAAGTCTGTTCTATCCTGCCGCCTTTCCACTGGTTTGAGGGATCAAATTCAGGTCAGTAGATTTTTGTGGCAAGCCCCCAGTAGGCTGAGTCACGTCTCTGCTCCTTCATCTGTAGCTCATTCCTGTTCTCTGTGCCTCAGAGGAAAACAACTCCAGTAGTCAAGCCTCTAGGTTCTTTTCTATGCAGATTTCTTCCATTTTCAGAGAGTCACAGCTTCCTGCTTCAGTTCTCAAATCACATTTTAATTCTATTCACCGAAATGGCGGCGCCAGAAATCTAGCAAGGCACTGTAGGTTCAATGAGATACTCATGACAGAAGAGGTGTCAGAGGATGTATAGTAAATAACAGACACACGGAAATAAGAAACCTATGTGTTATGAGAACATGACCAGTCTATGAAAGGGAGGAGCAAGAGGCCTCCCAGAGAGAACCCACTCAACATCGACATTTTAGTCCAGTGGAGCCCCCCTAGTCATGCTACGAGCTGGGAAAGAGAATTTCAGAGAAGAAAAAAAAAAGCACAAATGTCTTCCAAAAGGAAAGAATCAGAAATATCTATGGACTTAGGAAGTATGTTCATGTGACCGGAGACAAACAAATAGGGGGAGAGGAAAACAGGAAGAGATGGCAGAGACAGAATGGACCCAGAGCTAGCTAGAGCACTGTTAAAGAACTTGTGTTTGTTCTTAGGGAGCAGTAGCAAGTCAAGAGAAACTGAGTGGCCCAGTTTTTTTTTTTTTAAAGATCTTTTCCCTTATACATAACTCTGGAAGAATGTGACCCTATGGCTTCTCAATCTCAAATCTGGAGCATATTTTATCAGGAATCCAAGACCAAATTACAAATTACTTCTTCCAAATACTTCCAAATGATCTTCAACTAAAAAAACCATCACAACAAATGGAAGGGGGCAAGACAAAGCAGGGCTTCTCAGGACAGAGCTGTCTTCATTAACTCTAAATCACAGAATTGTTTGCTTTCTCCAAGTTTCGATAGCCCATTCCTACGTTCCTGTGTTTGTTGTTTCTCTCCCTTGACACAGTTTGTTTAGAAACGACTGATACGGATTTACAATAAGGAGCTGTTCACAGACAGTTCCTAAGTATTTCCCTGGGATAATGAAGCAATGCCTGTTAAAGAACAACCGAGAAAGACTATAGGAAGAGTAAGTGGAACACTGATGTAAATAATATTCGTGGCCATGTGACATTCAGGGCACCTGCTGAATTATAGGTGACAAGTAGGGAGTGGTGACATGTTTGGAAAACCACCAAAAATGACCTCCATTCCTCCGATGCATTTCCGAGTGAGCGCAAGAGGACAGCCTATGACATCATTCCTCCAGTGCTATACAGCTTTACTCTTTTGACACAGGGTTTCCCATTGGCTTAGAACTCACCAAGTAAGCTGGCCTGTGAGTCCCAGAGATCCTGTTGACTTGGGTCTCCCCAGTGCTGGGAGTAGAAGCACATGCTAGAATTGCAAGTCCCCATGCTCGGCCTTTGACAGGCTTCTGGGAATTGAAGTATGTACGGGTCTAGTGCTCAGAAAGGACTTGCTTCACTGAAAGCAGCCTCCCCAACCTCCTTCCTGCCCTCTGTCCTCAGTCAGTCACCATTTGTGAAGAATGTACTACTTCAAGGGTTTCCTTCACCTCAGCTGCTCAAGTGCCTGAAGGAATTTCCTGTGCACTTCTCTCCGTCCTTTCCTCTGCTACTGTTTCCCTTTTGGCTACAGCGCTAGAGGTCAAGGGCAGGGCTAACCATTTGCTGCACAAGCCTTCTCCAACTAGGCTACCCTCCAGTCCTGTTAGTGTTTCTTGATACTTGGTGGTTCTGCCTGATTCTTTCCTCTCCAAGTCCAGCTCATTCCTGTTCTCTGTGCCTTAGCCACAGGCTGGACACAGAGCCCAGTTTCCCTCAGAAAGGCCCTGGGTTGGCCCAAGTCCATCTCCTTACTTGTACAAACACCAAGGGCTATAAATGAGATTTTTGTCAGGCCACAGATCAGAGACCTGGCCCAGCTAAAACTTCCGCCTAAGTCCAAGACAATCTTTCCCATTAAAGGCTACTTAATAGGTGTAATTGGTAACTGCATGAGAATAGCGTGAGCCCATTCAGGTTCTTCATCTACCCATTGGTGCTGAAATTACAGTCAAACAAAAGCAAAGCTCCTCTCCAACACAGTCACTCCTGAAGAACCCATGCTTAACGCCCTTGGAAAATGTAGTATGAAATGATTCACCACAGTTTTAGATGCTACATATGTAGATATCTTGATACAAAGAAACACCGCGGAAGACAAGATTTGAGTGGGAAAATATGACAAAGTCTTATTTGCAGAGAACTATGAAAGGATAAAATGTAACACCAGCATAACCTCATGATATTCAAACTAAAAAGAACATGGTAATAATGCAGTTTTTAGGAATATACTCTTCCAAGCATTGCAATTAATCCCCCTAAGTCTAAGCAGTCAGAACGATCTTGCAGATAGGGAGTAAAGAGTTGCCTGTGGTACTTACTATGATTGCTGGGCACTGGAAACTCTGCTGCCCAACCTGATTTGGGACATCAAGTATTTTGTATTGTTATCTGACTCTCATAGGTCAGCGTCTTCATATTCCATTCCAGCTCTAAACTAATAACTGAGTCTCACAGGTTCATAAGTGGCATAGACTTTATCAGGCCTCAGGGTGTTTTGCTACTGTAAATTTTTATACTGTATGTGACTGGATCTTCATTTGATACAGCTGGATCAAGATTTGAAGTTAAGTCAACAATTTTCATTATTCCCAAAGCCTAAAATCCTCACCTAGAAATTTCTGGAGGGACACTAGTACTGTCACAGCCATTTTGACAGGGCTCAAAAAAGAAATGTCAGTACCATCTTTTACATGATGAGTAGGCGGCTGCATGCTGGGATTGCGGGAGTATGTGTTCTGTGCGAGCTCAGTATATGCTGGGCTTAAAGCCAAGGGAAGCATGTAAAACTCATGACATCTGTAACCCCATTGCTGCCTTTCTCCTCACTGGGACAGAATGTCAAGCAAAGCCTAAGAGAGGGGGAAGGTTTATTACTTTCATAGTTTCAGTGGGTACAGCTCTTCATAGTGAGGATGGGAGGCAGCTGGTGACATTGCAGTTACAGACAGGTAGCAGAGACAGGGATGATGGTTGGTGTTGCATACTCTTCAGTCTAGAACTCCAGCCCCATAGAATACCATGTATATTCAGGGTGGGTCTTCCCATCTCAACTAACACAATGAAGAAATTCCCTCACAGATATATCCAGAGGTTTGGTTCTTAGGTGGTTCTACATTCATCAAGACAACAGTATTAATTGTCATACCCCATGTTTCTCACAATCTATTCTGAATGCCCTACATAGGAGAAAGTGTGATATATTGAGAATCGCTTACATGTGGGTACTACATACAATATAATACACCGGTTTCTAAATAACAAGAGTTTATGCTGTTTTCAAATGGCTTTTGCAGATAACTAAAAGGGAGAAAAAATACTTAAAATCTGTTCAGAGAGCATTAGCAAAAGATATTTAATTCTTCCCCAATTTTGTAATGTGTTCTTGGCACATGAACTATTAAGGCTCATTTGCAGAGACAAAGATGTGCAATGTGTATATACTCTGTTCATACTTGAGGCAGAAAAGATGGGCTTCTTTTTACAGGGCATGCTCACTTGAATGCACCAAAGGAAGGAAAAGTAATCTTTGATATTCCTAAAAAGGTATATTTTGCAAAAATATTTGCACAAGAAATCATATACTGTGAAAGAAGTTCCTGTTATAATGCTAGATTCTAACCTGCTTTTTGGCCCCTCTCCCAAACACAGAGGTACCTTTCCAAACCAGCCACAAAGCACAAATCAAGAGCCCAAGGAAAAGTCTCACTGTGCCGTACCAGCAGATGTCTAGCAGTGCGGCCAGAACCACGCTCCTCGCCTCTGCTTGCACATCTTTGCTAGCCTTGTCTGGGACCAGCTTCTCCTTTACCTTTGCAAATAATACCTCTATTGATCCGTCTTACTCTTTGAGTAGATTGATGCTGGACAGGCTGACTCCACAGGGGAAAAGCAGAAGCTATTTGCCAGCCCAGTCAATGAGCTTAAATAACTTTAAGCCTAAAATGAATCCTATCATTTGATGCAGATGGAAGCTTTGTCTTGAAGTCATTTGAAAACAGGTGCCAATGGACTGGCTTGCCCTAGGGTAAAGTCCACCCAGTCTGCTCAGCTGTCTTTTCTGCAGACAGCTTTGAAAGGCTGCAAAGATCCTTCTGAAGAGAGGGTGGAGTACCAAGTGATGGTACTACTAATAGTCTACCATCTCTTACCCTTCCCCAATTAAGGCACACAACACTGAACAAAGGATTCTTTACCAAATCATGTTACAGTTAAACACTTTATAGGGCTGCAAGGGCCCCAAGTCAGTACTGGACAGTTCTTGTCAAAACCTTTATCACATTCACAGGCAATGGGCATGATCATATGGGGCACATGTTGGTTCCATGAAGCCTACTCTATCATGTGAAGCCTTGTGATTTTTATTTATTGTTGTAGGCCCCTGTTTACTTGTAAAGTAATGAATATAAGTGACTTGTAAAATAATAAGTAATAGCGTAAAACAGTAAGTGAGTTTAAACTTACAAGTGGAGAGATCCTTCATGTTCTTAGTAGAATAAGTCTTTTTAAAGTTAGATTCACGCTGACCTCACACTTCCAAATGATTTGAGGGTAAATTTTATGTTGTAGAGCATTTCCCACAACTTAAAGCAAGCATGAGAAGGAGGGATTCTACATTTAGCTAGGCAGAATCTCTGAGTCAATGATTGGCCAGGTTTCTGCCATTGTTAGCTGTTTTAAACAAAAGCTGTTTCTCAGCGAGTGCATGCAAATGTCTCTTGCTCAGAGCCTCCCCAAACAGAGAGAAGAGAAGAACATGTACCCAACAGAAACCTCATTGTTGCAGGTCCTCTGTTCTCCTTCTAGAACATTTTGGAAATTCACGTTGTTAGCATTTAATGGTAGGATACATTAGCCCTGTTTTTCTGGTCACCCTGTCCCTTACAGAATCTAACACTGCTGGCTTCCTTCACAAGAAGGGTGATGAAGAGATTTTTTCCCCCTTGATATTCTGTTTGATGCCCAAAGCAATTGATAAGAACTGAAACTCACAGAAGCCCTGTCTGGAGGAACACTCAACTAAGAATTCAGTGGCTGACACTTTAATATCTCTGCTTACATGTTTCGAGCCCTTGCCAAGAAAATAGAGGTAAAAATATGTGGTCCAACTTTTGGCTTTCCACCAACAATGTTATTGCAATAAAGTTTTATTTATACAGTTCTTATTTCTAAGCAGCTTTATACAATTCATGATGGCCATCCAGACTGAAAAGCACTGCTGATTTGTATTGTCTCTGCATTTCATTTGAGAGGGAAGGTAGATGAACTGAGAGCCGCACTGCAATTCCTCTCCACCCACTTCTGCTCCAAGGTGACAATGACTCTACAGAGCAGCTGTCCTTCAAGGTAGAAGCAGCAGAACTGCTGGAATAGATTCTATTTTCCAAAAGTATCTATTTGTAGGCTTGTGTGGTGGTTCAGAGGCTCAAAGAGTTTGTCACCAAGACTGCTAACCAGAGTCCACTCCCAAGGGTCCACACAGTGGAAGGAGAGAACTGTCTCCCATAGGTTGTCTGATGGCCTCTCTATGTGTACTGCAGATGCGAATACTTACTTACACCCACAATAAATGCATAAAGATCATTCAAAAAGTAAACATGTATTTGCCATACATATTAAATATAACTCTAAAATACTAGCTCTGAGTGTAAAAACTTCACATAGTCTCCTGTTGATTTGCTGGGCTTAAACAGTCAAGAAACCCCTACTGTTGGACAACTCACTGAATGAATGAATGAATGAATGAATGAATGAATGAATGAATGAAATTGTAACTTTGAACTGGAAACTAGAGCCCATGCCCTCACCTCCCAGTGCAGAATCACTTGTACAGCCACAGTACTTGCTTGGAGGTACTTGGTGCTCTATGAACATTTTGGCTCAAGTCTTCCACCAGGGGGAGCAGGGCCACCACCCCAGGGTACAGAAGACACCTGTTGCCAAAAGAGGAAGACAAAATTCTGAAGCACAGGGGCAAGGGAGGGAAAGGGATTAAAATCCAAACTGGACTGAAGAAGAGGAAGAAGGCATAAGATGACTAAAGCCAAATTAGACCTTGTTTTGCTGCCTCTTGCAAGCCGAGGGCTTGTGAAGCAGCAGAGCCTCTGGACCCGGGGAGCCTGGTCTTCTATGCAGCCGTCTCCTGGTTACTAATGTGAGTTAGCCCTGGCACAACACAGCTCATCTCAAAGGCAGAAAGCAGAGTGACCACAGGCAACCACTCTGAAATTCTCAGCTGCCACACTCTGAACCTATTCTGTTTGTGTCTCTGACTCCAGAGACAGAATCAGTTAGTTACAGGGCTTGGTTTTGGCCTGGCAGGAGTAGCTATGGTGACTTCACTACGTACTTTAAGCTATGATGCTACCAAAGAAAAAAATAGTTCTCCAGAAAAGCAACATTCCATCCCAGGAGGCCACAGTTGGGAAACAGTCAAGGTCTCCATTTTCTCCTCCAGGAAAGCTCAAATCAAAAAAGGAGAGAGGTATCAAAATAAATGTGTGATTTAAAAGTAACTATAGAGTCCTTCCTGAGCCACTCAACATGTCACTGGGAGATTCTGCAATGGACAGCAACATGCAAGGAGATTGAAAAGGACAGATGTGGCTCACTGGGTCACATCTCCTGGTCACCATCTAGATCCTGACCAAGTCCTCTTAAAGGAAAGATAACCCATGGGACTTCACATGCATCGTGATTAAAAGGCAAACAATCAATCAAAAAACAAAACAAAAAAACAAGGAAAATACCACAAAACCCAGAGCTGTCTCACACTAAGGGAACAGGAGGTAAGTTTAATTTAGCTAATGAGGTCTTGGAGAGTCAGCTATCCTCCCAAGGCTGCTGACACAAGCAGGACAGCGGGAGAAACTCTGTATTTCAGCAGGAGTTCCACCCTACCAGGCACCACATGGAATGGGACAAACCTGTAGATCCAACTTAGGACATTCCTGGGAGCCTAGTCATGGGTTTAACCGCCAAGCAGACATGAGTCAGGACCGTCCACGAGGCGCCCACAGAGATCTTCCAGGTCTATTTTAGGTAATGATCAGAGTCAATGGAAAGTTATATATAATCCTGGAGAGAAACAAAGTCAGCAAATCCAGATGCATAATGATGTGTTCCTAGGGGGTAGGACAACCATCCGTGTTTCCTTGGGTTGCCCACTGTATCCTGCCATGTTCATAGCATCTGGCCAACATCAGCAACTTACAGATCCTCCTTTTAGGCTTATCTACAAAGAAACCAGATACTTGGCCCCTTTGTATAAAGCTGCCACTAGAACACAGGTTAACCTCGTGAAATAGTATAGCTAATTGAACCCTTTCTAACAGTTGGGGCATCTTGCACACAAGATGACAGCTCTCAATTTCAATATCACTCCTCCAAGCAGAGAGGTTTTCATGAAATCAACAAGTACTTACACACACACACACACACACACACACACACACACAGAGAGAAACAGACACACACACAGACACACACAGATACACACACAGACACATACACACACAAGCAGTACTAAAACTATTCAGCAGATACTGTTTACATATTCATATACAGAGAAATAACTTAATCACCAAAGAAGAGATCATGAATTTGGAAGGGGGACATGGAGACGAGCCGGAGAGCAGAGAGGGGTGGACATGATGTAAATTCAGGACCCATGTGTGAAATTCTCAACAAGATATTTAAAAAGCATGAACTGTTTAATGTAAAAACAAACTAAAACCAGAACCAAAACCAAACAAGCAAACCACCCCACATGGATGAGGCAGAGAAGGTGTTAATTCCGAGGCAGTCTAAAGGCGGTTGGCTCCATCACACCAGACCCAGGGAGGGAGAAGTGTTCCCAATGACTGTGGAGAAATTTTCTGCCGTGTGATGTAAACAATGAGCCTTGTCAAATTTTTCTTATTTTTCATTATAGGAAACTTTAAGTGTCACAATACTTCAAGCGTACAGCATGGATGGGAAACAGGATGGCACAGTGATCCACGGCCATGGTAAATCAAGTGCTCTGTCTGGCAGGAAAAATGTCATTAGCCTGAGAAGTGACCTGGCTGATGTCATTTGTGAAACAGGGTAATACATCTATTTAAATTTATGGGAAAAAACAATTGATTTTATTTCCTACCATCTACTTTTTGAGGTCAAAAGGAAAATATTTATTACGCCTTTTAAAAGAAATAGCATTCATTACACTCTTGAAAAAAAATAAGTTGCAATAGAGTAAACATTTCCACAGGCATATCATGAAAAACAGTTTGTTGTTAGACATCTGGTTGTGAAGGGGTCACATCAGCTCAAATGGATCATTAAAGTGGAACACAGCTCCCTGTCGGCTCCCTCACAAGCACTGGTGGTGCCCTCACTATATGTACAACTCAAGGTCAGGGGAAACACATTCTTCAGCTACCTGATAGCTGGCGGGCTAACAACAGAATGTTCCCAAAGAGGGTATCCAGGCAATTTACCAGTCAAAGCCACTGTGCTCTTGAAGAGATGCTCATTTCTTCTCCCACTGATCACATACTAGCAATGTTTAAAAAGATCTGTTCCAAGAAAATTCGAGCAGAGGCTAGTCTAAGTAACATGTAAGTTTATTCAAATGGCTGTGCTCATTTTTAAGGGTAGAGGCAAATAACCATTGACCAAAAAAGACACTTCAGATATATTTTTAGTAAAGAGATAGGCTACAAGACAAAATAAGAGGATAATCTATTCTTAGAGATGTGTTTTATATTATGTTTCATATTATATATTGTGTGTATATGTGTAGTGAATATACACAAGAAAATGGTGAAAGAATATATCAGTAGAAGTTAAGAATAACTAGCTTTTCAATCACACTTACCGAGGAATAATATGTTCTTTTTCTTTTTGTTTCATTTTTTCTTTTTCTCTTTCTATTAATTAATTAATTAATTAATTAATTAGACAGGGTTTCTCATTGGCCTAGTAGGGTCATCTATCTCTCTGAAGAATTAAGGTTCAGAGGTGACAGAATTGGTAAGATTTAGACCAAAAATTTTAGCCTTTCTACCCTATGAGGTATGGCACTGTGCAGGTTGTTTTTTTATGTCCTAACTTCAGTGTACTCATTTTACAAATAAGGATTAAAACAGGGCCCATCTCACAGGACGGATGAGACTGGTCCAGTGCTATGCATCACTGTCCTATAGTAGACACCCGTGTATATGGTGCTTATTGATGACTTGGTTATTTTATTACTGTTCCTTCCACCATCCCTGAAGCCTTGGGAAACATCCCTAAACCAAATCACATTCTGGGCTTATCATCAGGACATACAGAAAAGAGTCACCAAAGATGGAAGAGGGCACACAGACAGCAGGAAAATGACACACCGCCAAGCCACAGCCTTATAGTCAAAGCCACACCCCCAAGCCGTCTAGACTTTACTTTAGAAAAAGGAAACATTTTGGTTCTTCAAGACAAATGTTCAAAGATTTTGTTGTGATCCTGGAATGAATTCAGACACCTGTATTTTGTTCTCAGAGTTTTATGAGGAATGGGTCATTATTTGAGGCAGTATAGAAAACTGAATAGAGAAGACTAGCCTCCATTATAATTTTACTTTTTGAATTTTCATGTATTTTAATTTTATGTTACCCTCTTGTTAATTAAATGTGTTCTCTTACAGTTCCATACATGTTTGCAGTGCATTCTGAAGACTCTCCAGGCCCCCTCCCCACATACTTACTTCCAGTCTTTGTTGGCTTTCTTCCTCCCTTCAAATTTCGTTCATCTTTAAATCTCAACCTGTGTTTTCTCTTTGGAGCTCACTGGTACTTTAGTGAAAAGACACCCTTGCATTTCTTGAACATGCCTCTCCAATCCTACTGAATGATACAAGTCCTTTCCCTTTGCTTCACCCCAGTGTAAAGCATGAATTTAGGGGACCTGAGAGAAGACACTTAGGAAGTTGAGAGTCTGAACAAAAGCACATATTAGCTAAATGCACAAAAGAGAGCCAATAACTGTATATGCTTATCTTTACATGGGTTTGGTTGTCAGAGACTCTGGCATGAGAATATGTTCATTAAAAAACAATTGTAATTTACCTTTATGCTCCCAAGTCTGTTGTGTGTGCCAAGAAGTGGGTAAATCTATCTTTCTTGGGAAGTTTCCAAATGTTTTGATTGAAACAGACCATCTCATTTAACGCTCATTCCCAAGATGAATTCACAATTTGTTTAGCTGATCCAGTGTTTTTTATAAATATATTAAATCATGACTGAATTGAAAACATGTCTGTTGTCTTTGGGCAAATATATGCATATCTTCCATGCTGAGATATTGGCTTCACAAACTTTGGCCAATAGGATAATTACAACAATCACATTAGCAAAGTGTTCATGTATTTTTCTATGTGTCTTTATGTGTGCCTACACAGTATGTGTGTATACATGTATGTGAATGTCTATGAAATATGTATGAATTATAGATTACTGAGAAATCTCAGCTCCAGTGAATGAGCTCCCAAATTTCATTTCTGCTACATCAGATAACAGCATGTGATAGTGCCTAAACCAGAGAAGACCATTTGTACATTCTGCATATCCATCCACCAACACAGCTCAAAAATTCACTCTCCACTAAACCCTGCACATTCCTGCACCACATACAAGCATTTACCCTTCCTTCTACCTATCCATTATTGAGCTACGCATCTTTCTCCCACAGTAAGGCAAAGGCTCTTGAGAGCAGAGCATTTTCTCTGTCCCCAGTGCCAAGCACAGTACCGAGAATCAATAGAAACCAAAATGAATATTCTACCCCATTTAATGCAACCATTAAGTTCTGCTTTCATAAGCTACCAATTGCTGCATGGGCCAGAAAATAAGACATAGAAATGTGGCTCCAGCAATGTTCTAACTTCCAATTCCTGACAATACCTGGATCCCTTTGAGATTTTGCTAAGACACTCCAATGGAGACAGAAGCTAGTCCATCATGTCTATGACCAACTCCAGTAAGATAAAACTGAGTGCTGATGTTTCCACAAGAAACTCCTTTTAGACAGCACAGAGTGTCTAGGTTTGAATATGTAATCCCAGGGAGAGACTATTTGTCTTCCATATGTTTCACTTTAAGAGAACTTTTGTCCAGATACTACAACACTATTCTCAGAGGTCACAACCAGCTAATGAGTTTTGATCAACTAAGAGACAAGCAAGCAAAGACAGATGAGCATGTTAAACAGAAACTATGGTTTGGGGAGAATGAACTTCTCAACATTGATAATGGATTACATTGAGAGTTGGAAAGATTTAAACAATGTTCATTTCGACTGGGTAGGTCTTGTATGTTCAAAGCATCACAGTTGAGGGTTCCTAGGAACACACATGTGGAATCTTTAGCATCCTGCCTGGAGATAGCCCACATTCTGACTAGCCAACATGTGGCTTGGTGTGACATCATTGGACTCATCCTCAGATAAGGCAAATTCCCATTTATCCCATTTTACAGATGGGAGTCCACTGGAAAACAAAGCATTATGCAGGGCCTTGCTGTGTAGAAGTCAAACTTCAAAGTCTTACATTAAAACACAGAGACTTGTTGGAAGTGCTGGCCCATTTATTTTTAACTGACTACCTTCATAATAGACACAACATTTGACTGAGTATATCTCCTGAATTTGCTAGAAGTTCAGAACTGACTTGGGGCTTAACAATAACCATCTCTGAAGAATGAATAGAGTGGGTCCACAACATTGAGTTACTTCCCACCTGTACTCCAGTGTACCCTGCTCCCTTCACTGTGCCAGATAGACATTGTGGGATGTATCCTCTTCAGTAGTGTGGTCTTCTCTTTCTTGATGTCCAACGTTTGTGGAATATCTACTAAAAAGCCCTGAAACTTTATACATGTTATTATATTTAATTCTTGCCACTCTTTACCATTAGTCATTAACCTCTGAAGTCCCTCAGCTTACACAGAGAGATTACGTTTGTACATGGTCAATGAGAGGCAGAGCAGAAGCAATAGGTAAAATACTTTGCTATTTAAAACTACATTTTTAGCTGGGGTTAGAAAGATGGCTCAGTGGTTAAGAGTTCATACTGCTATTGCAGAGGACCTGAGCTTGTATCTTAGCACCCATGCATGCTAGCTGGCTGGACCACAACTACTTGTAACTCTAGTTCTAGCAGTTCTACTGCCCTCTTCTGGACACTACGGGCATCTGCACTAACGTGTACACATAACCCCACACATATACCACATATATACCATCAAAATAAATCTTAAATCCTACTTTCTCCCCCTACCCACTAAACACTGCCCCCAGTACTCTGGTTTCCTTTTATCTAAGATCAAAATTACAATTATTTTCTTAACCCTCATCATCTCTGAATTTTTCCCAAACACAATGAAAAGTCAAAAAACATTATAAGTAAGAAATCACATGTAAAACTTGCTGAATAGAATTCTGCTTCCAGAGCATCAGGGGGAAGAGCAACAAACAGGTGACAACTGTGACTCGCATATATCAGTTGACACTGTTTGCCTCTTCTGTCACGACAGCCATTTTTCCAATTCTCTTTGGGCTTTTTCAGGAACAGATGGGTTACTGAGAGTTCTATCTGGAGCATCACTGGGTTGCAGAAATAGTGGTCTCCAGAATAAATTCCTCTGTTGCAAACAACTGCAACCTCTCTGGTAATAAGCCCTTTATGGGGCTGGAGAACCTTCCTCCTATTCCAAGATTTTACACTAGGGCAATGTATTTTAAACCACGATGTCATTTTGTATTTCAGCAAAAGGCATGCTTCGTACTTGGGGAACACCTGATCCTCCTGCTGTCATGGCAAAGGCAAATACACCAGAAGATTGCATTAGGGTTTCAGCACTACTTATCTTTGTTTTCTCATAAAGAAAAAAAGCAAGATGGAAAGAAACTCACTGCTACTCTTCTCTTTCCTCACTGAGGATGATTGGCTGCCTCCAGGAGTAGAGTGCCTGCCTTATCTTATCTACTCAATGATCACCACCCGGCCCCAAGGCCACATTTGTATAAAACAATAGACTTCACTGGACATATCTAGAGTATCATGTTATGTGACCAGAAGTTTACAGAATTACAACATTTGTTCACAATGGTAAACAGAAAGAAAATTCACATCTCTGATAAAGTATTGTTTCCATTTAAATGTTTTGTACCTGCAAAGTATTTATGTGTTCAACAGGGCCCAATGAGATCTAGAAAGAACTAAAATCACATTATACAGAATAAAGGATTCAATCTGTTATCCATAGAGAAGTAGCTGAACTTGTCCCATGATCTTTCCCCTCACAAAGACTTTCATAAGCTGACAGGAGATAATCAATCAATCAATCAATCAATCAATCAATTTGATAGCCAGGAGAGGGAAGGTTTCATAAGTCAGCACTGAGATGGAAACAGAGCAGAGCTATGTACCAGTAGCATCATGTGCTTGGGAGGTATGAGAACACAGTGGGATCCACCTGTCTCAATAGCAAAGCAGTGGATCCTCTGGCTTCTTTGACCTACTACAGAGATCTCTGGGTCCCTGAACCCAAATGCATACATCCAAAAGGGACCAAAGGCCACTCACCAATGAGTCAGTGAGCTTGCCCCTCAAATTTGACCCCTCAACTTGACCTCTCAGAGAATTTCCCCAATACTCAAACAGGCTCATGGCTGCTTGTTTGTCCCCATTCTCTTACCTCATGGTGCTCTATTTCCTCCAAAAGACAAGCGCAGATCTGAAGAGGTAGATTAGTAACAATGACTTCTTGACCTGTTTTATTAAGGGTCCCCAGAAAAAGCCATCCACAGTTAAACTTTATTTAGCTCCTATGCCAGTTAAACACCATTAGAATCTCCCAGTATCTGAAGCTCTACACAAAGATGTCTTAGGTTGAGGTCTTCACTCTCAAGTAAAATAGGCTCACAGGACTCCCATACTTAAGAATCAATTAGCTCCCAAACTAGAAGTTCAAAAGATCAGTCATTACAGGGTCCCACAGGACAAAGGAACACTTTGCATCTTCCTCCAGATTACTGGTGTTGCTAAGCAGTGTCTAAGGACCATGAGGGATGACCCACAACTCCATTTTGTTCTTGTAGGAAGGACTTAGTAGCGCTGAAAGACAGCCAGGGCCAGGCAGCATGGTGGCGATTCTTTTTGTCTTTTCACCAGTAGATCTACATTGACATTTAGTATTTTTACCTAAATAGATGGGTCAGAGGCGAAATTTCCTCATTCATACATAAATGGTCTTCTCCACACTAGGAATGTTAGAGTGGCCGTGCCAATTGACTTGATGGCTAAAATCAATGTTAATCTTTAGCCTGATGTGAATGTTTACCAACTCACCTCTGGTCAAGGGAGTGCTTCAGTCTGTGATATCTGCAGAGAACTATTTGCTACTTTGCCATCCTAATGTGTTTGGGATTCACTTGGGTGGTAGGGAAGAGGTTATTTTGTCGCAGGTTTTTCAAGTTTTTACTCTTAATTCCTAAATAAGAGAGCAATAAAATGTATAACCACAAAAAAGTATCTGATACAAAATTTAGGAACAGAAAACCAGCCATGGAAGCAGTATCAGATCCTGTATGCTTGAACAAATAATTCTCTTAGTGGTTAATGTAATTCACCTTTTTGTGTTCTTCCCGTATCTTCAAACAAATAACCCTTGGCATCCCTCACTATCTCCCACAACAAAGCTAAAACAAGACTACTCATGGCCTTCTACATAAAAATCTCCGAACATTTCCCCAAAAGACATCAGGAATAGCCCTTGATTTGAGTTTAGAGATCACAGCAAAAGAAGACATCAAAAGGAGTAATGGACACACACAAGAAAGTTTTAGCACCAGGTTTTACAAACTTATCCTGAGAAAATCAAGCCAAACCATAGCCTGCTGTTGTTGTTGTTATTGTTATTGTTGTTGTTGTTTATAAACCCTCAGACTTATAAAAACTTGAACTGGTGAAATTCATTAAATTGCTAGAAGAAAAGAAAAATCAAAGTAATATGCAAAAATCAAAAAAAAATCAAAGTGTTTCATGTAAGAAATGCAAAGAATTTCATGCAATGAAATCTAATTAAGGATAGATTTTTGGGCTCCATTCTTGCTCATTTATTTGTGCATTACTTTGGGGTTGAATTTGTCAGGTCAGTCTGGGACAAGGAAAGAATTCACACAAGTCAGCCCAGGGAAGAAATGCATGATTATTCAGTGCAGTGTAATCGGGCAGTGGGTACAGTGGTGATGGAAGAAGCAGCCACTGGGAAATGGTGGGCCATGGCTGTCTTTATCTGGTTCTTGTGATACACAGGTAGGACTGGATCCCAGCAAATCTGACTGGGTGATGCTTGGATTTGACTCTGGGGAGGAGCAGTTCTGTAGTGAGAGATACTTAATTTCAATTGGTTGATTTAAGTGTCAGCATGCAGCTTTCCAGAGGCTGACTTGTGTCATGGCATGGAAACAGTTTAGCAGACTGTGAAATGGGAGTCAATGTCATCTATGGTCAAGAAAGTTCCCAGTCCTTGCGGCATTAGCCACAGCCTTCCTGCAGCATCCCCCTGACTTGCTTGTTCCCCTGTATTGTATACTTGTAGCCACAACTATAACACTTGCAAAGTAGAAACTAATTGTTATCAGCCCCTTATTAAAAAAAAAAGTTGGAGGAAGGTCCCCTATCTAACTCAGCCAAAGTGTATATTTGTTCCCTCTCCAAAATGGATGTCAATAAGGAGAGGTTTATTAACCAGCCATTGTCACTGGGTAGTAGGTGGGAGGTGTGTGTTTGCGGAGGGAGGTAATTTGTATTGGATTCCTGTTGCAGAAGCATAGAGAAATATTGGGCACACCAACCAAGTTTACTGGGCCGAGAGTTTCTGCCGACAGATGATTTGTCTCTTTTATAAATTTGTTTCAAGCAACACAGCTTATCAGTGAACACAAGAACACATTAGTTGTCCATGAATTAGCATTTAGTACAATTATCTACAAAAGAGACAAGAAATCCATTTACAATTCAAATCTTCTGCACTCCATTTAGCCTGTAACTTTTTTCAAGTAACAAACATATCCCGGAACACTAGATAACTACTTCTTATCATTTTGGACACCATCTTTCTTTCTTTTCATATATATATCAAATTTTATATACATATATGTATGTATAACTAAGCAAGAAATAATTTTATAAAGCTAGAATGAGAAAAAAGCATACACTCCCTATGACAGTATAATCAACTAGGAATAATGAGAATAAGCTATAACAAAAGGGAACAGGGGAGAATCAAATCTAGTTATTAAATAAAGAAGAAAATTAAAATAAAAACTAAAAGCAACACACATAGTGATAATGATCTTTCTTTCTTCCTTTCTCTCTTTCTCTCTTTCTTTCTCTCTTTCTTTCTTTCTTTCTTTCTTTCTTTCTTTCTTTCTTTCTTTCT
>NW_021605583.1:1401298-1402823 GCF_004785775.1 Grammomys surdaster | reverse complement strand
TCTTTCTTTCTTTCTTTCTTTCTTTCTTTCTTTCTTTCTTTCTTTCTTTCTTTCTTTCTTTCTTTCTTTTTAAGGCAAAGCTTTATGTATCCCAGACCAAGATATAAAAACTAAAGGTGAATGAAAGTGTTCAAGGATCACTTACCCCCTAGGGAAATAAAACAAACAAACAAACAAACAAATAAACAAACCTTCTTCCAAGGCCAGACACTTTAAGTCATAAAGCCAACCAAGCCCACCTGAAGTCCCCATCAATATGTTCAGAGCTAAGGCTCTCTTGAGATCATGTCCAGGGTCTAAGATATCGGCTGAAGAAAGATCCCTGTGTCAACAAGCTAGGACAAAGGCAAGCATTACAAAGCACCCAAGGAAAAAAAAAAAAGGCATGATGAGAAGCAAGCAAATCTCAAGACGTGGAAGCATTTACATTCCAGCAAACCACCAAAAATAAAATTAAAAAACGACTTTAAAGTGAGAATTTTAACATTCACGAGTGATGTCACAAAGGGGTGGGGGAAAGGAAAGAAAAAGAGAAGACGAAAGGCTAATGACAAAGAGTAGGTGATAATGAAAAAAAGAATGAATGGCTGGTTATCATAAAAGACCAATTAAAAATCTTAGACATGACTGACATGCTCACAGACGCTTAAGCGCAGCACAGGGATGCTTGTTTGATACTAAGCTGATGGGATATTTTTGAACTGATGGAATGAGTTGAGACACTAGCTCACAAAATAAAGAGGGCGAGCAAATTTAAATAAATAAATAAATAAATAAATAAATAAATAAATAAAAGAAGTAGCGGGCAGTGGGGCGAAAGTAAAGCTGGGGGAATGGGAGGCAACATGAATCGATCCCGCTGATACTGTCTCTCAATTCAGGCTTAGGTCCGGAGTGCCTCCTGCATATGTTCACTGCGCGTATCTGAAGGCTGTGGTTAATAACATCTGCTGTTGGGTGAGGGCTAAGGACTGAAGCAAGTCCAAAATAGGGGCTAATGAATAGGTACCAAAGTCTACCTGGCTTTCCAACAATGGCTGAAGCTTAGGATGTAAGGGTTCACTAATTGGATGTGTTAGGGAGCCCTTCCCTGCGAGTTCGTTCAGCTCACTTCCTTAACTCTATCCCGAACTTGTCAAGGAATGCAGTGGCTTATGTCGATGGCCTGGCTCAAAGATGATGTGCAGAAACACGTTTCTGACCAGTTTTTAACGATCTAAATGTTGCCCTGATTATTCTGAGTCTAAAAATCAACCAGATAATGTTTTAGTTCTGATGTGGGAATCAAGAAAAACGGTTACAGGATTCTAAATCTTTCCAAGTTCTAGAATAAGAAATGGAAGTCTCTTAACAAAGCTAAATTTTCTGCTGTTAAACAGTTTTCTCCAAATGCCTTACGTGGACTCCCCTTAGTCCTCACAAGGCTGCTTAGGATCTCTGGTTTGGTTTTAATGGTTACATTTTAATGTAAGTGTAGAATGATGGTCTATAGTTCTTTTATAAGATTTAGTTTTGAGAGGGGGAG
>NW_021605583.1:1396748-1400898 GCF_004785775.1 Grammomys surdaster | reverse complement strand
GGAGGGAGAGGGAGAGGGAGAGGGAGAGGGAGAGGGAGAGGGAGAGGGAGAGGGAGAGGGAGAGGGAGAGGGAGAGAGAGAGAGAGAGAGAGAGATCGTGTGTGTCCCTATGAGGATATTTGTTTGGGAGGACAGGTACCTGGAAGAACAGAGGTATCTGATCTCCTTGAGGCTCCGGAGGGCCATGAGCCACCTTATGTGGAGCTTGGTCCTTTCCAAGAGCAGCAAACTACACTCTCAACTGTCAAGACATCGCTCCAGCCCAATGATGGCGTAAACTTTAATCAAACTTTGTTCATGTTCAAATACTTTGTTCTTTTCTATTTTTTTCCTTAAACCAGTCAATATAAGTATCAAGTCACAGAGAGGTACAGGAGACATAGGGATTGATGGAAAGACCAGCTGGTATGCCAGTATGCTTCAGGAGCCAGGAATGCCAGCAGCAGGTAGCTTCTAATCTGAGAGTACCTGGAGGAAATGTCACCTGCACAGCCCCCACACCAGCCAAAAGGAACTTCAAGACCTTTGTTCAAGGCTGAAAAAAAAAATGCCAACTCCAGATCCCCAGAATCACCTACCTCAAATGAGTAAATCAAGTTGCCAACAGATTGAAAGCAGCCCTTTCTCTGCAGCTGGAGCAAGTCAACCATGTCTCTGTGCCCACATGTGCACTGTGGGTGGGCACATGTGCGCACAGGTGTGCCCCTCTGTGCATTATGGCCACCAGTGTTTCTTTAAGGCAAGCCTTATCACATTTACAATTTACAGTTCATGAAAACAAGGTCCTCTTGGAAAATTACATATTAATGAAATAGTATTCCTAAGGAACATTTCCACACAGCTGAAAAAAAAAAGCCATTATTATTCTTGACATTACACAAGGGTAGAATTTATTACAATCTGAGCAAATAATGAGCTTGCAGATTTAGGAAAGAATCAGCCTTCCTTTGTTTTTATCAGGTACTAATCTATACTTGTGGGGAAAAGAAAATAAACTCAACCACATTCTTAATCAATTGGTACAAAAGTCAGACTACCAGGTAAATAAACTAATGTGTGCAAACAGGAGAAATACTCATGGCTTGAAAATCCACTTATGCTATAAAACAACACAGACATTTTTTTGGGAAGCATGTCCTAACTTATAAGCAAAGGTGGAGTTTCACAGGGAACACGGCACAAAGAACGACTGTGGAACTTGCTGAATGACTTTGGCACAGCCCTTAGTGGAGGCTAATACTCTAGCATGATAACTACTATTAATTAACAGAATTATTTTCAAAATTTCAATCACATTTTCTTCAAAAGGATCTTTAAAAATTCATATTTGCCTAAAGAGCATAAACCCAGTCAAATAAAGTGGAGAAACTGGTTAATCAGGAACAGAGGAGGAGGGGGAGGAAAACAGGACAAAGCATGACAGTAGGACTTGTAATTAAGAAGCAATACACAATGCAGCCATAATTTAGAACAGATCATAGAGGAGCAAAGTTAAGTAGGGAAAGAAGCAGAGTCTGAACATAACGAAGGAAAGTAACGACACCATTAAAAACAAGGTCACGCATTCAGTGGCGCTAACTACTCACAGGGGGACTGAAGCCACTACCAAGGAATTTGCTGCTTCTTTCATATTTCATTTTAAAGGGTTTTATTCTTATTCAAACTTCCTGGTGCTGCCACAACACTGGAGACTTAGGAATGCAAGTAGAGTCACCAAAAATATAGTCTAGTAGTTGGTAAGTGCCACATGGTGGAGGAAGAACAATTTCAAGTCACAAAGGAGCCAGCCAAAGTTTCCCTGAGGTCTTCCCAAAAGGTGTGGTTTGCCTCTGCAGCTGTACCCTAATCTGGGCTTCTCCAACTTTAATAGGTGCAGGTGTATTTCTGAGACCGGGGCAGTATGAACGAGAAAGAAGAAGTGATTCTATTTCATGTATCCCACTTGGCAAACACAACTCAGTACAAAAGCTAGAATGCACAGTCCAGGGATGGTCTGTAGGCATCGTATGAGAATCAACACAGCCACTCCCACGATGATCTCAGAGAGTAAAATACCTTGTGAGGACATAGCTGGTGCATCTACCAACCGCGACAAACAGGCAGAACATCAAGTAGCCTGCTGAGGTTGAAGGGAAGGGGAGTGGTTTTGTCTGCAAAAACCAGAAAAACCCTCCCTTGCTGGAAGCCTGGGGAAAGACGCCCTCTTGCTTTGTTGAAGACTGTTCATTTGAATTCCTCTATCAGCCAGCTAGAGGGGTTACTAGCAACAGAATTAACATTAACGTAGTTTAGCTACTGGTCTAGCAAAGCAAGTGGTTAAGGGAACAGGATAATCTTCATCCTCAACTACATGGCAACAAACTCGAACCTTAGCATTGCCTCTACTTTCCAGCGGATGAAGACATTTACTCTTTTCCTCAGTGCCCTCCCACCTTCTCCTCATGGTTTATGGATTCCCTCATCCAGCCTCCTCCAAGGCCATGTGCATCTCGTTTCCATGGTCCGTCTATGAAAATGGATGTTGCTTTGCATTTCAGCAGTTCGAGCCATAGGCTTACAACCAGGCTACTGACGTCCTCCTTACTTGGAAAAAGATATGTTACCATGCCTTGGTTTCCTAGTAATGAAATTTATTAAACAATAGCCCTCTCCCTTTTAGGGTTGTTTGGGGACCTGGAGGTTGTTTTGAACAACTATTTGTAATATGCATAAAAGAATGTCCCACTGGACAAACTGTTGTCATGGGAAAGGGATGCAACTTCCACATGCATGTTAGTTCCTGGAAACAATGGTCCTATTCAACAGCTTTAATCATCTCCAGGAACCTGAACACTGTCCAGTCATTTCTGTCTTGCTCCAGGTTCCCACGCCCATCTGCCTGTCTGGCATCTTCCCTTGAACATTCCTTCCTTGAGCGCGCTGAGCCCAGGGTACAACAAACTCAAATGGCAATACAATGTCGTAGGCTTTTGCTGTATTCCAATTCTTTGTTCCAGGCCACCCCTTCAGCTAATGTATCTCCCCAAGGAGGCTTTATCTGGCCAGCCTAATTAAAGGAGCCTCTCCTCCCAGACTCCTGACAGAGCCAATCATTCCTTATCTTAGTATCCCGTTTAGTGTCTCTGTAGCAAGAACACCACAGTTAAGGTTATCACTCACGAATTTGTTTACTTGATTATCTGGTCTTCTACTGGAACGAAATTCTGTGAGAACATTCCTGTTTATCTCTGGAACCTAGACCACTTCCCACCTCAGCACAACCCGGTGTCTATTAAACCAAATACTACTCTCAGAACTTCCTTTACATCATTTTATCTTCACAGCGTTCTTTAAGATTTATTTTTATTTACATGTATGTGCATGTATCTGTGCGAGTGTATGCCATATGTCTGAGTACCTATGAAAGCAAGAAGAGAGCAAGCCAATCCCACAGAGCTGGAGTTAGAGGTATTGTGTGTCATCAACATAGTCCGGAGAACTGAACTAGGGTCCTCTGGAGGAGTAAGGAATACTCTTAAACACTGAGCCATCTCTCCATCCCTGACAACACAGAATCAAAACCAGGTATGGATGCCAAGCTGCCTCAAGCTCAGTCACAGAGTGGCAGGAAGGCTGGGCTGTGAGCCTGGCCCATTAGTGTTAGAGCATGGACCCTCCCACAAGTGTATCTAACCAATCACCGAACTTCTGTTTAGCTTCCTTGAGACCTAGGTTTTTCATCTGTAAAATGAGGTTAATTAGTAATGCTCACCCTGTTTCAAGGATTAAAGAGACAAGGGACTCAAAAATCATTTGCTAGTGTGACTTATCGGGCTGTTTCCAATCTCTTAAGAAGACATTTGTTAGGTCAGCATGTTTCGTCCAGGAGCCTCTAGGATATTTCAGGACTCCTGGGAAAAGTGGGTGCTCCTCTGGTTAGTTGCTTCAATATGAGATCTGGTATTCATGAAACCACACCCAGTTACAGGCCTCCACGGTCACTCATGTGCTCGGTGTGGTAGGCCCTCTATTTCCCTGTGATGAGAGCTAGTAAACAAACTCAGACACATAATCTGTGTCTAACACACACAGGCACACACACAGAGACACTCACACATACACAGATGCACACAGAGACACACACAGACACAGATGCACACAGACACTCACA
>NW_021605583.1:1277733-1396738 GCF_004785775.1 Grammomys surdaster | reverse complement strand
ACATACACAAATGCACACAGAGACACACACAGACACAGATGCACACACACACACCTATGCATGCATGAATTTTGCAGGGAATGGGGGTGCATAGTGCTGTATACAGTTATGGTACAGAGAGAAGGGTATGGTAAATGATTTGGTGATTGGTTTTACCTTACAGGGAAACTCAATGATAACACAAATTCCCAATGAGCACACTGTAAATATTGCTTGATGACGGATCAGCTATATAGTTCCTCCTCAGTTGTATTTGCATTATAAAATCATTATCATTTGTTAAGACCTGAGCAAAATACCAAAATCCAGTCTCTA
The DNA here is from genome assembly GCF_004785775.1 of Grammomys surdaster. Classification (NCBI taxonomy): domain Eukaryota; kingdom Metazoa; phylum Chordata; class Mammalia; order Rodentia; family Muridae; genus Grammomys; species Grammomys surdaster. Next base: position 1,396,423 of record NW_021605583.1, on the reverse strand, counting down.
TATTCAAGGTTATCAGGAAATCTGAACTGAAAGATCTCTGTGCCCCCATTTTCTGTCACCAATGTAACAGCTTGAAGAAGAGAAATATGAAAATAATGCATAATTCAAACCCAGATACCAGCTTCCTTATTTATAAATCACCCATACAAAAATATGCCTATGTCTGCATTGGAAGCAAATATAATTTATTATTAAAGATTTCTTTTTGTTTGGAGAAGGTGCCAGAAATGTTCTTGTCAATGAGACCTAGAGAAGAGTTTGGCCACAGCTAGGAGTTATCTGAGAGTCAACAGCAAAAATCATTGCTGTTCTGCCATATTTCAGTTTGTTGCTTGTTTTGGGTTTTCTAAAATAGGGCTAGCCTTGTATGTAGATGAAGCTAACTTCTGATCCTCCTGCTTCACAGCATTCCCTGTGATGTCCACCTCCCAGACCTGGAATTACATGTATGAACTTTAAATTATGGATTAAGTGGCCCAGAGTCCCTCACTAAGTCAACTTTTTCCTAGTCCATTAGTCATAGACTGGGGAAGTGTTGGTGGAGCAGAGGCCTGTGGTATAGATCTCAGAGAGAGGGCAGGGAACAGAGGATATGACTCTGGTGGGAAGCATAGACTCCAGCTTGTTCTGAAACATGGAATTGACCCAAATGTGGACCTCAAATGTGCTCTGGCCAGAGGAGGGATGAGACACTGTCACGGGGCCCAAGCAGTCATGAAAGCCCTGGTCTCGTTCTCATGAATTAATAGTCTAGCAAATGAAAAACCTTTTTCCTGCTGGACAACAGGTAGACCAAGATAAACATTTCACCCCAGTTCTGTGGGAAAGACCCCAAATCTGGCTATCCCACAACGTCTCTACCACAATGCTCAGCTAGCAAGTCTAACTTTGGCCTTTGGGAAAATTGGTACCAAATGGCTAAGCTTTCTTCCCTATCAAGATATCCAAATCCATTCTCCGCCCTTTTCCTTAAAGCTGCCCTTGTTCTTTACAGTTGACTGAGTCCATTGTTAGCTTTCAGGTGAGCAGTCTCCTGGACACCCCAGTCCACCCCATTCAGTCTACAGGTGCTCTAACTTCCTGAAGGGGACCCCTTTTTGCTGTGTCTGAAGCAATGAGGGACAAGACAAGGCACATCTGCCTTTATTGTTTAAAGCATTCTTAAACTCCACAGGCCTAGCAGCAATGGAGGCAGCCGGCAGGTGTGTCTGCGTGGGAGCATGTGCCAGCGGGCATCTCCAACAGAGAAGCACAACAAACCGTGGCTTCCAATTGGTGTGGAAGACCAAGTGAAGGCAGACCACCAGCAGAAGGTAATGACTCCAACTCCTGCGATTGTTCCCAGAGCCAAGTACTATTGTTCCTTTGCTTGGATCCCATCTGGCTTTTTTTTTTTTTTTTTTTTTTTGCTACTAAGTGAAAGGAGGGGAAATGATCCCGATCCCTCTGGGCAGAAGAAAGAGAATGGCTTCCGTGTGCCTTAATGGTGTCCCTGAATTCTTACTGGGTCTCCCTTGAACACAAGTGCTGTCCCTAAAGTCCCACCTAGAGAAAAGAGATTGGGCACTTGCAGACTTTCAAAGGAAGTCTTAAGAATAAGGATTCTCTCTCCAGCTGTGCTTCATAGGACCATAAACTTTAAAGGGGCTGTTGGAGCTTCCGGACAAAGCTGCCTTGCAATTACAGGGAGGAGGGGGACAGAGGAGGGTTAGGATGTAAAGCAAATCTAAGAAAAAAAAATGTTCCCTTTCCAGTTGTTTCAACAGCAAAGCTTCTTGTATCTTTTCTTCTTGCTTTGTTTGTTTTGTTGAGATAGGCTACTGATAATGGGCAGTGGCTCAGGCTGCCCTGGAGTTTAACTTCTTGCTTACGAGAAGGCCTATACCACCCAGGGCTAAGCAGTCATCAAGTGGGCCTTCATGTGGCACAAAGAAAAGCCACAGAGGAATCTTGTTTCTGTGTTTGCTATCCATTGTAACCATGCTGCCACCTTCATGGCCTTTAAATGGGAATTAGAGCACTTGGAAAGAAGGCCCAGATGTGGCAGGTTAGAGTATAGATGTGATAAAAGTATCAACACCGGATGTTCCGAAATACAGTCAAGCAGACCAGATAGCTTCTGTTGCTTGTTATGTAATCATTCTGTCTGCTCTCACTAGGTTTTCGTGGGCTTCCACTCTCAAACAGTTAGACTTTCCTAAGTCTCTTCAGATTCTTTAACACACCATGATCATTCAGAACCTGAAGCCCATAAATAGACTCAGACATTCCAGACTGATCATCCTTAATCTAGAAATCTGAAATCTGTCATGTCTCTAAATCCATGAGGTGTGCAGGTGCCAGAGACCAGAAGAGGATAACCGATCTCCTGGGGCTGAGTTAAGACCCTGGTACTGGGAACTGAACTCAGGTCCTCTGAAAGACCAGTGCTTGATCTTACCCTCTGAGCCACTCCTTTAGTTCCAGCACGTCAAATTTTTAAATCAACACAACCTATAACTGCAATAATAATTTAAGAACTGTTTCATGTATGTCTGAATTTGCCTCTTGACTCTTTTGAGAAGCCCCATGCTTGTGAGTAAATTCAAATGACGACCTCATGCACAATTTTTCCAGCTATAGAAAAAAACCACAGCACTAGTAATGATAATAACAACAACAACAACAACAATAATAATAATGGCACTAATTATAGTGCTTCCTAACTGGGAAAAGCACTACTGAAGTACCTAACTGTTCCTCTGCCTTCCTTTTGGACGCCAAGTAGGATTATGGCTGAGGACTGCCCAGAGTTTAACCACATTCCTTCACTTACTTGTGATATCATGGGAAAGTCCATTTCCCTATGCCTTGCTGTGTTCACCTATAAAATGCAGAACACAGACTCAATACCACAGGATGCCTAGTATGAAGGACCGGTGTTACCACACATGTTTGCTCTTCGTCCTCTTCTTCTTTGCCCTCTTTTAGAACAAGGTCTTGAGGGAGGTACTGAGAGGAGGGGGGCTGATATTTAGAAGTAAAATGAATGAATAAATTAATAAATTAGTTAAAAAAATTAAAAAAGATCTCAGGAAACTGCACTGGCTAGCCCTAAACTTACTTGCTGTAACCTGAGAAGTCCTTCAGTTTGAAACCGTGCCACTTCAGCTTCCCGAGTAGGTGGAATTGCAGGCTTAGACCGCTTGTTATGGTCTGACTTGTTATGAAGTTTAAAGGTAATGAAACTGAGACCGTAGATTTGCACAAGTTAAGTGTTTAAGGTACATTATCTGTAACTGCTCACAAACACACTAAAAGCTGTAGTGTTTTTTTTTTTAAAAAAAAACACCCTTAATGACAACACAAGTTGTTTGAAATCATTACCAACAAGGGAAAGCATGTACCAGAAAGCTAAGAGACAGGTGTGGAAATGATGCTTATTACTCCCTAGCAAGGCTTCGTAAACCAGAACTCAGGGAGAGGGATTTGGGATGTAGCTGTGTTGGGAGAGTGCTTGCCTAGTATGCAAGTTATCTTGGGTTCCATTCCCAACACTGTATAAACATGTGTAGTGGTATATCCCTGTCACCTTGGGATGTGGGAGGAGAAGATAGGAAAACACTCAAGGTCATCTTCAGATACACAGATAGTGTAAAAACAAAGTTCGGCCAGAGATCTGTTTTTGTATTATAATTGCTGTTGTTGTTATAATCTTTGTTAGAACTTGCTTTGTAGCCAGTCACAGTAATAGATGCCTTTAATCACAGTAGCCAGGAAGCTGAGGCAAGAGGAAGGTAAGAGTTGAGTTTGGGGATAGCCTGGGCAACTGAGCAATTTCTAGGCCAGCCAGGGCTACATAGTAAAACCCAAAAAAGAAAATTACAACAATGCAAATGAACAAAAAGAAGTCAGCTTACATTCAGGAAAGAATTCAGTGTGCACACAGTCCTCTTCTTTCTCTTGGCCCTATGTTGCCTTTTCTTTTGAATCTCCTTATTCTTTGCCACAGTGGGAAAGGAGGATCCAGGTTTGGATTCTCATCTCATCATAATGATTGTTCCCTAAGCCACAGACTTCTAAAATCATCCAGTAGCAATGCAGACCCCATCCTAACCAAATCCAGGGACCATGTGAGGCTCTGTGTGTAAGCCTCGCTAGCACTGGCTCTCTTCGCTTCAGGGTGCACAAGTTATTCACTGCCCTCAGCACCAACCCTGGGCATGGACTCCTTGTTAAGTAATTATCTCCCTTCACCTGTGCTGCAGCCCTGCCCTCTAACCTACTTTCTTCCTCTTAGCATTTCCATCCAGACCTTCCTAGCCTCTCATGCATGTCTAATTTCCAGTTATTATAAGCTCCTATTCCCAAGGTTATAACTACAGCGATGAACTATGTCTGGTACTGGAACCCTGTGTGGCCTAAAAAACCCCCACATCCAATCAAACATCTGCACAACACCATCTTGAAACCGATCATTTGGGCCGAATCTATCCCTGGTAGAAAGCACAGAAACGGTGGAGTGGGGAGCCCACGGAGCAGAGCCACAGCAGGGGAGAATAAAAAGACGGTTGAGTAAGCAACTTTCGTTCTTCCCAGCTGTTTGATCTGGGGCAAGGTACTTAACCCCTTTGAGAAGCAGTTAGCTTCTACCTTAAAATAGACGTATATTTGGGGTGTGTGTGTGTGTGTGTGTGTGTGTGTAGGGGAGAGGGTCTTTATATGGATTGGTGCCAGCTGCCCACACACTGGCACATACTCTAATACATACTCCAACTCATACTGTCTGCCCCCCACCCCATACTCCAAATCACTCTTATTCTATTGTATGCTTGCTTTTGGATAGTATCACTTTCATTGTCCATGTACACATGCATGCATGCAATGAATGTGTGTGCTTGTGTGTGCGCATGCGTGCGTGTGTAAGTGTGTTGCTGTTGTTGTTGCTGTTGTGTAGACCAAAGGTGGATATTTGGTGCCTTTCTTAATCACTCTCCACCTTGCATTTTTATTTTATTATTTATTTATGCCCTTCTCTGTGCGTGCATGCCTGTGTGTGCATGTGTGCACATGTGTGCCATGTGTGTGCAGGTGTCCAAAGAGGCCCAGAAGAAGGTGTCACCTATCTTGAAGGTGGTTATGAGCAGCCTGACGTGCCCTCTGAAAGAGCAACAAGTGACACTAAGCACTGAGTCTTCTCTTCAACCCCTTTCCCTTCTCTTTGAGGCATGATCTCTCAATGACTTTGAAGCTTACTGATTCTGAAGACTGTCTGACCAGTAAACCTCAGGGCTCCTCCTGACTCTGTCTTGCCAGCACTGGCCTTGCAGGCACACATGGACCCCAACCCTCAACCACAATCCCTCAGCACGGGTTCTGGAGATCTAAATTTATGCTAACACAGCAGCTTCTTCACCCGGCATGCCATCTCCCCAGCTCCTGTTGTCACTTTTGAATGCACCATACAGTTTCCTTCATGACTATGCTTAGTACCCATTGCCAGTCTTTCACGCTGGCATTTGAGCTACGATCTTTGACCTCCTGTTGATGATGCATCCCTGCATCTCTAAGTGCAGGAACTGTCCCTGGTTCTCAGTAGGTGCTGATGATGAGTGTGTGTTGAATGAACGAATGTCATAATGAGTAGAAAATAAGTGGTGGCTACTTGTGGTACCTTGTGATCATCCTGCTCTGTGTATAGTTGAATTTCTGCAAAGGGTCTCACTTCCCTTTATGTTAATTCAAAGCAATTTAACTATCCCATCTCTGCCCTCCTTCTCTTGTGCCAGAGCTTGGAGAGTTGAGGTCTAGTGAACTGAAACTTCTGTTAACTTGATTTTCTTCAAATATTTCCCTAGCTAATATAGTCATGTGTCTGACAGTGCTGTGGTCTCCTGATACTGGGCTGTGTTTGGAAGAAGCAAGGGAAAATGACTTGATAGTCATCACCCCACCACTCCTTCCTTGGCCTCTGTGTTTCACGTACTGTTTATAAGCGCAAGCATTTGCTCATTGCATGTTGCCACAAATCACTTGGCAGAAGTGAAGTCATGCGCTCCATAGCACTAAGTCTTCTCACAAGCCGTGTTGTCTTTCGTAAGGGGAGACTCCAGCTTTCCAGAAGTTGTGTGGATGTTGTCCCTATTAATATGGGTCAGCAATAGTCTTACATAATAATCCATGCGAGACAAACGTATCATGAATGCTAGCTAAAACATGCAAGGAGCACTGTTTTTCCTGTCAGAGCCTTTGACCTTATCAACTAGTGGGGCATGCTATCATGTTATATTAGTATGCTCAGAGAGGATGGTTAAGAATTCTTTACTCATAGCTACCTATTGAGATTATAAGACAAAGCCAACAAAAATACCATAGACGCTAAGCAGGATAATTCAGTGCAGAAAACATAATCCTACGGATTTTGAAAATGTCCCTTTTGCCAATCTAATGTACACATTTCACTTTGCCCAATGTTGAGCTAATACACTGAAAACAAAATTCTTGGTCCCATAATCAAATAAAGTGCTAGTGACAAGAATACTTTGAATTACTTTAGGGAAGAAAAATGAATTCTCAGTTCAGTTCATCCAAATAAACATTACCACCTTCCTTTGGGGAAAATTCACTTCCTTAATGTCTGATTATCATTATTAGGCTTCTTTGTCTTCCTCCTTTTTCAACGCCTCTCCGGTGGCTCGCTTGTAAAACAATTTGCTCTTTTTTTTTTCTCCAACATAAAGCTATCTTCATTTTTTTTCTACCCTTTCCAACAGACCTACTCTGTAGACTCCTGGTCTATGCCACTCCAAAGTCATGAAGGAGAAAAATTTAGGCTATCATGATCTTGAGCCATGGGTATTCAAGTCAATAAATTTAAACCTGATTAATAGTTTACATGCTCTAATGTTTTAAAAAAAGAAACAAGACTAATTTCTAAGTTCTCAGGGAGAAAAGAAACTCAAAACCATTCAAATTTAAGCCAGATGTGGGATTTCAGAAAATGTGCAGATCAGGCAAAAATCTTGTTTCTAAACCGTTTTGCTAATTTTACGTTTTCAATAAACACTAGTCCCAATTATAGCCATCTTTGCCCAAAGCAAAACAATAATAAGAATGGCTTCTAACACCTCCACGAAACTTCAGAAAAATAAGTCAATAAAGATATGATCTATCTATGAAAAATGCTATTGTTAGAAGCTGAGTTTCAAAACCTCATTCATATGCAGGGGTGTTAAGGGTGCACTGAAAAGCAGTGGGGGTGCAGGGTGGAGGATGGGGGTGGAGGGGCAAAAAGAATGAAGGGAATGGGACACAGAAGGAACGTTCCTCCATGTCCCTATGTCCTACAAATACCACCTATCTTTTGTCACTTATGAAACACAGGCCTCAGCAGATGGGACACAGTGTAGCTCTGCGTGCAGATTTTATAGTCAGTAGTAGCCATCAAGGACTTGGCTTACCTCTGTACCACATCAAATGGATGAGAGAAAGCAACACGACCCTTGACTTTTGACTGATCATGCTGAACTCACCACGTGGTTTCAACCTCCACTCAGAATGAAGCCTACCGGATCAGCGAATTTTTCCCACAACCCCGACAACACAACACTCTTTGGAGTATCTTCAAAGATCATAAAATGTAATTTATTCATTCTCAGTCTCCCTAATGCTTGTCTTTTGTTTGTGTCTTTCGAACAGAAGCTCATTCTGGAGCTCAGGCCGGGCTGAATCTGGCAATCCTTCCTCCTTCACCCTCTGAATTCTCAGGTTAAGAACATGCAGCCCTGTGCTCAGATTCTAATTCCTGTCTTTTAATCCATTGCCCACCAGTGATGGGGAAATAAAGGACGTTCTCATGAGACTTCCTGATTCTTCCATGATTTGGAGTTAAGACACAGCAGTCTGGGTGCTTAGAGCTAACCTAATGGGGGTTCTTCTCTTATTGTCTAGTTGCTTACATCTGATGAAGCAACTTCACAAAAGCAAATTAGGAAACAAGATTCTGCAGAGCGCAGTAACCCCTATAACCATTCATTTTATTAAAACACTTGGACCTAGGTGGAGGCGGTTGAAGTTCAGATTTTCTTTAAAATGCTAAACAAGCCATTCCTGCAGCACCTAAAATGCAGCTTGGCCTGCACAGGACACCATGTGCTATTGTAGGCGTCCAGAGGATAGTCTATTATCTTCATGGCTCTGTTAAGCCATGTCATTTGATCTCTGTGATGCCTGTTGCATGATGTTCTCATGATGGACTGTCACAGAGACTCTCCTTTCTAAAGCAGGAGGAAACCTGCTTCCTAGTAAAAGGGCAGAAAAAAAGCAATGTGTGTACATCTTGATGTTTGTTTATTTGATGATGACAATAATGGACACATGAATGATGAGGAAGAAGACATTGCAGGTCCCCATGTTTCAAACTCACCACCCCCAGTCCGTAGAGTCCAACCATCAGTAAGAAGCTGGACACTCTTGGACTAGCTGTATCCCTTGGTATTTTTAGAAAACCAATGTGTAGATAACCACAAAAGGGAGTGGGGTAGACAAGGCAACACTAAGCAATAAATAGCTAAATACATAAATATGAGCAGGAAGAGACAGAGACTTACAGACATGGAGGTTCACATTGAGTTTAAAAACAAGAAAGAAAGAAAAAAGTCAGCCCAAGTCACTACCTATTGAATTTTGGCCTCAGTGTTTCCATCTTTAGCCCTAATGTAAAGATTTCAAACACGGTGGGGTGGGAGATGAAAGTGAGACAGGAGATCAATTCATGTCCCGTCGCAAGCTCTTGGAGAAGGTTACCAAAAGTCCTTCAGTCCCTAAAAAACGATTCCCTCTGCTTGTCACACAGTACCACCTGCCATGTTCTTAGTGGATCTGTTTGCGAACAAGTCAACTTGAGGAGGAATGACTGTGTGCTTGAGGTGCTTGAAATAACTGTCTCTGCCTTAGGGGAAAAAAAACAGATTCTAAGGTCTCAGTAAAAAATACACCTAAGGGGCTGGGGTAAGTTGACTAAGTGCTTGCTATGCAAGCATAAAGACTCCAGTTCAAGCCTCCAAACCCATATTAAAAAAAAAAGCTGTAATACTGTTATCCCAGTACTTAGAAAGTGGAGACAGGGGAACCACTGTGGTGAGCCCTAGGTGAATGAAACTCTGCCTCAAACCTACTTAGAAAAACCATAAAGAAAGAAGAAAACCAAAGTGGACAGCTGATCCTGCTGAATTCTTCCAACTTCCACAGGCAGATGCAAACATGTGTGAACACATATGTATGCACACCTGCACAAACATGCACTCAAGCACAGGAACATACAAAACAGCTGAGGCCTTAAAGCAATCTTTAAGTTTGTTGTATTTGGGGCTGGAGAGATGGCTCAGCAGCTAAGAGCACTGACTCCTTGCCCAGAGGTCTTGAGTTCAATTCCTAGCAACCACATAGTGGCTCACAACCATCTGTAATGGGATCTGATGTCCTCTTCTGGTGTGTCTGAAGACAGCAACAGTGTACTCACACATATACGATAAATAAATCTTTAAAAAATATTGTATTTTTATTTTATTTTTGAGATTAATATATAATTATATTTCTGCTATATTTAAATTAGTCACAGTTTACACTGTTACAAAGAAGACTTAAGTACAGTCAATTTGTAAGTATCCACAAAAAAACCTCAAGGATAGTTATTCTGACACTCTAAGATAAAAATTTACTGTTAAGTTTCTAAATTTGTACTGAGGGTTTGATTTAAATTCTAAGCATGGCCAGCACCCACAGTTTTGTGTTTGTAAAGTTGCCTAATAAAGATTCCGGCAGACGCTGGAAATTTACATCGCTTTCCTCACCTACTACTCTGATCACACCTCTTCCCAAGGTTCCAAGTTTGAAGTGGCCTTGATCACCTTAAATGAATGCAAAGTATGAGCCTAACCCAAAACGTGTGGCTCACACTTTCTGATGTGTAAGAGAGAAGGGAGAGGCAAGGGCATTCCCTGAAATGAATGAGCTTTTCACAGCCACCTTCCTGGGGATAGAAGTAAGAGTTCAGGAGCAAGACTCAGCCCTGAGTTCTGAGCCGTGGACTCAGTGTCCATAGGAGTGTTCACACTTCAAGGCCAGGGTTCTCTACCCTTCCCTAACATGTCAACTGATCAGTAAGATGTGTATTCAAGAAGAGTGATCAGCCACAAACTGATTAAATGTTACTGAAAGTCTGAGATGTCTTTTGGAACATTTGTTAACAAACAAACAAACAAACTTTACTCAAAATATATACGACTTTGTCAGTTCTGGAAGACCTACACCATTTATGGAATCTCTTCAGCTTCCTGGTGCGGATTCTTCCAATTCTGTTCACAGTTGCACTAAGGGTGCGGTGGTTCCTTCCTCAGTGTCTCTCTTTTGCTTACTTCTGAAGCACCTCTTTATCACAGTGGTCTCACGATAGTGACTACTTCACTGGCCAGGAGATCCAGTGAAATGGGGTGTGTATGTCTTGTGGGATAGGTGGTTGGAAACAAATTTGTCTGAATCCATCTATTACCATGCCTCAATATGGAACATGATAGCTATTATTGACAGGCAATGCACCTTATAAATTTTATATGTAATTTGCTAAGATGTGGGAGAATAGCTTTTCCAATTTTTATCAGGAAAGTAACTAGGGAAATTGACTGGAGCCCAGATGAGCTGTTATCTCTCTTGGGTAGGTATGATATCAGTGAAGCAAATTAGCTTAGATCTTCCCAGAAAAGGAATTCTGTCGTGTGGTTTCTACTTTGAATCATGCAGCACTCTGCAGACCTTTTGTTATTTTTCGAAAAAGAATAAGCTAAGATTCTTCTCCTAGGATTTTCATGACAACAGGGAGAAACAGTAAACCAATAAGGTAAGGCAGTAAAACCCGTGACAATGGGTACAAGACCATACATGTGAGCTAAGATTTAGGGAGAGATACTTTTCCCGTCCTGATAAAGAACTCCTAACTCCTCTCATTCAACACAATGATTTTAAGCAGAGAAGGGAAAAATAGGGAGAAGCTTAAGACTAAATACACAGAATGAAAATGTCCATATCTATTACACTGACGACGACTGTATTAGGCAATCACACAATGGAACAAATATGAGTAATAACTCCAGGACTTGATGCAGAACGAAGGAGACAGCATGGTAAACTATGTCTCATTTGATCAGGTCTCAAAACAAACACAATCTAGTCGGGGCTTCCTAGCACTGTGGGAGTAGGGCAAGTAGAATAATGGTTCTTGTCTAACAGACAATCGTGGCACTGTCTTGGTTTTCTCTGGACAGGTGAAATACAAGCTAGCAGACAGGACAATGTCTATATCAGTCAAGACAAATCTTTATCAATTTACGCTTTCACTACCCTTTATAGAGAGAAGTGCTATAGATTCCCTTGGTGTCACAGTTAGTATTGACTCACATTGAAAAACCTAAGTCTTATTCAGGATTTCAAAAGACTTTCTGTATGGGTAGAGTTTTACAACATGCACACAGAAATACCTATTCTGTTCATGTTACTGTGTAGACACTGTAGAGGGTCTGGGTTGACTTAGTAAGACCATCAACAACATTAATACCGTATTTGTTGAGGATGTACTTTATGCCAGCAATTTTTTGAATGTTTTATATAAATGGATTCATGGACAGTGTCTCACACAGCTACAGAAGAGTAAGCTGAAGATAACATAAGCTATGCAGCTATTATGTGGTAACTGGCTTGGCTCTAGAGTTGACCGTGATACCCAGATGCCTTCAGGGGCATCAGGATAACTGCATCATGGAGTATGCAGTGGAGAAGAAGCACTATGTAATGAGCCAGGAAACTTGGCTCTCCATTGCAATATCTCATCACATCTGAGAATCTGTCCACTTCAAGATGTGCCAATAGTGTCATCTATACCCCTAAAGAAAGACAAAATACTACTTATCACACAGTGACACAGTGGTCAAAAGTCCCCCAACGAGAAGACAATCCTGACTTCAGAGCTGGGGAAATGTGAGGGAGGTGTATAGCTAAGATACTTACTATACTTCCTAAATACTGAACAATTCATTTAATCTGGGATGCAGTGCCTACCTCTGTAATCTAGGGAGCTTGAGCTGGTGATGTCAAAGGAACACGCCAGCTTCGGAACTAAACAGACAACCTACAGGAAGAGGTAGACCAGCATAAGGTGTGGTCAGTGAGTTGCCAGGGGCTCAAAACTGAAGGAGCAGCTTGCTGGCAGGGTTGCATAGGTTCAGGTTGAGCACCCAGAAAGAGCACTTCCTCCAATTCTACAAACTGCCATTTACCTAAAGGGCTCTAATGAGTTCTAAAGGCTTTTTAGGATGACCCATTTATACTTGGAAGCAACTTTTGCCAGTTAAATTTATGTTTCTGGAGATGTATTTCCTTGTCTTGAGCATGCAACCTCTCCAACATCCTTTTACTTCTAGGAAAAGCCTAAGGCTTCAGTGAGACTAAGTATACAAACAAAAAAAAAATCTCAAAACTACTAGCAGAACCTATGAGTGTTGTTCAGGACCAATTTACATTATAAATTCTCACCTTCTTGGGACATGGTGAATGGAGAATCTACATTCTAGTAAGATTCCTTGGGGGACCCATAAGTGCAGTAGTTTTGAGCAACACTGAACTAGGCAAACCCATGCCAAACACACAGACAAATACCCCAATGATAATTACTGCTTGTCACACACCTAACACATGCCAAAGGATTTCCATGCAGTATCTGCCTCTCACTCTACATTAGAAGTAAACGAGGCCTGTAAGCCCAGCAATTCAAATTTTGTAAACCTTGTTGCTATAAAAATAGCACTTCTACTTCCTCATCTAAAGATCTGGCTCTGGTGGGAGGCAGTTCAGTCAAATCTCAAGGCCAGATGCACATGCTGTGATCTGATATTAAAGTGAACGCTTGGGTTAAATTCTCTGAAATTGTGTCGTTTCATCAACAAGACAGGAATCATAGGATCTATTATAAGGGTAGGACTATAGGACAAACATAGGGAGCCTAGAAGTATAGGAGGCAAGAAATAAAACGTTACACCCACAGTCAGAAGACGATATCTGTTAGGCTAACCAAGTATACAACATTGGCCCTATGCTTCAATTTCCTTAAGGAAATAAAAACCGTGTTTGGAAATATTCATCCATCTACACTCCTAGGTGATTACAGGGAAAGATACCATTATCTCTTACAAAAAGTCCTCTTGCTAGTAAAGATATCTATCTAATAGAACATTAATTGTGTTTGTGAAACCAACATGCAAACATCTTCCTTACAGGACGACAGTCATGCATAATTTGATAGCATAAGAGGCACCTTGCCCATTTACTGAACACGAGCGACAGGCAGGGCTTCCTTTAAGAGTTGTTAAGCAAATAAGGATGCTCCTGGCTGCTGAATAAATCAAGTTATTCTTATTTGACCTTGGTGGACTGGGTTTGAGTGACCGACATGATCCAGTACTGTCTGGGGCTCATTTGTAGATGTGCAGATCATACTTACTGTGTCCAGACCCTTCTTGCCTTTGTTGCTTTTATAAAAGATTTCACTGGATTGCTTATTAAAACCACTGTATATAAAACTACTCCTCTGAAAGATTTCTCTGGCTTCCCTCCAGCTCAATTAGCAGGCTCCTTCCCACTGATGAAAAGTAACAGTCGCTATCAGATTATAGTTAGCAACTATTCACAAGAGTAATCAAATTAGATGTTGGTATCTATGGTGACACAACAAAAATTTCCACTCAGCCCTGTAGTTTAACAATAAGAGTACCACTGCTTTAAATTAAATTATTGCTCAAAACATTTTCTCAAAATTTAATCTGCATCTCAGGAGATACATACACAAGTCTATGGGCATATAAAAAAATTATAACCAGAGCCTTTCCAATTTAAATACTAAGTAGCCTTAAGAGTCCATGGGAACCATTTTGTGTGGCTCTTAGCCCATCTTCTCTTCTGATAACTCTTTCTCAGTTACCAATTATGACTGGCCATTATCAAGGTGCAGTATCAACTGCTCTTTCAAATCAGTTGAGCAACCCTGTAATAAGGGCTGGACCAAGTAGGAAAATAATGAAGAAAAAAATAAGAGATGAAACAATGATAGCGTCTGGTGTATTTCTATGCTAAGTAGGATACTAAATACACTGATTAAAAGACATCGGTAGTACATCAGATTTCTATTCATATGTGCAGGGTGTAAAGAGAACGTGAATATCTGTCTACTACATAAACTCAGACGTGAATTAAAATTTAACTCCATGTGGTTTAACAGTGAAGACCCGAGTTGGGTTCAAGTCACGGAAATGAAATGAATGAATCGTTTCAAATGGTTTTTAAAAGTCTCTAGTCTCTTTTAAGATTCAGAAGATCTGTTAGTGGACCCTGGAGCCAGGCCACCACCCCAGGCTCCCCAATAAAAGCTTCTTTGCTCAGCATGTGGAAGAGTTAACAGAAAGACTGTCATCTTCCACTGTACCTGTCATTCACATCCAGCTACAAGACCTGTAAGCACAGGTGTGAGTCGACGTCTCTACTTCCTGAAAACGAAGACATGGCTGAGAACAGGAGCTCCTTTAGAGCCCTTTCATCCACCTTGCAAGCCCCAGGCCTGTTTTTTGCCTCAATTCTCTTCCTCTTACTTACTCTACTCTCTTACTGTGGGAAGCAATACGGCCAGGCCGATACTGTGACCTGGTGGTTAGTTACCCAACCAGTAGACAAAGTACAGTGTCTCCTGTGCAGTCTGCAGGAGGGATCTTTCTCTCCATTAGCTCGTGGAACAGAAATCACATGACCTCTTGATGTTGTAAGAACTAGACAGATGAAGCGTCCTATGGGAAAGTGACTTATAAATGTAACAGTGAAATTATACCAACTGTGTTTTCTGTATCTGAGATAAGATACAACAGCAAGACACCAACTATCTTTTCTGTATCTAAGCCGCTAATATGGTGCTTAACCCTCATTCAAATGCCAATCATCTTGCTCTGGATCCAAAACAAAGTGAGAAATAGCACAGCGGAAGCCACTCTGCTGTGTCCCTTAATGACTTAAATTTACCCTAGCGACCAAATATAAAGCGACTTGGCACTTAGGAATCTGTCAGGTACTTAGGGAAACAAAGCCAGCATGAATCCAGCAAGGTCTACGATGCTGTCAATAGGCCTCAATGTTTTGGCAGTTTTGTCACAGCCATGTCTCTCTCCCCCTTGTCACTATGAAAATACTGTTATGAGATCTACAGCTTCTGAAAGCATATCAGTTCTAGCCTCCTTTCAAATAATCAATGTAATACTCCGTGATTACCAATTAATGCACAATTGGACAAACACTCGCTCTTACACACAAGAGCAGCACAGCCCCTAAATACCACCCTCGGTAAAATTGACTGACAGATTTTTTTTGAAGTAGTAATATTTAAAAAAAAACCAACACCTTTTTTCAAGGCATTTTATTTTCCAGTTTTTATGTGTCTGATTTGACAACCTGTATGTGATTCTAGTGGAAGAGTTCTGTATTTCCTACCTGAAATGTAAATTTGCATCAGGGCTGATGCTCTCTTAAGGACACTGCAGACTTTGGGGAAAGCTAAGTGTTAACTGGGAAACCTGACTGTAAAGTACATTTCTGTAGCGGCCACTTGACACTCAGACCCTGTACTTGTTAGAGTGTATAGTCTCCTGCAGTCTCTCCTTTCATTATCACATAAATGGACAGTATGAGAGAAAAACAAACAAACCAAAACAACAACAACAACAAAAACCAAAACAAACAACAAAAGGCCTACGACCTTCAATTCCATACGACTTGCTCAGTTTCAAATCTGCTCCTTTTTTTTCAGAACCACAATCAGATATCCAAGAATGTACTCTGCAGAATTTCAGAATCTAAGTGTCTTGTATTATCCTTTTGGAGTTTGTACTTAAATTACAATACGCCTCGATATTATTAGGACTTAGTAAACCTTGAACGATGTCTTTGTGCAGAAGCTTTCTGGGAGAAAGGAGATCATTCTTTAAGAAGAACATGTCCAAGAAGGACTCATTTCTCAGATCTGTCAATCTTGAAATAGGTTTGCTACTGTCCTGTGACTATGTCTTCCCAGGGAAGGGAAACAGCTAGACAAATGGTCTGACCGAGCTCTCAGTCACCAGAAACAGATGATTTCTGGGGACAATTTTGTTGAAGGTGCCTGTATAGTCATAATATAACATTCACCAATATTAACACTTTATTTTTTTAAAAAAATGTCAATTGATTTTATTATGGGGCATGCCAATACATTCATCCCCACACTCTGTATGTTTCATAATTTGGCATCTGCTGCCTTAATGGTCATTGCACTCCAGTGAAGAGAAAATAAAAAGACTGGGTCAAGTCTTTAAAGCTGATGAGTTTATTTGCCCAATCAACCCTACATCTGTCAGTGGGACAAGAAAGCCAGACATACCAGGTTCTATTGGGAGGAGCAAGACAAGGCTGTGGCCTAGACAGAAGCTAGGACTGAAAAGAAGCAGTACTGGTTAAGAATGGGGATTGAATGTCTCAGATCTGAGCACTGTGAGTGCACCGACTAGTTAGCACAACTTTGGTTGCCACCACCCACTACACAATTGCAGCTGATAAACACAGAATAAAAGATGGCTTCAGCAAACCAATTCTGGACAAAGGATTGGCCTGTTGTCTGACTCCATGTCATAGTATGGTCAGAAAGTAAGGAAAATCTAAAATAACAGAGTTTTGACAGTAGAGACAGCTAGTACTCTATGGCTAAATCCCTGGGGACAGTTAGGGACCATTCAGAGAAGGAGTCCAAACAACGAAGTCAGACAGTGTCCAGTACAAGCAAACCACTCCTACGGTCCCCACACAAAGCACTGCTTTCTTTACTTTCTTACCCAGGAAATGCTTTTATGTCCAGATCAAACACCACATTCGCAACAGAACTTTGGTCGAATGACTCCCTACCAGTGTCAGACATCACCTCACTTGGATACCCTCAGCACCTGCAGCTCTGTTAACTGCTTGCTGACAATTTTGCCTCTAACAGGCTTCTAGAAATGAAGGGCTATGTTGACAGGTTTCACAGGCCCTGGTACCTGCATCATAGATGGGTAATATCTTTCTTAAATAAATGAATTGGGTTATTTACTCGAAAGATCTCGTGTTGACACCAGCATAGTAGTTAAGTATTGAAATATTTTAGGTCAAATACTTAAAAGCAGTCATACAGCTAGGCTTAATGATATTACCATAACTGAAATAGTTCTATTGTTTCTTTTCTACATATGATTCAATGCCAGAGTTACAGCCTCCTTCTATACATAACAGTATTCTATGCAAATATCTAAATAAGTGGCCTGAACACAATGTAGCCAGCAGCAACAAAATCTTTTTTTTTTTTTCAGTTTCAATTCACTGGAACAGAACTCTCTGAAATGCTGGAAACAAATCTGTTGTGGTTGTCTCCAGAAGGGAAATGTGCGTAGAACCATATCACGTCATTTTGCATTTAGAGGGAGAATTTTTTTTTTTTTTTTTTTTTTTGGCATGGGGTAGCTGTTTCAACAGGCTAGAGTCGAGAGAAACTATTTGGTGCTGAGGATTGAAGCTAAGGAAAACTGTCCCTCAGTGGTTTGTAAGAGGCAGATTCTACTTCTGCTTTTAGTGTCGAGGTCAGGGAATCAGCGAAACCATCCTCACTTCTCCAGAGATTATTTTCCCTCCTAATGAGACTAATGGTAAGTTTCCATAGGCCCAGTGGGGCCATGGCTCTGCACACGGGTAGGAAAGAGAATAGGCAATTGTCACAGTTTGCAGATCAGAAACTGGAAGCCAGGTAAGGACAAGCAAGTGGCTTCTTCATGGTTTGCTGTGGGGCCAGGATGCCAGCTAAGCTTCAAGGCATGCTGTGGCTACTTCTAGGTCACTAAATACAGAAACCGGCCCCATTCTCCTAAAGTAAGACCGCCATTTTAAAGCCGGGAGTCCCTCTGCACGTGGCCTTCTGACCAGGCACACTGAAGCTGGTGGCACTGTCCCAGGCCTTGGCATGACAGTCCCAGACTCATGAGAAATAGTAAATTTAAAGGAAGACTGAGAACCTTTGTCCACTGCACACCCAACCTTTCCCTGCACACCAATGGACAAATCTGGATCTATCAGGCATTTCTTCAGTATATAAAATCCCTTCATTGTTTGCATTTTAGCTTCCTTTCTACTCAATGAAAAGTCACAGGAGGTGAAAAAACCAGAAAACTTACACGTCGATAGCGGTGACAATAGCGAGGTAAACGTTTAAATTGAATTTTTGTCCTTGACACTGTTTGACTCATTATTGAACAAGCTCACACAGAAGCAGAACAGAGGCTTCACCTCCCTTTTCTGAAGGGGAAAGAACTCTCTCCGAGGTTAAGATCTCTCTTCAAGGGCATCTGGGTGTGAGAGTTGATATAAAGATGTCACTTATTAAAGATATGTCTCTACTATTTTTAAACTGTGTGCATGAGCGCAGGTGCCTGTGGTGTCAGATCCCCTTTGAGCTGGAGTTCCGGGTAGTTGTGAGTCACCTATCATGGATTCTGGAAGCCACACTCTGCTCTTCTGTAAGAGAAGAGTCTATTCTCAGTCACTAGCCATCCCCAGATAAAGTTTCTGACCAGCACTTGCCATATTTCCCTTTGTTCTTGTTGACTCGACCTACCTAGCACTTTAAAAAAATTCCGCACTCAGTTAAGCAAGGTGGTATACACTTATAAATCCCTACTATTGGTGCTATAGCAAGACCTTGTCTCCAGAAAAACAAAAACTCAAAATATCCAGTGCTCTCAATTTAGTCCTCTTCATTTTTATTTGTAGAAACAGCCAAGGGGAACTGAGGACCTGAGCTGGTGACTTGAAAGTACATATGTCACTTTAAGGGCCATTACTCAAGAGGAGGTGTCAGCTGTCTAGGTATCCCTGGTGGCATCCACTCCAGGGGGATACCCAGGCCTCCTTATGCTAGTGTATCAATGCTAGAGCATGTGCAAGGGTAGCAGAGCAGGACCTGAAGCTGGGAGGGCAGGAATCCAGGGTGTGGCTCTGTTCAGACAGCTGCTATGTAATACAGTAGACACTAGCCATGAGGGATTGGTTTAGTTTCTATGGGGTAAAATGTAAAATTTCGTTCCTCACTCTAGCCCCCACACAGCAAGTACTATCTATATTCCTTCATGGAAGAAAGTTATATGGCGGAGGTCAGGCTCCATACACCATTAGCTTTCTCCCTAACAACAGTTTACTGTCTTGGAGAGGGGCATCACTCATGAGCACCTCCATTTAGCAACTGTCTATAAATCAGTGGTTGGGCTTTGTAAGCCCTCTTCTCTAGTAACCATTGACAATAAGTCTTTGGATACAGATAAGAGTGTCGTGAGGTCTCCTTTTCTCCCCATTTCAATGATGGAATTTGGTGCAGGTATCTATCAGTAAGCCTAACTGTTGACAGTTCAAGATAGCACTGGCCATGTTATATTCAGAGGGCAACTGTCCTACCACAAGGAGAGGGTAGCCCCAACTAACAGCAGTTTGTGGGTACCTCAGTTGAAATAGGGCACCACTGTAAATGCTAACATATTCCAAATCTCTTCTTCAAAATCCCACTACCTGTGTGCTCTGACCCCTTCTATCTACCACACAGCAGAAGAAACTATCCCATGAAGAAATTATGTAGGTGCAGGTGCCTCCAGATACATAAACATCATATTTGGCTACTTCATAAGAATATCTCCACAATTCAAACTTTGTGAGGTATTTTCTATTTTCTTCTGTGTCTTTCTGGGCACGAGGCTATGAATCAATGGATGAGGTGAGAGGAAGGTGGCAGAGGTGTGCCAAACTTCTCACCCAGCTCCTTTCCCACAGCCACCCACCTGGCATGCATTCAAATGTTCCATGCTTAGTTTAAATGCTTTGTGGAAGGTTCTCTTGTCATTAGCTTAAATTGGAATACGAGGCTTCCATATGGCCCCAGGACATAAAAAAGTCAGCAAAACTTTTGAAATAACGCAATTAACATAAAATAACCTTATCATTAAAAATTGAGAGACATCATCCAAAAAGTTGAATGCCGTGCTAAAAATATTCTTGGAGTGCCAGAAGGTGGGGTGACTGCAGAGAGGTGCAAAGAAAAACACGTCTAAGAGAGGGATTCCTGTGAGGAACAGAGATAGTCTCAAAGCTAGATTTCACTCACTTTTTTCTCATTGTCTGCATGTCTGTCTGTCTGTCTGTCTGTCTGTCTGTATCTCTGAGACAAGGTCTTTTTAGCTTACAGTGGTGTGAAACTCACTAGCCCAGGCTAGCCTGAGAAAAGCTTGCATATTTCAGATTTTTTTTCTCCTACCGTAACAGAAGCTATAAATGGAAACTGAGTCCTATTGCTTGCCTGATGTCAGCTAAGCATTTCTATCTAGGCCACCCAGTCAAAGAGATCCAGATTTACAGTAGGATCCCCACCAGCAGCCGCAAATCCCTAAGTAGTACTTGGGAAACTTATTCAACAAAAGGCCCCAGGGAATCCCCGGCTATTGGCTATTCGTCCAACAAACACTCACCTACTTCCCTTAAAGCTCACTACTTGCTAGTCTTTGCTACCACTCACAATTGTTCTAACTCTATAGTCTGAAATCCCAATAGGGTAAATCCCATATCTGCCTGCAAGCTACTGTTTTTCTTTTGCCTACACACACCACACCATCAGACTGTTCTCTTCCTGCTCCACACCACCATTGGACTGTGTTTTCTTCTTGCTTCTTGTCTTGGAAACAATCAGGGCTCTGAAGCTTGTTCACTTATAACCTTAGGTTTCCACTCCACCCCACCTAATTACCCCCAGAATAGATCCAACCATCTCTATCATTGGGGAGCTCCCAATGGCTCCAGGGGACAGAGAATAATGAGTGATTACCTGGTTCTAGCATCCCTCCGAATACTTTTGTCAGGAAGGGACCCCATAACCATCATTCCCATTTATCCCCCCAAGTTTTCATGTTCTCAAGTACTTGACTCCTTCTTCCACCCCCATCTTCAGAAAATGACCTAGTTTCTTCCTTTATAGTGAAGATAGATGCCAGGATGAGTGGGTTTTATCAGCTCCTGGAGCCACACCCTGATACTGAACTGAGTTGTGATCTTGTCAATCTCTTTGGAACCAAGTTGATTCCTCCATGGAAGGCTCTGGTCTCCACTAGGAGTGCTCCTTTCCCTCCAGACTGCCTCCCAACCCATCTTTCCTCTCTCCTCTGGCTGAAACCGCCCCCCCCCACCACCACCGCTGATTTCCTCCAGCACACTGAAGTCTTCAAAAGAAATACTGACTGTCCTCTAATTTCTGCCAGCTACCTGTGCATTTTCCTCCCCACAGGCGCACTTCTTGGAGGGACTTGTTTCTGCATCTTCCATTGACTCCCAATGTGCGATGAGCTTATTTCCATCTCTGTGTCTATCCCTACAATGACACTGATCTTCTTTATGTCCTTTAAGCTCTCTTAAGTGAGTGGCTCCTGGAAGTTCTGCTCTCATTTGATTCCCATAGTGGTGTTTCTAGAGTTTCTAGAAGTGTGAACAAACTGTTGAACCCTGAACACACATACGAGCCGAGTCTTAGTGATGTGCAGAGGTTCACGTGCACTGGGCTCATTGTGACTGCTAGCAACGTCACTAGAATCCAGCTTGAGCCACCTTCCTTTCCTGTGGCATCTCCTCCCTCCACCCCCCCAACCCCCCCAAGACAGGATGGAACATAGCCTGTATCCACATCTCCATAACTCTAACTGAAGTCGTATCTGCATTTTTCTCAAATTGTACAAATCCTTCTGGCTCTATAGGCACTTCAGACTCCAAAGACTACACCCTCCCCAGACACAGAACATTTTCTTCCTGGTCACCGAAACCCTCTGTGTCAATCCATATTTTGACTAGAACTCCCAACCAAGGCCAGACACCTTAGTCATCCTTAATGGTCTTTCATTTCTATGAAAAGGTACTCACAGCTGCTTTCTGCTGTCCCCTCCTCCAAAGCCACATTCCCAGCCCTTCTTCAACAAAAAGCAAGGTTGCCTGTTTTTTCAGTAGTGTCTGTTTCTTGTTTCTAACCAGGAACACACTCCATCTTGCACCAGTCTCTCCTGTGTGTACATATATGTCCAGATGCACGCGTATACATGTGTGTGTGTGTATGTGGCCAGAAACCAAAGCTTCGGGTCTTCCTCAATCACTCTCTACCTTATTTTTTTGAGACATACTGTCTAATTAAATTTAAGGCCAATCAATTCCACTAGAGAATCTGTGTGGTTTCATGTCTCTACCTCCTTAGGGAGGACACATGTTCCTTAGTTCAGCTTTTTGTGTGTATGCTGGGGTTGCAAACCCGGGACCTCATGCTCTGGTAGTGAGTGCTTTACCAAGTCTTCTTCTATGTGTATGACTTTCCTGCTCCCACTGCTCTCCCTTCTTCTACCCTGGCTCCTTCTGGGTGCCACTCTATACTGCCTCATTACACTTACCTGCTTAAAGATAATCCAGTTGTATCACTGTCCAAGTCCTGCAAACCAGTTGCAGAGGCTTCATCTTGATCCGTTCCTACCCACATTTCCAACCACATCCTGCATCCTTGCCTACTCCCCTGCTCCTTGGAAGTCCAAAGCGTTTCCCTGTCTTTGATGCATGATGGATTTCAATCTACACCGGGGATGTTTCTACTACTTCCTCCCCAAAGACTGCTCATCATCACTGTCCCTGATCCTTTGAACCCAAGGCCACTTCTGTGATGAAAGGACACAGTCTGAGGGACAGGGACCATATCTTGTTCATTTCTGCCCTCCCTTTACCAGCACAGAGAAGATGATCATTAAGGATCTGTGAATCAATAAGTGAACTAATTAATGAATACAAACAGAGTTCTCTGTGCCAGGACATCTGTTTAATATAACACAAATACTAATCACATAATAATTAAGCATAATCAAGTTTAGCCAGCTATCTCTCTTCTCCACTGGTGAGCCAAATATTCTGCCTTCTTGATGGAAGATGGCCATGTACTCTCATGGCAAAGTGAACTATGTAATGTTTTATGGTCACACCAATAGTGTTGACTAGAGTAATTGTGATCTCTTGGTCCAGACTGTCACGTCTTTGAGGCTCAAGATTCCTAAAACAGTCATGAGGACCACGTATTAAAATGAAACCATTTTGCTAGAATGTTGCCATCAAATATGTTCAGTAACTATAGACATAGCGTTTTATAAACTATAGAATAAGTCACAGCAATTAGCCACTCTAGGGCCACCCAACACCAGGAAGGTAAGGCAGGAAGATGGGGAGTTTGAATGTCATCTGGGTGACAGAGCCAAATTTAATTCAGGGAATGACACAGGCAAGCAGACAAACAAATCATGAAGAAGCAGGGAAGGTAGCTTAGTCTGTAAAGTGCTTGACTTGAGGGCAGAACTTGAATTTAGTCCCCAGAACTCACATTAAAAAAAAAGCTATGTGTGGTAGTACTGGCAAGGGGAGACAGACTGGACCCTGGGTTCCCTAACTACCACCCTATCCTAATTGTTGAGTGAGTGTGTGTGTGTGTGTGTGTGTGTGTGTGTATGTGTGTGTGTGAAGCAAAAACAAAACAGACAAATGAACAAAGACAGGTACCACCAGAGGAATGGCATCACCTAAGACTGTCCTCTGGGTTCTACACGAATGCATACATGCATTGCATATGTACCCACAAGCACACAAGCCCCACCCCATGAACATGTGCACACACACAAACACACACTCCCCACATACACACAGATGAGCCATCCACAGAAGCCTATCCTTGGCTTCATCAGTAAAACAGAATAAACAACTGATTTGATTAGGGATCAACATTTCCACACAGTTCTCTTCAACTCTAAGATTCTTCACGATAGCAATTGCCACCAGTTACCATTTACTAAGGTCACCCCAGATGCCAGGCACCATGCCAATTTGATTTGTTTTATATTGTTGCTTTTTTTTAAACTTTCAGCATTACCCTAAGGATAAGCACACTCACCTTAACAACAGGAAACTGGGGCTTCAAGGCAGAACTCTCTCCAGGACCCATCATCCAAGTAGATGTCTCTAAGATTGTTAAACATTGTTGTCCCACTTAGGAATAAGCCCATGCTCAAGTGAGTCTGGACACATGTCATACAAAGTGCCCTCCTTAAAGGTTACAGGATACCTTAACCTTGTAAGGACTCAAAGTCCATGGGAAAAGAAAGCATTTATTCAACACATTTTCCAAGTTTATGGGCCAGCAGAGGCATCGTAGCATATCAGGGGCACATGCCCTGCCGGACAGACTTTAGCTTTAGTTGAGAGTCAAAGGAGCGCTGAACTCACCAAGAGCCAGAGAGGAGAAAGAAGCTAATTGCAGTATTAGTTACAGGTGATAGAATAGTGAGGCACTTATGTCTATTATCAAATGCTAAATGGCGTAATGACGACACACTCTCTGTGAGACAAATGAGAAGAATTTTCCATTGATAGCCTTAAACAACAACGTCTTTGACTTGAGCCCATGAATTTAGAATCTGACAAACCATGTCCTAAAGGGGGCACAGTCAGTGAAGGCTGTTAATTGGGTGCTGTGGTTTTCAGCTTTTGAGGTAATATCAGTGCCTGTATGCAGGATTTTGTTTGGTTTTTGTTTTTTCTAAACTTTACACATTTTTCCTTTTTTTTTTTTTAAAGCATGGTCACAACCTTAAAACAGATCCTGGGCTCCCAAATGAGTCTTAAAGACAGAATAATAAGAGTGTTTCAGAGAAAGCATCTATATTACAACAAATGTACTTGGCTATTTCATTGTCTAGCTATCCCTTACCGGAATTTCTATTTACTGAAAACCATTTACAGACCAGCTCACGTGACTCAACCTCTACACTAAGGCAGCCTTTCCCACTGAGACTGGTGAGCAGAAAGCAGAGTTCAGATTTGCCCAGTGTGCCACTGGGAACACACAAGCTGGTACCCAGGTTCTGCCCACCTAATTCTAGAAAGAAAGCAAGAGTCTAAAGTTTTCATCCTCCATGCATGTGTATAGTAACATCTGCTCTCCAAAATCCTAAAAGAAAATGAAAGTTAGAGCTACATGAGAGAACTTGATAAAAGGACGTGTGGTTTGAAATTCAATCAATATAGTCACGGTGCACAAAGCACAGAAATCAGGCTCCTGGATCCTCATTTTGGATGCTGAATGACTTTAAGCAAAACACTTGCCTCCCTGCCCCTCCCCTATGTCCCACACGGATGCAATAGAGGCCAATTAATAGAACATGATAGCAAGGCCCAACACAATTAGGGAAGCAAAATAGAAAAGACAAGAAGCTAATTTAAGATCCATTAAAACAACCATTACAAAAAATAAATATATTGCTGTTCATAAATAATCTTAATACCTTTCTAGGGTTTTTACAAGATTAAAATTAAATTACAGAATTACTTCTTCCCTGTAGATTTTTCCTCTTGAACTATTCATCTTCTTAGTTGTGGGGGTTCAAATGGATCTTGGTATGCGTTCCTTTTATGGAAATTACTTATCTGACAGTCCTCAATTAAATAAATTCACACCTACTATACTCATCGGATAAATGAGACAGATACATTATCTAAATGAAGGCTCAAGAACAAAGCAAATTGTGCTCTCTCATGAATCACACTGAAAATGCAAACATGCACTTTATTTTTAATTAAAAGACTTTAATTCTGAAACCATTTAGATGAGAAAATATTAGTGTTTCTGTATATCCTATCAACTCACAACGTGTTAACATCCTGCTTTCTAGTGTGGCACATTGGCTGTGTGCACTGAGCCAATATTTCCATACTCTCGTGAACTAAAGTACATCATTTATTTAGATTCTCTTTGTACTCATCTGGATCCTACCCAGAACACCACGGACTCCATTCCATCTCATCATCATGTCTCCTGAGACTCCTCCCAACTGTGACAGTTTCTCAAATGTTGCTTATTCTAAAGGTCCTAGCATCTGTGAAGAGCAAGTATAGATCTCTCATAAGATGCTTCCCTCTTAGAATTTGTCTTCATTTTCCTCATGATTAGACTGGGGTTACAGGGTGGGGATGTGCTGTGATGGTTAATCTCCATTGTCCACTTGACTGGGTTTAAAAATCACACGGGAGACACACCTTTGGACTCATCCATGAGAATACTTCCAGGTAACACACTAACAGAGGTGGGAGGTGCCTTTCTGAATGAGAAAGATGCCATCACATCAGTGAAGGGCCCACCCTGGCTGTAAAGGAGAGAAAGAGTAGGCCTGAGAAGTGCCAACCTTCCCTTTCTATTGTCTGGGTCACAGCAAACTGGCAAGCACAGACTCCTGACAGCACAGCTGAGCACTGTGGTCGCCGCCATGCCCTTCCCCACTGTGATGGACTGTCTCTTCAAACTGTGAACTATTTTAAATCCTTCCTCTCCTAAGTCACAGCCTGTCAAGTATTTTGCCACAAAAAATAATTTATAAAAGTAACCAACACAAGTGCTGCTATCCTCAGATCCTTTCCCGTTCAACCCACTTCCTTCCTCATTAACTTGACTCAATCACTGGTCTGAGGGAATGCCTGGCAGTGCTCTGGACAGCAGAACTGCCCTTTCCTTTCATCTTCCCATAGCAGGGATAAAGTGAATGCAGCCCAGGGGTC
Source organism: Grammomys surdaster (assembly GCF_004785775.1). Taxonomy (NCBI): domain Eukaryota; kingdom Metazoa; phylum Chordata; class Mammalia; order Rodentia; family Muridae; genus Grammomys; species Grammomys surdaster. The sequence continues at coordinate 1,369,660 of NW_021605583.1, read as the reverse complement.
CAAAATCAGCCACAGCTCCAAGGATACGCAACTTTTTGTATGGGAGAGTAACGTTACAAGGTAGGATATGGGCACCCAGCGTGATCAACACTACTGGAGTATTGTACCTTTAATCTCTCTCATCTGACAGGATGAAGAAGTATATGTATATCCACTAACCTATGTATCTTCACTTACCTATAACTGTTTCTCTCAGTAGCCATGTTTATTTATGTTAAACATTGCATTTATTTTAATCTCTAGATTTTTAAAAAACATTCAAAATTTTCTGGTTCAAGTATGTCAGTTGTTAAAAACTATTATGTCATTTGCATTAGACTGATGATCAATGTGTGTGTTATTAGGAATTGGTTCAGCTGTATCTGTTGGGAGTGAAAGGGCCCGAGGCTCATCTAAAATGGAGACAACAATGATATGAAGTGCAGAGAATTACAGAAGAATTAAATAAAATGATGTGTTTTACTGTTCACAATGGAACCTGAAACACAAAAACGTGACAACTGGAGGATCAAAAACTCAAAATGGTGAAAAAGTGTCAAGAAGAAAACATGTACTACTGTAAATTTTTGTTTATAGTTATACTATTAGTGTTACCCATTTGCCATTTACCTTAAAGCTAAGCACTAATTCATGTGCATTGGTTTACTACATGTATGTCTCTTTAAAAGATTAAACAGCTAAGTTACTCCTGCATAAAAGTACTCAGAACCTGATTTTTTAACACACACAATCACCAAACACTTTGAGATGTGTGAATGGGCTAACAACAGTTATCACAGTGAGGAAGAAGAGGGAACAGTGATGTGTGGGCTGTGACCTCCCCTTCTTCATACTCCATTAGGATTTCAGTCATTGGGCATCATCCGTGCTATTTATTGAAGGTAGTCAGGGTTTCCACAGAACAGAATGTCAATTTCTCCAGTTGATTGGAGCGATCTCAATACTTGTAGAACCTGTCCATATAAATCTTCAGTAACACGGTCAGAAATATCTTCTGTCGTTCATAAGAAAAATATGGCCACATTTGGCAAAGAAACTTCCACTGTTTTTCTTCCAAAATATCCAACTGAGATATTAGTTAATATATTAAAAATTATGCTTTCTGTGTATTGAATTTGTGTTAATGCCAATCAGTTGTTCTAACATATTCTGGTGCTCTGAGAGATCACTTCGACTCCACTTAGACTGAACTTGGTTTGGATTGTACTTTCCTATTATATTATACCTATTAGGGTTGGTAGGGTTGGGATGGACCAAAGCATCATGATTGTAGAACAAAGACTCTCTCAGTGGAGGGAAGTCTTCACAATGCAGCTACATAGTACTTCAGGTGTGACTGGTCCCTGGGAGCAGTGGAGAATGTATGACTCTCCATCTAAGTCACACCAGAGATGTGGCCTGTGAACCTACTCAGCATCGTCTTGTGAAGAAGCATCCCATCAGAAGAACCCTATAGCATCAGCAACATGAACCGTGTGTGTCCTCAGATGATGGAGTTGAGCAAGCACAGCACCTAGAGCTGACCTGAGCTCATGAGAGGAACATCAAGGTCAGGATTCTGGAGATGAAGACTTCTCAGTAGGAAGCTTGCCAACATTTGCAGGGCTAGGCTAGTCATAGGCACGGAGCAGATTCAGGTCAGTATTAACAGCAGGCAGCACCCAGTTGGATACAAGGAAGTAGCTAGAAGTCTCGGGCAACGAGAACTGCCCCTGACTTTTGAGACATTGCATTATACGAATATTGCCAAGCATAGAAAGGCAAATGCTGAAAGGTCTGAAGGATCTCGCTCCTGGGCACTGACGGAAATGACAAGTTTTTACAGACTGAGGAGGGGAGGGAGGCAGAGGGATGCTGGGAAATTTCAGCTGGCCAAGGTAAGCTCTAGAGCCAACTACACATAGTGTTTCTCATCATAGCACTTCATTATGCTGTTAAAACGTGCTAAAAGGAGAGATACTAATTTATTTTTAATTGACATATAAAGTTATATGTGTTTAACACATACAACATGATGTTTAGACATTTTCTAAACACTGAAATAGCTAAAATAAACTAACACACGCTTAAGGAGCTTCTGCTTCACTCTCTGCTGGTGTTCTTTATTATTCCATCTTCTCCTAACACCTTGGGCTACACCATGTAGACTCTCCCACAGCTCTGGGAAATGACTAATGGCAGCTAAAACTGCATGTTCAGTAAAGATACAGGGGCATGCTGAGGCAATGAAATACAAAAGACAAAAATATATGGTTATGGTCTCTTTTCATACATGGGCATTTATGTGCAGGTATTTCAAATAAAACTTGCAACTGAAAAGCTGAAATTCAGCTTTGGGATAGGGAGAGAGGGGAGACCCGGATATCTCTCACTTTATACTTCATAAGGAATAACACAACTTTTTCAGAGCTATGAATAAATTGATTTCTTCTTTACAAGCTCACAGAATCTTTATAAATTAACCTTTAAGACCATAAGCTAAAAGTGAGTTATTGCCCAAAATGCATACATAGTATCTTAGGGAACTGGCTTAAGTCATGAAAGTAAAGATGGCTGCACTATCCACACGCATCCAAGAAATATCCTAAAGTAATCTATGAAGTCAAAAGAGAGTCATTGCATTGTAAAAACAAAAAAAAAACAAGCAGACAGGATACTCTCAGAAAATCATAGCAATCTGGCATAGATCTTGTCTGAAAATGTTTCTGAAGTTCCTTCACAATGAAGCAGCCAAGATCAATAAGACTTGGAGACAAATGCTCTCAAGCCAGGGATAATTAAATCACGAGAGTACTCAACTTGTCTACGTCAATGAGGTGACTGCTAGACCCTCAAATGCTATTCCGTGTTTCATAATAGCTCTTACTCATTACTTCCATCTCCTATCTGCACGGACTTTTATGGCATTCTGATGAGGAATGAGTGTCCTGGGTGTCATCTTTGTTGCTACTATAAAACACCCAACAAAAACCATCTTAGGAAGAAAGGTTTTATTTGGCCCAGAGTCTGAGGGTACAGTCCATCATGACATGTAGACATAGCAGTAGGAGCTGGAGGCAACTAGTCCAATAGTGTCCTCAGTTGAGAAGATGAATGATGGATTTTGTTGTTCAGCTTGCTCTCTGTTTTTAACTCAGTCCAGCACATGTGACAGTGCTACCAACATTTAGGGTGATATTTGTCAACTCAATTAACCCAGTTCAGAAATTCCATCATAGAAATACCCAGAGTTGCATGTCTTAAATCTTCCAGATGATTTGAGATCCTATCCAGTGGATGATGGATACTAACCATCAAATCTTGTGTGTTCTTTGGTTCCAATAAAAATTATTACTAATCAGCATGTGCTGTGTCATGTGTCTATAAGCCTGTAGAACATTTTCTTAATTAGTGACTGATGGAGGAGGGCTCAACCCATTGTGTGTGGTGTCACCCCTAGGTTAGTGGTCAGGGGGACTATAGGAAAGCAGAGTGAACATGTTAGCCATGTGGAGAAAGCTAGTAAGCAACATTCTCCCATGGCCTCTGCATAGTTCATGTCCTGACATCTTTCAAAGACAAATAGTGATGTAGAAGTGTAAGCCAATAAAACCCTGTCATCTCCAAGTTGCTTTGGTCATGGTGCTTCATCACAGCAATGGCAATCCTAACTATAACATATAGCGTGTTCCCCGTCCTCTACACTAGAGGGCAGTAAAATGGGTAAATGATTAGGGAAGCTGTTCCTTTAATGAACAACATGGCCAACTGCTCACTGAGCGTCCTCACCTTGAATGTCCCCTAGGCACTCAAGTTCACAAGTATATAATTGCATCTGCTCACCCTCTCTGTGCTAAATCAGCTATTTCTATGGTTTCTGTTGGGTTGGGTTTGTGTCCCTGTCATTTTACATATATTTCCACTTATCTTTCTTCTCTGCATTAACACAGGGCTAGTTTAGGGAGTAGTCAGCTCTTTCGTGGGCTCACAAAATCTCCCAAGTGGCCGGAGTCCAAACGCAGACTCTCAGGTAGCCAGAGTGGTTGGATTAACACACAAGTGTGTCCTTTCATCTTATTTAAGCTCCTCCATCATCCTCTTTGCTTGCAGGAAGAATCTCCCCTTCTTTAACACTGCAGACTAAGCCCTCCATTATCCTACCCCATCTGTCCTCAGTGCACTGATGGAAGATTTACCATCTCTCTTCCAGGTCCCCCACTGCCTTTGCAGGTCTCTGTGCTGCTCTACCTCGATGTCCTCTCCTGCACTTTCAAGTTGGCTTCTGGTCAGTGTTGGTTACATCAAGTATCCCTGCTGCTTGCAAAGACATAGGAGTCTTCATTATTCCTCACACGCAGGCGAGGTTCCGAGATTTCCTATCTGGGAGATTTGGACTGACTCTATCACTGTCTACCCAGCTCCCTTCACCACACTAACAGTCACATAATTTAAAGGATTTGCTCCTTCTTTCACCAGCACCCAATATGAAGCCTACTATTATATATTATAACACTAAGAACAATTAACGACAGGGTGACTAATGACTCTATAAACACAGATATGTTACTTCCCCATTACTATGTTTAATAGCAATATTATAACTCACTTAGTGGCTTAACATGACACATATTTGTCATCTTACAGCCTTTGTGGGTCAGTAGATTAAGCACAGCTTAGCAAAGTCTTCTGGTTCAGGAGATCAAAGCTCCCTGCTCCCCGTGAAAGCACTGTCTGGTGCCATGATCTTACCTGAATCTCAACTGGGAAAGGGCCTGCCCTGGAACTCAGGAAGGTACTGACACCATTTATTTTTTCCTTGTGGGCTGTTAGCCCAAGGGCTTCAGTGGCTCTTAGCTGTACACTAACCACAGGTCTCTTACAACAGCATAAAAGAGAGAAAAAGAGGAAGGGGCAAATTTTCTAGCAAGAAAAACATCAGCTTTACATGATGTGATTACAGAATAGCCAGGCATGGTGATGAGTGACTGTAATCCCAGTGTTAGAGAGGCTGAGTCAAGAAGATTGCCCTGCGTTCAAGGCCAGTCCCTGCTACAATATGAGGCCTTGCTTCAAAAACAAAATATAGACAAAACAAAAAGGAATGGATAGCCCATCACCTTCACTGTATGTTCTACATTGTAGAGAAATATGCCATCTGTCTTTCCAAGACGTGGAGAACCCAGGGGCTGTCTTAGAGATTGCTTACCAAACACAGATCTTATTTTAACAGTCTTTACCAGAAAGGGTCCATAACTAATACAGTAAGGACCAGACTGAAGACAATAAGAGTGTTAGTATAGAGACATTTTTACATGTAAAACTGTATTTTACAACAGTAGATTACTTTTCTCTCTTTGGAAATAACTTCCTATACTATAGAATTCTGCAATTGATAAAAATGTCTATAATGCATAATTCGGGTTTGAGGACTGAACCCTAAATCTAAAACACTATTTTCTACTTCTGTATTTCTATCAGTATTACTATTTTTGTCACTGACTCTTCAGATTGCTAAAATCTTCCTAAATCATTGATTTTTTTCATCCACTTTACAGGGTGTTTGGGGCCTAGGAGGCACGGCTTTATTTAACATATCTCAATAATTTATAGGCAACAATACACTAAGGAAAATATCAACCTCATTAAAAAAAAAAAACAAAGTTTAGAAAGTGAGAGATGTTGCAACTTTCCTTAGAGAAAGCAAAATTTATGAAAATAAGGCAAGTCAAAAAATATTTTAAGGCACTTTAAAACATAAAGAATGTGCTTAATATATCAGCACTGTTTAGAGGCGCTCCTGTGGGCTCTGATAAACATGATAAAGTAAGTCACGATGGGACCCGCCATGCTCCACACAAATCAACCCTGAAAATGGCCAAGGAGACAGCTCTTGCTTAAAGCTATCATTTGTTTCAAGGAATTCCTGTATTCTGACTTTTCAAGCACCTAGTCCTTTTCATAAATGTTTTGTTTCCTTTTGGATTGATTCTCTTTTTTCTCTTTGACCCTGAAGTAATTGCAATAGTCAGGGAGAAGGCCATAAACGCTGTAGAAAGAAGGCAATACATGAAGGCAAACACAGTGACTTTTCCCCTTATTATTAAATGGCAGTACTGGAGATTGAACCTAGGTGTTACAGATTTGAGGTAGGTACCTTGCCACAGAGCTACAGCTCCCGTCCCATAAATCAGATGCTCCACCGAAACCATACATATTAGGGTCTTTAAAGGCTTAAAGGCCACACCATCTTGGTCTTCTAAAATGCCAAGGAGGCCAAAATAAAGACCCAGGTGAAGAGATCCCACCTGGCCTCTCTTTAGTTCACACAGTGAGGAAAGAGATATAACCATGTCTACTCTTAGATTTTAGGGTTTCCATGGAGCTCCAATAACATCCCAAGGATTCACATGGCAAAGTGTCCTTCCTCAAAGGCAGAACCAGGTGATGGTTTGTGCAGCAGGTCAGGGGTTGTAATACTGAGAGTGGGACTTTTCAGTTTAGCCTGCAAATTCTCCAGCTTGAGCACTAAACTGGCTGATACTGAACTCAGTGAAGTATCAACAAGTTTAAGAAGAGGATGGGCAAAGACTTGTAGGGGCGAGCAGTCTTCATGTAATGCCTGGTTACATCACTTTTATTCCTCTGATGTCACCCACAAACTGCCTATCTTGTATGGAGGCAGTGATTCACTAGATTCTAGCTTGAATCCAGAACCAGACATCTCTGAGCACACCTGGGTGATGTTAGAGTGTGAAGAGGGAAGTCTGTTAGATGTCTCTGCACTTAGAAGCCTGGGGTACTCACAGCAACCGATCTTATTCTAAAGTGGTAGATGGCCAGGCTTCCCCACCATGACTTGAGGTTGGAAGCAATGGATACTCAAATAGTAAAGGCTACATTTATTCATGCCCAGCCTAGATCTATGGATCCTAGATCTATGGATCTGAGCGAGAGCCAAGAGAGCAGTGGGGTGGGGATCCAAAGGATGCTTTGCAGGGAGAGACTCCAGATTGTACGGAGGGATGCTAAGGCTTATGTGTCCTGTCTCAACTTCATCTTGAGATTAACTGCCCTTGCAACATTAATAGGTACGACCAGTAAGAGATGACTGGGTCGAGCAAATTCTGTTTTTCCAAATGGATCAAGGTCTCAGGAGTGAGCCCTGTTTCTCTCTCACACGTATTTTCTTTACTCTCCTACCACACTGTGACACAGCAACAGTCTTCTACAAATCACCAGTACCATGCTCCTGGAGTCGTCAGTCTTGAGAACTCCAAATAAGTTCTTGTCTTTTTTGTACCTTCAGTTTGTGACATTCCATTATAGGAACCGAAAACTCAAGGTACTTGTGGAAACCCTGATGTGTGGATGGAGACTGGGACTAATCCGATCTTTACTAGCAATACAGCTTTCATGGCAGTTACAGGAAAGGTGGGTTAGGGAGAGCTGGGTCAGCATCACTATTATCCACAGTGCATATAATTCCAGAACACAAGATATTTAATAGAGACAGATTTTATGGATCTTTCTTTAAATGAGGAAACAAGTAAAATATTCCTTCCATTATTGTAAGGCAAGAAAATACAATAAGAGCATTCTAATGTGTGCATTTTAAAAAAATGATTTGATCTTCCCCAGCTAACTGCTCATGGCTTCTCCATTTACCCAGAATTCACTGAGGGCCTAGTTCTCTAGGTGGTGGGGATGGGCACCACTGCAAAACTCCGTTCAGATTAAGTGCAAGATGGAAATTCAGCTCACGTTTCATTAGAGAAGACTTCAAGACATACCAAATCTGGTTCCCACAGAACAAGGGTCCTTCAAATTCCATCTTAATTAGCAGGGTTTCAGAGGAAAAGTCCTTTGCCTATTCTTTTCAAAGGAAGTGCAGGTTTCCTTCCATTTGAAATTGCTTTATTGACTCCAGTTGCAACAATTCCCTCAGGTAGGTACCACCAGCACATCCAATTCAACCAAGGGCTGGATTCGATTACCGTCAGGTAAACAACTTACTCCCTGCACAGACTCAGTCCCAAATGAAATCCCCATGTTATTGAATCGAATGTCCTTCCAAGAAGAAAACTCATAAGACCTTTCATCAAAGTGTGCACCTTGCTGCTATAGAGACCTACGAGTTCTCAGAACCTTAGAAGGATCGTGTCCCCAAGGTGATGAACTCAACCCTCGAGTCCACATTTGTACTACCCTTCAGGATAGCAATTTGTAATAGGTATCAAAAGTCTCAAAGACCTTTGTTTACACCTTTAGATGTAGCTATTCCATCTAAAGGAATTAATTTTTGTTAAGAAAATTGGTATAGAAAACAGCAAAGATCTTCATTTGTAATGTTCAGAGGGAAAATTTTTGAAGTAAATTATATTCAATAATAAGTAGTTGAATATATGGTTTGATATTCTGCAGTTGTCTTCGGACGCTAAAGATAAAGTGGTAAAAAGTACAAAATAACAGAAACATCACAAGGAATGTATGAAAAATGTGTGCTATGATAATAATGATTATAGGTGTTAGAAAGTTTGCTGAGATGTTAAGAGAACTGGCTGCTCTTGCAGAGAACCCAAATATGGTTCCCAGCTTTCACATGAGGGCTCACAACTGTCCACAGCTCCAGTTGCTGGAACCCAACACCCCCTTTTGACACCCATAGACACCAGACATACACAGTATACATATGCAGGAAAAGATCTCATGCACATACAAATAAATACATCAAAACATGTCTTTTAAAAGAATGACTTACGAGACATGTGACTTCAAGTGCAGAAAAAAGGAAAAACTAGACACCAAAGTGCCAAAGCTATTTATTCTTAGATTTAGTGTTCATTTTTACTTTCTTCTTTTTCCTACATTTGCAGATTTTTCTACAAAGGCATATATTACTTTTAATAATAAGAATAAATTATCAGTTGCATCCTAGTTTGTCTTCTGTTGCTGTGATAAACAGCATGACTGAAAGCATGTGGGAAACAAAGGACTTCTTTCACCCTACATGTTACTGTCCATCACCGAGGGAAGCAAAGCCATGAACTCAGAGCAGGAGCTTGAAGTAGGAACCATGAAGGAACACTGCTTGCTGACTTGCTACCTCTGGCTAGCTCAGCTACCTTCTTAAGCAGCTTGTACCTACCTGCCTAGGGCCGACAGCACCTACAGTAGGCTGGGCCTGCTATATCAATGCCTCCAGAGACACACCTACCGGCCAATCTCATGGAGGCGATTATTCAACCAAGATTTCCTCTTCCCAGGTTTTTCAAGTTGACAACCTATCTATAAACACTATGCAGAACTTGCAGGCCCTGTGTGCCTTCCACTAGCTGTGTTTTGATCCCACCAGTAGAAGAGAGGAGGCAGGGGAGCTTAACAGCAGAGACTTTGGGCTCCTGCACTCAACTGACTGTGTTCAAGCAGGCCTCCTCTGTTACCAGCAAGTTCCCTGAGCTCTTTACTCTTCATGTCTTCCACTGTGACATGAGGTAGTATTAATATCAATCCTTTGGGATTGGATACAATGAGGGTAATCAGCAAGGGACTTAACCAGCACCTAACACTTACTGAGACCCAAATAATACCATTAATGTACTTTCTAGTCTTCACATTAGCATACTCCAGCACGCAGCCACTGACAAATAATTATCAAAAGATGGTCTCCCTCCCACATCACTTTCTCTGAATGCCACTAGTAGGGATGGAGGAACATGCTATAATTCACCTTTTTAAAAAATAATTCACCTTCAGCTTTGTAGTTGCCGTCATCTTACCTCAGAACTTTAAACTTTTGAGCTGATCCTCAAAGAATGTAACACAGTTCAAAAGCCAATTAAAAAGAAATAATCCTCTTATTCAAAGAAAAATTTCTTTGAGTTGGACACTTCACTCATCTCAAAGGGAGAAAAAAAAAAGACCTATGTTTCTATGACACGCTGGTCTAGTTTAGCAGATAGGATGAAATAAAATAAAGGAATTTTATGTAGCTGGACCCAATCAAGAGTGAACTAAAGAAAGAAATACTATCTATCCGTTAAATTTGTTTGTGGTATGTTTTGTCAGGAGGTATAAATAATGCATGATGGCGTCCCCGAGCCTCAGATCTGGCTCCAGGGTAAGCTCTTGTCTTGCATCCTGTAGTCACAGTCCACATGGTTCCTCAGCAGCTACTCAAAGATGGCTCCCATGATGTTCTTTCAGGAAGGACGGCCTTGAAGGAACAGCATCTCCTGGGCCTCCAAGCCTGTGTGTGCTGCCTTCCTGCACTACTGCCATGTTCCCAGCAGGTGCCTCACCTTCCCAATGGCTGACAATTGCTCCTGAGCCCCTGCCACACCTTTAAGGGTTTCTCTGTCTCTCCAGTAACAAGAAGGCTCTGGAAGGCAGCCATATTTTCCCACAGCCCAGGAAGGTGTGGAGTCAGAGGAAGCCTGCCCAAGGCTAGGGTTCTTCCTGGCCAGGTAAAACGTGCTTTCCTCCTTGTCCTAGGATAATGCCAAACCAAAATCGCATCTTCATTTCAAAGAAGCATTTAGACATTTAAAGAGTACATTAAAAGCAGGAGATGTTTAGTTCAAAAATTGACCTGTGTGTGTCAGAGAGTACGTGTGAGTGAGTGTGTATAAGTAACTGCGTGTGTGAGTCTGTATGTGTGACTCTGTGTGTGTGTGTGTGTGTGTGTGTGTGTGACTGTGTGAGTCTGTATGTGTGACTCTTTGTGTCTGAGTATGTGTGTGATTGTGTATGAATAAGTGTGCATCTCTGTGTGTGACTGTCTAACTGTGAGTGTGTATGTGTCTGTGTGACTCTAATTGTGTGTGTGTGATATGTGTGACTTTGAATGTGTGAGTGTGTCTCTGTATGATGTATATGAGTGTTTATCTATATGTGTATGTCTGTGTATGAATCCATAAGAGTGTTTATCTACATGAGGATGTGTGAATGTGTCTGTATGAATGTGTTTGAGTGTTTATATGTGTAGGTGTGTGGGTGTGTCTGTGTATGAATCTGTGTGAGTGTGTGGGTGTGTCTATATGGATGTGTAAGAGTGTTTATCTATATGTGCATGTATATGAGTGTGAATATGTGTAAGAACTAGAAATATACAAGTACAGTGAAACAAGCTTTAAAATTGTTTAATGCTATTTTTAAAATTGCTTTCTTATTCTCCCTGAAGTGTTAAGTAAAACCTGGCAAATCAATTGTGATATGTGAACAGTTTTTGAAAGGGTTACAGGTCCAAAGTTGCTTCAATGGGCTGATATGGAAAGAAAAGGAAGAGAACAGGGAGAAAGGAAACAATTTTCTTCCTACCTTGTATTCATCGATTTTAAAAGGAGCCAGCAAGTCTTGTTTCCTCTAGCTAAACAGACTTTATTGGCTTTAGGTAAATCCTGCCAAGGTTAAATATTATATGAAAATATCACTAAAAACAGTGATCCTAAATAAACTACTGTGAAATTTTACTACAACAAGGTAAATACTCAAAACATCTAAGTTAAATTTAAGCCTTTCTGATCATGCTAAACTGACAGCATCATGCTGTGGAGCCTGCAAGGACAAGGATCTGTTAGACACAGGCCCTGAAGGATGATGGGTGCGACATGCTATAGACACAGGAGACACGCACAAGACCAAGAACTTTGGAGACAGCAGTACAGAGACTCGGAAGCCTCTTCTTTAAAGTGATGGGAGTTCCCACAGGAAGACCAACAGGGTCATTTAATCTGAACCCTTGGGGTTCTCAGAGAGCAAACCACCAACCAAAGAACACACACAGGCTGGACCTAGGCCTCCCTGCACATATGTAATAGATGCACAGCTTGGTCTTCATGTGGGTCCTGAGCAACTGGAGCACAGGGTATTCCAAAAGGTGTGGCCTACACCTGGGATATGTTCTAGCTGGGCTGCTTTGTCTGGCCTCAATGGGACAGGATACACCGAGTCTTGCAGACTTGATATGCCAGGGTGGGGGAATAATCAGGGGGCCCCACCCACCCCACTCAGAGGAGAAGGGGAGAGATGGGGGAAGGTTTGTGGGAGGGGATGACCTGGAGTGGGGAAGTGAGTTGGATGTAAAGTAAATAAGTGAGACACACACACAAAGTGAGAGCGAGAAAGAGGGAGAGCGAGAGAGGGGGAGAAAGAGGAGAGAAAGCAAGAGAGAGAGAGGGGGAGGTTCAAACTCACTTAGAAGCAGGCCTCAACAGGACAGTACTGCTTGGCCAACCACCTCCCTGTTGTAAAATAAAACTGAAACCCCAAGAAAAACCACTTCCTTGGACTGTCCTCCAGACCCCTGCCAGCCTCATCTCCAAATGGTCCCTATTTCTTACCCAGGGTGGAGTCCCCTGCAGTTTCCAGGGTTCCTGTTTTATTTCCACTGGTAGAAAGTACAACAGAAAAGAAAGTTGAAGCAGATCCCAGAGGATTTTTAATGCTAGGATACAGTTGAGACTACAAAATATGACTAGAAAGAAGAAGAAGAGCGGGATAGCTGACTTTTATTAAGCACTTGCTGTATACAGGGCAAAAGTTATCAATATAACCAGGGATCAGTGAAGACTTTTGAAGCAAGTGACCGGCAGGAGTAACTTCACTTAAGACTTTAGCAACAGGTCAGAGGATGCTTAGAGAAAGTGAGCTGCGCTCCTTTAGGGAGCAAACGAGATGGTGAAGTGGCCGAGGAAAGGTAAGGGCAGAGGTGTGAGTGAGGACCTCGAAAGGTGACAGATGTGACAGTTGAGGAAGAGACAAAGACAGGTAACAAGGGAGAGAAGGTAAGATGACGATGCCCATTGGAGAATACGCAACTTTAATGACTTGCCATGGGGACGCAGAGGAATGTGGGCTGCACCTGTGAGAACAGAGCTGAGGACAGACATGGTGCTTACCCACATGGACACGCTGAAGCCATGAAGATGGAGGTGTGAGAGGACATTTATAAAATCAGCAACTAAATAGCCAAACTAGGGCTTCTAAGAACACCTACATCTGGGGAAATGTAAAGAATGGAAATGTAATGAAAGAAAATGTGAAGAGATACCTAATCAGAAAGAGTTGGCAAACAGGAACAGGATGAGGGAAGAGACAATCAGTGCTACCTGAGTTACATGTGTCACGGGGGGGGGGGGGCCCCGGGGGGGAGGGTCTATAAAATTCTGTTGCTCATCACATAGGTGATGAGGATGGAAAGATGAAGGTGGGTACAGTTGCTCTTTAAAAGACAGTCTTGACAAAGAAAAAGGAATGAGATGGAAGGAAACTTTCTGTCTCTCAGGCCTAAGGAAGCCCGGTGATGTCTGCAGGCTGCAGTTGAAGGCGTATTGACAAAGAAAATATTGCCAGTGCACAGGAAGGGCCACAGACTATGCTCCCAGGGTCTTGGGGAGGATGGAGGAGGGAGCAGACATGGATAAAAAGAGCAAGGTCAGTGGTTGAAATTAGAAAGACAAGGAAAGCAGATTAAGGTAAAGGGGTCAGTTGGGCTGAGGGAGAGGGACTGAGGAACCAGTCTCAGGGGATGCTGTCTTCCTGTAAGACAGGAAAGATGGAGGCAAGGAGTGCTTCCTGAGGAGGGTGGGAAAGTCTCTGTCTGTATTCATCTGACCATGGGATCCCTGCAGCAGATTTCCCATGGAATCACCCACCATCAGAGGGCCAGGAGAACACGAACTGCCTTTGGCAGATTCAGAGGGATGTAATTGTTGATGTTTAAATTAAGAGTAAAAAAAAAATCTTAAAATATGGGCTTTTTGTTTCACACACACAATGGAATGCAAAAGGAAGAGACTTATAGATGCTTATATACTCTTCCTTTAAATGTCCCTATGGATTGCCAAATGAACAAGCCTACAACTGGGCCATAAGAAAGTCTCAAAACAAATTTGAAGTAAGTATCTCCACTACAGTTGGTCACTCTCCTGGCTTCATGGGGCACAACAGCACACTCCCCAGGGCTGTGACATTTGGAAAAGTCTCTTCCCAACATTCCTAATACAAAAAAGGTTTAAAAAACCTTTTTGAACATAAATAATCACAAGGCACAGAAAGGTTTGTGATAGTCTTATATTGAATTTGAGAATGCAAACCGAAGACAGTAAAATCTGACCTTACTGTATATTAAGAACAAACTGTAACCCACAAAACAATGTAAGAGGCTGTTCCTACAGTTGACAGAAGATACATATTACCACGGAGACTACTGATAACTATTGTAGCTAAAAATGATTTAACTTAGAGGTGAATTATGTTATGATATTCCCTTGAATAGTTAAACTCAAAGAGAAACCTTATGTTACACTGGGAGAATCAGAATTCAAAGTGAAAGACGAACCTTACCTGTTTTAACAGGGCAGAATGAACAGTGTTATGAGAGCCAAGTCATCCAGAAATATGGTCCCAGCCAGAGAGGAGTGGGTGGGGAAAAAGAGAGAAAAGCATTGAGATCAATAGTGACATAAAAACATTGTCATTTACTAAACCAACCAATAAACAACACTTGTGGCAAAGGGAGAATTAACACTGTTTCATGGCAAAGGAAATCAACTCTAGCCGCCGTCATTTGCTACATTTATGGATGCTAAATACAGAGACATCTCACATACAAATAGTCCTCCCAGGCAGAAATCATTTTCATTCATATGCTACATCGACGTGCTTTAAAGTTAGGAAAGGGTAGGAAAAATAGTACCCAAGCCAAATTCATCCATAGCTTGTTTATATAAATAAAGTTTTATTGAAACAGAGCCTCGTACAAGTTTTAAAGCAATGTCTGTAACTACATTTGTGCTATATTATTGGGGGGTAGGGGAACACATGACCCACAAAAATTTATGCCTCTATCCTCTTTAGAAATAGACTGACACTATATAGCTAAGACTGCACTTGAACTCATGACCCACTTGCCTCAGTCTCTCAAGTGCTGGGATTACAGGCATGTGACACTAAATTCCCTGGTTGGCCCATTATTGAAATGGCTTGCTGACTCTTTCTTCAAAGTGATGACCAAATCATTTCTTTACCACATTTGTTCTCAGACAACTACACCCCAGCATGAAGGCAAACTGTTGCCAATAGTGGTCACCATTATTATGTGAGTATTATACAATTGAAATGTGGCAACTCTGAACCGAAAGGTGTAAAATACATGTGGGATCTCAAAGACTAAGTAACAACAGCAATGTAAATTACTGATATTTTAAAAAATGGGAATTACATATTATATACTGTATATACTTAGTTGAGTAGAATGTATTATTAAAATTAGTTTCCACTATATTTTTATTTTCTTAATGTGACTATGAGAAGAATGTAAATATATTATGGAGTCCACATTTTGTTTCTGTTGGATGCTTGTAGCCTAAAGTCTAGACCCTGAACAAATAATTCCCTAAAAGCTAGCATTTTTCCCAGCACTGTCCCTAAAATAACCCCAGGCTTTATTCCTTAAACTTACGTAGCAAGGGATAGATGGCTTGTCACTCTTCAGTTTTCTTAGCAATTAGTTTGTGCAACTTTCCTTGTTAATTTGGCCTTTAAGATGGTTAAATAAAGAATGACGCTGTTGTTGTTCATTATTGTCTGTGTGCAAGAACAATATAAGGTCCTGGATCATACTGTTGAGCAATAAATTTGGTGAAAGCCAATTAGATTTTTCCATCATCCTTCGAGGCATAGTTCAGAGCAATAGAAGCTACACTCTACCCAGGTCTTGCAGCGTACAAAGAAAGAAAGGGAGGGGGTGGAGAAGAGGCACATTGGTTAAGGCACTTAAAAAATAAGTATGAGGATCAGAATCTGGATCCCTACAAACCCACATAAATGTTGGGTAGGCACGGCAGCCAGTCTGTAATTCCAGACTCCTAAGGTAACACAGCAAGTTGACTAGTCACATAAGCATGCTTAGGTTAGGACTAGTCATATGAGCCTTCTCAGATTGTGACTAGCCATTTGAGCATGTTTGGACTGAGACATCCTCTACCAGTGAATAAGGTGAAAGGATGCTCAGGTATGATTTCCAACAACCCCCACATGCAAGCACAAGCACATGTATTCAAACAGATGAAAAATATGCATAGAAATATACATGTACCACACACACATACACACACACACACACACACACACACACACACACACGTACCACAAAAACAAACAAAACACCAAACAAGCCCTCCGCTAGTCAAATTCAAGTACTCACGTTAGCCCAAATTTGCCCAATGCAAAATCCCTTCTGAATGAAACAGAGTAGGATATGCACTTTATTGCTACTGCAACCTCACACACATTCTGCTCAGCATTCGCCTCACTTAACACCCAAAGGTCAACAGATGTAGAATGCAGTTGTTGTAATCAGTTACGTTTTCCCTTCGGTTAGGCATATTATTTCCATGTAAATCTGAGATGTATAATTAGACAAACTGACAACATTTACATAAATGATGAGGTGTCTGTGGCTCTGGAGATGAACATTCACATCAGGTCCCATAGAATTTGTGAAACCTGACAACCACATCCCAAGAAATAAACAGCCATTTCTCCCAAGGATACCCAGAGCTAGCACATGAAGCCTGATTGTAAATAGGAAAGCCATTCCTACTACTGAGGGAACCAGTCTCATAGCACCCACCATAAGCAAATAGGACAAGAGGAGGTCCCTTATCATCTTTATGATATCTTAAAGTCTGTGGCTAATTTCAACTCTATGGGGACAGACATTAATTCGTGTGTGTGTGTGTTCACATACACACTTGTATGTATAAATGTGTAAAAGACAGAGGTTTACATAAGTATGATTAGTACATGGATGAGGCAATTAAAAGGTAAAACGGTTGCATGAATTTCTCAAAGTGACACCCAGAGAAAACCAAGAGCCCTGGCCGGTGAATTCTCATCACTTTGATCTTATCTGACACTGAGGTATCCTGGGATATGGTCTTAGCCTAGTCTCAAGCTAAAATTGCCCAAACAGCAGTAAAATAACAATCAAAATCAAACAATAGCAGGTACACACTTGTTCTGATAAAGGAACCTCTTGCCCACAGGGACCCTGTCCTCTTCCCATCACTCTTCCATCTTATTTACTGATGCAGGGGGGTCTCCATCAGAGCTTGCTGGTACAGCTACATGCTGAGAGTGTTTCCACACCAGACAAAGAGAAGGTGTCTATCACATTCTACCTGGAGTTTAATGATTCCGTTAGACTGGGTGGCTATCAAGTTCAAGGGATTGTCCCATCTCTTTCCACAGTATTGGGATCCTAGGTTCATACTGTCTTACCTAGCTTCGGGTCCCCAGGTTTCCCAAACCTGAATAGTTTAGGAGATAAACTGAAGCCCAGTTTCCTCCCAATGCTGGCTAGAGCTTTCTTCAGCATGATGTTTCCAAATATTTGGTCACCAAAGCAGTTGTTCATTCTAATCTGGGCCAGTCGGCTAAGCCTGATAAAGAGGGATACAGAATAAATAAGATACAATTCTTGCCTAGGCTGGAGTAGGCAAAGACAATGATCATAAAGTCATCACAATGTAAAAACAGAGTAGGATAAATCTGGGACAGAGAGGCAAAGTGCTGTGAGCTCCCAGGGCTGAGAACATCCTTTCAGCTTCAAGCAGAGAAGACCGACCCAGGGGGCTTCTTGTGGGAAGGATAGCATGAGGCAGAGCGTGATGGGAGGGATTCTGTGTAGAGAACACTGCCTTAAAAGGGCAAAGAGACAGGAAAGTGAGAAAGCAGCGGGCTTGTTAAAAGAATAGTGAGTAGCACATCTTGGCTAGAACACTGATTTAGGGATTAGGCAGAGATCATTTGAACAGCATGTTGGAACTGGGTCACCGAGAGTGTCTCCACACCAGACAAAGAGACCTGGGCTGCCGTGGGCATGCTGGGGAGAATCCATGAGGACTGCAGATGGTGGGAATAACAAGATGCAGAGTGGGACAAAGCCAAGATCCTTGGCTGGGTCTCAGGAAACCAGAGTTGTGGGTGGTGCCCACACCAGCTGGTGAGCCAGTCATCCTCTGGGACTACGCTTTAGAATAGTTTTTTTTTTTCTTGGAGGTGGCCTGGTTCAGGCAAGTTCTCAAACCCCCACACTCCAAGAAGGTTGAGTCTTGGTAGGAGAGCAGTATTTAGGGGATACATGTCCTGCATTAGTAGAGCCAGAGGCTGGAAGACTGGGGGACTGAAACGGAAGCAAGAGAGACAAGTATGAGGGCATGTCAGAGGAACTAAGAGAGAGGCTTGGGAATACTGGAAAATGGGGACATAAAGAAATATCACAGAAAGCAGTCAAGGATAATGGCCAAGTTTAGAGTCTGCTTTGGTATGTTGATCGAACAGGAGTCAGAGATAGCTGCAAGGTTTAGAGTCTGGGTGCAGGAGAAACGAAATTCACTTTTCACAAGTCGGCCCAGGTCCAAAGACTCTTGGAAGAAACTCTTTCCATGTAACTGACACTGGGCTGGACAAGGGTCCCAGAGATTACAAGGACAGAGTTACTGTGGGCAAGAGGTTCCTTTATCAGAACAAGTGTGTACCTGCTATTGTTTGATTTTGATTGTTATTTTACTGCTGTTTGGGCAATTTTAGCCTGAGACTAGGCTAAGACCATATCCCAGGATACCTCAGTGTCAGATAAGATCAAAGCAATGAGAATTCACAGGCCAGGGCTCTTGGTTTTCTCTGGGTGTCTCTTTAAGAAATTCATGCAACTGTTTTGCCTTTTAATTGCCTCATCCTTAAAGCAAGCTGAGTTTTTTCCAAGAAATTAGGATGAAGACTTAATAAGCCCATTTCTGTGGGAATACGCTGAATCAGAAACACTTTGTATATGTCACTGATGCATCTGTGAATCCCAAAGCTGCAGATCGGACACAGTTGACAAGCCAAAGAAATGAATCTCTCTAAGTCTGGCTTAGGAGCCAGTGAGTTTACTGGGTTTAGTTACAGGAATGGAATGAGGGTTATTTGTAGGAACTTGTAGCACAGGCTGGCCTCAAATTCCCTATGAACTCATCTTCCTGCTCTACTTCCCAAGTGCTAGGGATTACAGACCTGAGCCATGTCTGGCTAAAATAAAAATTTTAATGCCATATTCTTTTAAAACAACAATAGAAGTATGGTACAGGTGGTATGAAAGGGGTCGGAAAATAATGGGGGGGGTTAAATAGTGAGGGGAATGAGGGAGGGCAGAGGAGAGGATGAGTTAATGAATAACAATAAGGAGGTGTGAAAAAAACTGTCTAGGAACCTACTATTTCATAAGCTCATTAAAATATTACCCAAAAAATGTGTGAACAGAGGCACCCTACATGGGGCTGATAACATTCCTACCAGAATCCATAAAGTATTAAACAAAAATACCAGCTTCAGGTATATGCTACCTACATTTGAATTGTTGGCCAGGGAGTCCCCAGAGATCCTCAGAACAATAATCTGTTGCTGTTGCTCTTGGTTGACTATCAGAACTTTTGTGTAAGACCCTATTGATAAAGACACTACATACTTTGGTGACAGGATTTACAGAAATCAAATTGGTACTTAAAGTGGAAGCTTCCTCCCTGGTGGCTAGCATTCCTAGTTAGAGAAGGTACTATATGGGCTGTTGGAGTTTGGGCAAGAGAAGGTATGAGTAGTCTTCCGTAACTGTGAACCCTACAAGCTATAATGATGACCAATATGGTAAGACATGCCCGTCAGTGTAATGGGTACATGGATGTTACAGCAGTAAGCATACACCTGCTTTCTAATTGGATTTAAGGCCCACTCACAGGTGGAATCTCATGCCTGATACTCTAAACCTGGCCAAAAATGCATGGCTGATGAGGACAAAATTCTACCACCACCACTACTAGTAGTAGCAGCAGCAACACTTGCTAAAAGGACATAGTATAAAATTGCCTTCTGAACTTTTATCTTCACACCCAGAGATGAGTGTGACTCAATCCTAATCAGAAAAGGTTCTTTTTTATAGCAGGTGGCAGCTACTACAGAAACGTACAATTGTACATAAGTGACATGGGGTGCTCAGAGGCAGTCCGTGTGTTCCCGACAGGGCAGGACTGCTACATTCATGAACTCAAAGCTTCTGTCGTTATGTTTACACAACTGAGTCATTTTGCAGTCCAGCATGGATGGAGAGGGGCAGAAGAGGTCCCATCCATTCCTGTGTAGCTATTTGGCAGATGATGACTCCTAAGGAAAGGAGAGGGTTTGTTTCTCCGAGTGTGTGACCCCTGAGAGGTTACTCATACTCCAGTGAATAGCTACATACCCACATGCGTATGTCAGCACTAACTGAGCTCAGTGGGTTAAAATGAAAAGATGTGAACAGGAAGGGAAGTGTCTAGTGGAGGAAGGGTCCAGGAGGATTTGGGGGCACGGGAAGATGAACAGAACCAAAATGCAATGTGTATGTCTATGAAACATTCACAACATATATATATATCATTACAAAAAATTATATTTATCTTATAGTTGGATGAGCATACTTTGCTATCTTTTTGGTGTCTTGCTGCCATAATTAGAAATTTCTGTCTCTCTGGACCAGAAGATGATGCCTGAAGTGGTGCTGAGGTATAGAAAGTTCCCTGCCCATCAGCTAGAGATCTTAGATCACAGATCCTTCATAGGTCCCAAGTTGGCTCATTCCTTCCTCCTTATCTCAAGATGAGATGAATCTTAAGATATGTCATTGATCTAAACTCAAAAGAACTAAGATTTCAAAGGGAAAATACGTAACCCAAGTTACCAAACCAGAAAACATTGCTTGCACAGAAGTATAACTAAGCCTCAAATGGTGTTTCAATTGGTTTCCTATAGAGCAGTGTACATAGTGTGACAACTGATTCTCTCCGTGTTTAAATATCTTTGTTGTGTCTTACTTTGTTTCATGGTCTTGACTCAGACAAAGAATAGGGAGTTAAAATTTGACACTCTCTATTTCTTTATTGACTATGAAAATGTGGTAGAGTTCTGAATAGAGGTTATTAACAGAATATCCTTAACATAGATTCCAGGCTATTTTCTTATAATAACAAAATATTTCCCACACATTCTGAAATGTTTTAGAGAGAAGAAACTATTCCTCAGCTCCAAATTTCTCATCATAAAGCATCGTGTTGGGTTAAACCGCTTTGGTTCTGGGTTTGGCTAGTTGTGGTGACACTTTCCAGTAATGAATCCCTTATTTAATATTTATAAACCACAGGCTATTTGTGAATCTCCAAAGCTGCTGACAACTGAGGAAAGGGATTATTAAAACAATATTTTATCATCTTCTTCTGTCTCATCCTACATTCTCTTTCACAGATTGGAAATGGCTTCCAATCACCCATGAACTAGAGCTACTGAAACCATTGTTAAAAACAATGAAGCCAGAACAAGGAAGAAGTGACCACAAAAGTTCATGAACAATTCATACACACAAATAAATTGCCTTACTTTGGGGATATGGCTAGTCATATTGTTCTTACAATACAATTCTAAATGGCTTCCTGTCTTAGTTAAAGGAAAGATGTCTTGATAAGCCCGAGATATGCCCTCAACTCATCTATTAGTATGGATCATATCTCGGGCACTAAAGGAGATGGGCCATTAGCGTTTCAGTGAGTTCTTCTTTGGAGGGGTTGATTCTTTGTTGGTGGTGTCTTGTTTTCCAGATAGTGGCTAAATTCTAGGCCTCGTGCATTCTGAACACACTCTATCACTGAGTTTTGGCACCTCCTCTTTACAGAGTTCTTACAAGTTAAGGTAACGAGTTCCTCAGCTTCTCAACAAGAGATAAAAGTGGACAAGAAAATGATGTGTCTATTGTGCTTTAAGGTCAAGAGCAACAGTTTTCTGTGCACTAGACACTCGTGTGTGTGTGTGTGTGTGTGTGTGTGTGTGTGTGAGAGAGAGAGAGAGAGAGAGGGGGGGGGGAGAGATAACAGAGAAAGAAAGACAGACAGACAACAAAGAAACTGCTTAGCATTGGGGCTGTAGCTGATGGGCAGTACCTCACAAGCATGTAGAAGGTACTAGGCATGATCTACAACATCACAGTAAGGAAAATGAAAGAAACTCTTCCCACCACCAGGACACACTGAACTTGAGGTTACATTGTCCTATTCTGTCACTGGCACACAGGGGATGGTTTATCAATCATATAAATTAACATAGCCCTCAGGCCCAAGCTTTAAAGAAACAAGGCCAAATCTTGAAAAAATCAGGATAAGTTACAAACCAGAACCTCAACAAATGCAAATTCTAAGTCTCAGGAGCCTTCTCCCCCTTAGGGATGTGGAATAATATCAAACAAATTATGTCTACAAGAATAACAACCACGGGGATGCAGTGTGAAAAGTTGGCTGAACAGGAGTCTTTGAAATTGTCCCGAAAAAAATCAGTGATTGATTTTTTAGAGCATTTTTCTGGGGGAATCCACTAGGATTGCATGTTACAACCCTGCAAGCCAATGAGATGGTCAATAAAATGCACATTAACTCTAGAAAGAGCAGCAAGGGAACAGAGTGCTCTATATAACAGCAGAATTCCAAAATCTCAAAAAAGACCACAAGGAATGCTTAATAATTATATTTGAGGGACATGAGCCTATCTCTCCATTCTTTTTAATTAAAGGCTACAGGGTTGTACTGTGTGGAAAAAAAAGCAAGAAGCAACTTAAGCATACACCCATTCATAACAGAAAATAGGAAATTACAAGTATCAAATTGTGTAACACTACATTAGCATCATGAACATATGCATACCTGGGTAAGTGTGTTTGGCTTCTTAAGTAGTTGACATCATACAACTTTAATTACCATCACCATCACCATCACCACCATCACCATCACTACCACCACCATCACCATCACCACCACCACCATCACCACCACCACCACCACCACCACCATCATCACCACCACCATCACCACCACCACCACCATCATCACCATCATCACCACCACCACCACCATCATCACCATCATCACCACCACCACCATCACCACCATCATCATCACCACCATCATCATCATTGCACCAATATAAGAAAATAGATTTCTCAAAAAGCATGCTCCATCAAAATGTTCAAGGAATCTGGGGGAAACATCTTTCTTTAAGAAGGTAGCTCCTGCAGGGCACTAGGTACCCAGCCTTGGGTTTTGTTTGCCTTACACTCACAGGCAATTTCAATTCTCCAGAGAATTGTCACTGTTCTTTCCTCAGAGTTCATGAAAAGAATGTGTCCCCTTTTACTGAAGGTGAAGGGAAATTAAACCAGAACTGAGGTCACAAGTGATAAACTCCTTCGTTCTGTTTCCACATACGGAATCCTGAAGCTGGGCCCCTCCCAACCCTATCTGCATGTCTGCTGCTGAGTTTCAAAATAACAACTATGTCAGTGTTGTGGTTGCTAGGGAGATGATGACGACACCCACTACTACCATCACTAGGACAATAGCTACTACTTCTGTTGCCACTACTCCAGGGTACAGAGTGGAACAGGACGCAGCTCAGCTCTGCCTCCCACAGTAAGCCCACAGCAGTACCCATCACTCAGGAAATAGCCTATTTCGAATTCTCCACTCATCTCAGCACTGCAATTACTGGTCCTAATTCTAAAGCCAGAAGCAGTGATGTGTCTGAATTCCAGGGAGATGACTGAGTGGAAATATTCACATCTGATCACCTCTCACCTACAAATTACTGTGTATGCCGATCTGGCAATTACCTCAAAAGTAATAGCAAAAACCATGCAATCAAATTCCTTATTATGCTTGCCTTGAATTACAAGAGGCAAGAACCTACCTACAGAAAATTTACAGAGGGAAGAAAATGGTTTTCTGTCACTGTTTTAATTTGAAATCAAAGCATTTCATTTGGCCACCTCAATCTCAATCTCTCTCTCTCTCTCTCTCTCTCTCTCTCTCTCTCTCTCTCTCTCTCTCTCTCTCTCTCTTCATTTTTTGGAAGACTTTGCTGATAAACCCAGCTAAGAATAAGAAAATCATTAGCAAGTTTCTTCCAACAGACAAGCAAACTTTTACTGCACAAAAAATAAAACCTCAGTTTTCTCAATTTTCTTCCACTTAATCCTAACAGCTAGGACATGAACATTTCCAACACCTCTTACGTGGAAGCAGAAACATGACACATAGGATACAGAACAATGTGGAATAAGGTTAAATCTTAAAATAAAGGCAGTGTGGGTATGATCACCAAGCTCCTTTTTCTGCTTTGGTAGGAAAGGATAGAACATTACCCAGCCATCCTAGCAGAGCACTAAAAAAAAAAAAATATGGATGGGGGTGAGCTAAACCACACCTCTGAGACTTCACATAGATTGGTTGTTAATATGCAAGGGATTATGGGAAGCACAGAGGCTGCAGAAGAAAGAAAGGTGGAATCCTGGAATCGTGATAGTAAGAAGCTTGCTGTATATGCAGGGCACACAGTAAGTACCAGAGATCTAAGTGGGGGCTTATTTGGGCAGATAACACACCTCACCCAAACACACACAGAACGTAGGAATCAGTTCTAGCATCTATTATTTTCTTGGAAGTTAGAGAAGTTACTCGGTCTATTACTCAAATTTTGGTTTATTTGTTATTACAGCTAAGTCTTCATTATTTGTAGATTCTATACCTACATAAGCAAACCCACTAAAATATAATTGTCACCTCCCAAATTTGACCTTATCAAAGCCCCTTTGGTCATGCACAAAGCACTGTCTAAATCTCACATTCCCAGCTGAGGTCAAACCAGGCAATACCCTGCCTTGCTGCCTCAGCTCGTAAACTGTAAACAAGCCTCCCTTTCACGCTCTATTCAGCACTACATTTTTCACAGTGCTGTGCTTTTGTTAGTGATTCTTCTGTCTCAAATGGCCCCAGGGTAGTCCTGAAGTAGTAGAGTCTAGTGTTCCCCAGTGTGAGAAAATTCACTAAGAAAATGCAAGTGTTAGGTGAGCATCAGCCTATGGCATCAGGTGAGCCGATGGAAAAAAAATGCATTCCGTGATAATCAAGCAACAGTGGCCTGTTTGGATAGAGGTTCACTCTGATTCACTGTGGAACCTTTACAAACATAACTACAGAAAAACAAAGAACTGACAACTACAGTATCAATTAAGACTTTGGGGAGTCATAGTTGTCAGTGATGTGGATGAATGCGTGCCATACTTAGGTAGTGTAGGTGTTGTCTGTTACTTCCTTTGGTAGAAGAATGCTAGTTTTTTGTTTTGTTTTTGTTTTTTGGTTTTTGGTTTTATTTTGTTGTTGTTGTTTTACAAAGTTTAGCTGCACAGTTGGGCCAATGAAATCACTTTATTTGTTCCTGTATCCTACCTCCAATCCCCACTGGAACAAGGATCAAGTAAATTCTCATTAGTAAAATTCTGATCAAGTAGAAAATATTTCACAAGTTCAAGTAGGACTTTCTGTAACAGATAAAAGAGGCATTTTCTCTCATCTCGACAAGATATCTGGAAACCAGCTCGCACGCCTCATGTACAACTCATACGAATGTTTATCAAAGACCTGCAGACCCTGTTTGTTCCAACAAGACTGAGATCACCAAATCTACCCAGAGGAGGAAAAGTTGTTGACGCTACTGAGCCATCATCCAATAGTAGCTATCAGCAAGAGAGGTGCCACCCTCTTCCTGAGAGTCAGAGAAAGAAAATCAATCCCACCAGCCCTTTGCACACAGTAGGTGTGTTGCCACAGCATACAGTCACATAGCTAGTAACAGGCCAAGAGAAGACTCACAACCAACCTCTCCGTGTCCCTGACTGACAACTGACTGGTCCCACAGCAGCAATGAAGCAAAGGCCAAAGCTAGGTTTTCTTAGGGAAATGGGCAAAAACGTTCCTTTGCCAGCCTTACTAGTTCAGCTAATCCCACATTTTTTTCTTTTAAATTGGAGTATTATTCCAATATTCTGTTCTTCTAAATTATTAAACAGTGTGTTCTTGAAGAGTGAAGCAGGCCAGCTGAAAGCTTTATCCTGGAGTACCAGTGTACCAACCTTACTACTCTAATTCCTACCTTCTGCCATCTCTTATGAAAGTGTTCTGGCATGACTCCAAATCTCTAAAGACTCCGTTCAAATACATATTACTAAGTTTATTAATTTCATACCTTAGCTGAAAATTCATATTCTTAAAAGACCTTCATCTTTTCAGTGGGTTATTTATTTTTTGTTTAAATCAGTGACATATGCGTTATCATCCATATATAAGGGCTGTGCGATACAAAGTAGTATTTTATTTAAAAGTAATTACTAGCTGGGCATGGTAGCACACACTTGTTATTCCAATAATTACAAGTGAGAGGCTAAGACAAGATGATCCTTGCAAGTGCCTTGAGGGTACCCTGGACTACATAGTGAATTTCAAGCCAGCAAGGACTGCCTAGAAGGATTCTATCTCACTTCTCCCAATAAAGAATGCAAAAATAAAATGAATTTAACTCCTAATCCAGGCATGGTTAATAACCACAGTATTTAAGGAGATTAACCATGAGGACTGTAAATTTAAGTCCAGCTTGAGCTACAAAGGGCACGCCATCTCTAAACCCAAAACCACAAAAATTAAATGGAATACATAAGTAAAATCAAATGACCAATTTGTCATCAAGAATATAAAAAACATTGTTAATTTTAATAACACACATAAATACAGATTTTAAACCCACAGTCTAGTTGGTTTTCCCTTAGTCTACCTACCTGTTAGAAGCCAAAATTTTAAAGTCTTTAATCATATCTTTATTTTATAGACTAGAGATACACTTCTCTGCAGATTCCCACATCCACAGAGCCCTGAATTCTCCGATTCTGATCCAGCTCCTTAACCCTCCAGTTGATGCAGGTTTTCATTCAGTTCTCTCTGGAGTCATCTAGATCCATACATTTCCCTCATCACCTCACCTCCTTTCTTGACTTTCTCACTTGGTTTGCTGTAGCACATCTCCAGGGTAACTCCCTAAAAGAACCTAGAGTTACTGTTTCTCTTGTGATCATGGTCATGGTGTAGGGTGCTGCCTCTACCAACAGTCCCAATGACCCAGGGGATGCCGCGCAAGCTTTCTTCTGCATTTTATTTATTATTTATCTTGTCACAGAAAAAAACTGTTCATAACATCTGTGCTAAAGAAGCCATGCCAGCTGGGTTGGTTTTCAGCTCAGCTTGTGTCTGTATGAGGACTGAGATCACGGACTCATAACACCAAGGAAACAGGTTTGCCAGTTATATTTAGAATGCTTCGGTTTTCTGAGCCATAGTGATACTTTTAGCTCTTTAGCTAAAAGGGCTGTCTTACATGTTGCTGAGAATAAGAGGTGAATGCAATGTAACTCTCTGAGCAATCCTTGTGTGTATCATCCCTGTGTTAATATGAGGTGGGGGGAAGGATGGTTGAGCAACTTGGAATTTAAAAATGTCACTCTGATAGAGCATAAATATCAATACTGATATATTTAAACTGTGAATGTGCACATATTTGGACTATTAGCTACCTTATAATATGCAGTGCAGAGCAAATGAAAAATGTTGACAAATTTGACAAAGAAACCCAAGTTACTCTGTGGGCATCCCCTCCTTCCATAGAAAACTGCCTAGGAAGCGTTGATCTATGGACTGGTTTGGGGATGTGTTGATTCCACATTTGGTAATTTAGGAACAAACGGTACATTTCCCTATGATCTGAGAAGGCCTCTGGGCTAGTGTGACTCATATCTTCCTACTGGACCAACACCAGCAAGGGGCTTCCTACTGCATTCCTGTATAAACCTAAACCCAGGTTGGCTTCCAACAGGACACATTAACATCAAGACTGGGGACATCAAAAGTAGAATAATTTAGATGACTCTCAGTTGAAATTAAATCATATTAAAGAAACTCAAGTCATTCTTAGCTAGTTATCGCCCTGAAGTGATACGATTTCCGTGCTTTGGGGTGTCTCGTCTAATAATTTCCCCAATGAAGATCTGGGTGAGAACATTATTTGCATATGCAGGTGAAAAGTCACCGCAGTAAATGTCCAAAGAGATACTTTGACATCTGCCATCCCACTGAGACACCTGGCTCACTGTCATATCAGTAAGCCTGTGACAGAGAGAAATTTTAATGTGGATTTTAAAAGTCCAGATATTAAAAAAAAAATTAAAAGAGGTGTGTGTGTGTGTGTTTGTGTGTGTGTGTGTGTGTTTCTATTATTTTTCTATCTGTGTAGGAGTCTGTACATGTGAATTCTGGGGTCTGTAGAAGCCAGAAGAGGGTTCCAATATCCAAGGTTTGAAGTGACAGGTGGTTGTAAGCCACTAAACCTGTGAACGAGGAACCAACTTCTGAGCATCTGTAAAAGCTGGAGGTGCTTATAACTGCTGAGCATTCATATTCTCTCTCTCTCTCTCTCTCTCTCTCTCTCTCTCTCTCTCTCTCTCTCTCTCTCTCTCTCTCTCTCTCTCTCTCTCTCTCTCTCCCTCTCCCTCTCCCTCTCCCTCTCCCTCTCCCTCTCCCTCTCCCTCTCCCTCTCCCTCTCCCTCTCCCTCTCTCTCTCTCTCATCAGGCTGATCTGTATGTGAGTCTTCACAAACTAAGATTCACCTATTACCGAGCTGTGGCTTCCAGTGGCTTCCAGTGGACCCCGTCACAGTGAAGTGCAACTCCCTTGCATGGTTGTGGTGCTTTTGTTGATTTAGACTAGACGTCAGCCTTCTGAGCACCTACATCACCACTCTACTGAGTTAACTCCAGGTCTTCTGTCCCTGTGTCCTCCTGTGACATGTGTCCTACACGGACATATCTCAAGTACTCTGAGATCTTGCATTGTTTTCTTTATACGGCAAATGAATTACACATTTCTATTTGTGTGCCTGTGTATGAGGTAAGCGGAGGAATAAGCTGGCCAATTTGAAATAAATTAAATTTTACCTTATTGAATTACTATTTTTTTTGTTGTTGTTGTTGTACTAAAGGTGAGCAGGTCTTTGGATGGAGGTGGAAAATTAATGCAGTCAGAGAGAATGACTCACCTCGGTGCTTCTGTCAGCCTGCTTGCCAACATCCGGAAGTCAGCCCTGCTGATCTTCTGAAGGAGCTAGTGAAGCTCAGAGGCCAAGAGGGCTGGGTTTTGAGTCCAGACCTGGTCCCTACTCAAGCTGTAAGATGGTGTGATGGTTTGTATATGCTCAGCCCAGGGAGTGGCACTATTAGAGGGTGTAGCCTTGTTAGAGTAGATGTGGCCCCATTGGAGTAGGTGTGTTACTGTGAGTGTGGGCTTTAATACCATAGTCCTAGCTTTCTGGAAGTCAGTTTTCCACTAGCATCCTTCAGATGAAGATGTAGAATTCTCAGCTCCTCCTGAGCCATGCCTGCCTGGAAGCTGCCATGTTTCTGCCTTGATGATAATGGGCTGAACCTCTGAACCTGTAAGCCAGCCCCAATTAAATGTTTTCCTTATAAGAGTTGCCTTGGTTATGGTGTCTGTTCACAGTAGTAAAACCCTAACTAAGACAGATGCTAAGTTACTCATCCAGTCATTTACAGGGATGAGCCCAGAGCCTCTGCTTTCTCCCATATCTGTACATCCATCCACAGAGGAATATTTTAAAGGGTGAAGCATCCTTGTGGTCACTATCTGTGATAGTTAATCCTCACTGTCAACGTGACTGGATTTAGAATCACCTAAGAGATGCACCTCTGAGTGTATTTCTAAGGATGTGTCCAGAAAAGATTAGCTAAGGGGAGATGACCCACTATGAACAGGGGTGACACACTCTATGGACTAGCACCCCAGAACAAATGCAGAGGAAGAAAGGAGACAGAGATCTGAGTAGCAGCACCCGGTTCTCTCTGTTTTTGGCTGCAGACACAACACAACCAAGCCTCTCATGCCCCTTCTGCCATATTGCCACCATCAAGGTAGACTGTAACCCTAAGCCACAAGCTTTTGTCAGAAATTACACAACAGTAACCAAGACTGTTACTGTTGTGTAACAGATTTGCTTCTAGTTGTATCAAAGCAATATATTGATGGTTTCCTATCTTAGTCCTTGAAAGAATTACTACCTCAGGAGTGAGTCTGTGACTGCTCCTCCTTCATTTCTGGAAGGTGTTCAAGAAAGTAGGGATACCTGCTGACATGGGAGAAAGATTATCAGATTTATCAGAAAACACAAAATCCCAGGGCAGCCATGCAGGCAGTGCATTTCCTTATGCTATAGGATTGTCCAATTGGTCTTCTGTGATTTCAGGTAGGGCCTGGCCACCATGAGTCTCTGCCCATTTCACAATCCACATTTGTTGAGTAACGAGAAAGAAAATGATTACCCATGTGGTTTAATCTTCGGGCTTTATATGCTGTATCTAGGATGTGCACTGCTTCTCTAAGAAGGCCCCTGAGTTTTTCAAATTAATTCACAATTCCTTTGAAATAGTTCCCTTAAAGCATAGAATTCTATCTTTTGAAAATCCTTACCACTCATAATTCAGAGCTCTGAGCTTCATAAGTGTTCTTAAGCACAGCAGGCATTCCATAAATATTTGCTGACAGTTCAGTAAGCATTAGCTGATGATGGTAACCCACTTACAAATATATGCAAACTGTGCAGAGGTACACAGCACGCTTAGCACTGTAAGTAACTCAAAAAGTTTCCCAATCCTAGAAGACTGACATCATACATCTATCTATCTATCTATCTATCTATCTATCTATCTATCTATCTATCTACATAAATACAAAGATGCATATCTATCTATCTATCTATCTATCTATCTATCTATCTATCTATCTACATACATACAAGCATGCATATCTATCTATCATCTATCTACATACATACATACATACATGCAAGGATGCATACACACCTATTTATCTGTGTGTCTCCTTATTTTTCTGTTACATTTCGACATCAAACTGAATGGATTGAGAATCATCTCAGGGGCATATTGTTTTGAGTATTGTCAGAAAGGATTAGATGGGGGCTCTGAATGTGGGTGGCAGCCTACTATGGCCTGGTGACCTAAGCTGAAAACAAGCGGAAGAATAAGAAAAAGCCAGACGAATGTCAGCATTCCTCATATCTCTCTGCTTCCTACCCTCTGAGATATGAGCAAGCCACTGCCACACGTTCCTGACATCAGGAGCCACCTGAGCCATCTTGTATACCATGTTTGTGGGGGAAAAAAAATGATGGAAAAACATCTCAATTATTCTGTGAGTTGAGCAACCTATTTCATTCCATCAATTTGAATAGCAAATGGTCAAACATTTTAGCTACAGTGCCATTTTTAACTGATGACTGGATTTTCAGAAGCTTATAAGGAGACAATTTAGAAGACATTGGTCAGTCGGATCCTATGATATTTTGAATGACTTGAACATCAGTTCAAACAGCTCTCCCCCTCACTCTCTCTACCTGGCAAAGAAACAAATGGCTCAGAAAATGAAAGTGTTTGAAATAATTATTTAAGGTGTTTAAAAGCATCTACTGTCTTAAATCAGGTCACTTGCTGTTTTTCTTCATTTCTGTATCCACTAGTGAAAAGATCCAAGATAACCTTTATAATGGAGGACATGTTTTAGGCAAAAATAAAACATAGGTAATTCCAGATTCTTTCTGGAATGTATTAAGCAAAACACAAGTGGCAAATTACCCCCTACCTCTAATTGTTTGTTTATTTTTTAACCATACCATAAGTCATAGTTTCATAATCCCCCATTTTATTGCTGAAAACAAGACATAATGAGGTGAAAAGAAAACTATACATATGTTGTTGTATGATTTTTACAAACAATTTGTCAGGCTGTGTTGATGTCTAGAAAGTCATCTAGCAGATTCTGCTGATTAGACAGGGAACTTTTAGAACACAGTGACTGGATCTATTCCTGTCTGGCCTCCTTTTCTAGACACTAGATATTGAGAGCAATTCAGTTAAACAAATAAAGATCTCTAATAACCATAGGGTAAAGCAAAAAAGTGTACTAAGAGGAGACCACAAACAGAGGTGAACAAAAAAAAAGATATCTAAAATTATCTAAAATATAAAATGAATCATACACAGGACGAGGTATAGAAGGAGAATTTGCCCCTTGGCTCCTAATTTCAGCTAACACCCAGAACTGAAGGTAAGAATCACAACTTGCCCTGATCTAAAGGAGGAATCATACACAGAAGGACCTAAACCTATTGAGCTAGTCAAGCCTTTCCAGAGATGTTTGTGGTAGACATTGAGAAAAGCAATTCCAGAGCCCAGGCAGGTTCCCTTTCTCATTCTCCCACCTCCTAGTGAGCTCAAGGATGTCCTACTGAAACCTCTTGAAGAGATAAAGGATACCTTCAGGGAGGAAAACCTAGACCAAAGTGACTTGAAGCCTGGGGTCCAGCAAGTTCTCACTAGCTTGTGTCTGAGGTTCCTAGGAAGCTTTTTTGAGGGTACCAGACTGAAATCTTCCCATACACATGAAATGCACCTTGATACCTCAACAGGGTTGAACACACTGTTTACTGAATGCCAGAAGTCATCCTGAGTCTGGGAAGACTTTTTTAAAAGAATTTGCTGCTGTTTCCATCCAAAGTCAGTAAAACAAGAAAGCAGAGTCCTTGACTCTGAGATGATCACCTTGACCTTGAATGCATATTCACATGTTTACATGAGTTTAAGGACACAAACACAGATACACATGGAGATGATGAAAATCTGGAAATTCCCAATCAAGTACATGTAGCTTTAAGCCACTTCTTTTCTGTTCATACTCCCCAGGTCCTTCAGTGAGATTCCTCTTTTCAGATTTTTTTTTCCTGGAGATGGTCATTGAAATGAATGAAAAATGGACAAGCCTGGCCAAGCAAATTCTTGGCTGCAACTTCCTGGGGAAGTGCTTTGTGGGTAGGCAGCTGAATGTGCTGCTATAAAAGTCAGAGAGCTGGCATCTAGTCATTTCCGTTTTATTCCTGCTTGCCTGCATAAAAAACATTGGGCTGCTCAGAGGGAATCAATGTTTTAATGCCTGATTTTTATCAACTACCAAAGAGACTTCCAATAACAAAGGCCATCTACCAAAGTAGGACTTCCACCAAGGTTGTTTGTGATTCCTTCAACATTGAGATGCCACCTTTTATCAAAGTCCTTGCAGCTCTGATTTAGATATGACTATGTAGGACCCAGGGGCTGTGACAGCCTCCTCCTCTTCTCCCACTCTGTCTCTTCTTCCATGGTTCTGAGAACTGTATTTATCATGAAATAATCCAGGGGAAAGGGGACATTCTGTGTGTGGCCTCTGCTGCATTGATCAAAAGACCAAGTTTCTGATGAAAAGACAAGTCACTTCCAACAAGTTTCCTCATAAGGAAAAATGATTATCCTTTTTATCACTTCCTCCTTACAACATGCCAGAATGTAGCTATGATGTAATGACTGAGCCTAGTAGCCATGATGGGCCATAAAATAGATATCTAGCACAGGACTGATAACAGAAAACTGGGATCTTGGGTCTCTGACGGCATCATTTAAATCAGTCTGGTTTTGGACCATCTATGTCAATCTAGAAACGACTATGAAGAACATCGAGACAAGCAATTCCAGAACCCTGGATTGCTTAGTTCCTTTGCATTGATTTTATCCAAACAGAAACAACTATTATGTAGACTCTGCCACTACTAGGCTTTTGGTCACTTGTATACAAAGCCCTAACTCATATGATGTTCTAGGCATTTTCTGTACCAGATTCTCAAAGCCATTCATGATCAGTTCTCAAGAAACTGGATGTCTGGATTCTACCACTGGGTTTATGTGAAGACTTTGGCTGCAATCCTTCATCCCAGAAGCCATGCGGCTAGCAGAGCATTGTCTTCCTGTGAGGCTGGGGATTCTCACAGATGCTTTAGAGGAATGCAGAAGAACATACCAAGAGCTCAGCACCTCTGATGACACTGAGAAATATGCTCTCCTTTTCATTAGCTGCATAAACTATCAATATATTATTTAGCCCTGAGAACTGCCTGCCAAAATGCCCTGACCATCGCAAGCCAGTGTGCTTGCACTGAGAACATTATGTGAGCTGAAGTAACATAGGTCAGAAAACACTGAGTCTCCATGTACCTTTAAGCTCTCCTTTGGACTTAATGGACTAACACCAGAATCACAATTATGAGTTTCTGTTAGTTCTGCTGATTGCATAAATACTACTGCAAGCTACTTTTTACAGACCCCTCTGAGCATGTCAGTGATGGGCTAACACATTACCAGGCTCTCCATTGGCTCCCTACTGCACAGAAACGATCAGTTCTACAGCTGTAGTTTGATTTAATTCTCTACCTTTATGCCAGGGCTTTAGTACTGTCTAGTAAAAGGCATTATTGTCCTGAATCCCAGCCAAGCAGAGTCAAACTGTCTCTAGCAGGGTTTTAAAAGCCACACTATTCTTATAATACAATAACCATGCAAATGACAATTTGAGTAAGACTGCATGAGCCAGTTTATTCACTGTCATGACAATTAGAAGATCACCATGACATTGTTAGTTGCCTTTTTGCATAAAAGAAATATTGTCAGGGCATTAATGATATAATACATCAATAGAAACTATCCTTCTTGAATTCTTAAGCATAGAAAAATCCACAGTAGTTCCTAAAAGCCAAAGATCTCTGAGGTTTAGGAAAAAATGAAAGGATACTACTACCTGACTTAACCACCACCACCCCCAAATCTAAAGAATGTTGTACCTTAATTCTGTTTCCAGTTAGAATCAAACGTCTAAACTGTGTCTGGGACATATTTATACAACAGCTTCTTTATTCATGGTTAAGTTCTTAGACCCCGAATTAAACATTTCCATTAGGACTTCCTAATAACCAAGGCTATACAGCCTACAGGAGTGCCTACAAATTTCAATCATGCAAGAATGTACCATCACGTATTAGTTCACGGCCCTGCATGGGAATGTCTGCTTCACCAAGTCAATGCAGCTAATGAAACATACACACAGCACTGAGCATGGCTCCTCCCATATGGTGATCAGGAATTAGCATTACTGTTATGGCTTTTATTTTGAAACACTTCTCACTTTACAACCTAGCAGTGAATGACGAATAGTGGCCACCAATTCTACCAATTAAGAAAATAGTCATAGCAATACATTAAAAAAAACTACTTGAAGTAAAATTGGATGTTTATCCAATAAAATGGTATGTGTGAGAACATTTTACAGGGCTGAGGTGCAACTCAGAAGGAGGGCATCTGTTAGCATGAACGCATCCCTGGGTTCGATCCTAAGCATGTCGAAATTGCTTTCAACACTAAGCATCATTCCTCAGGGGATCTGCATCCCTAAAGCTCTACAATGAGATTAACATGGCTGTGCTGGGAACGAGCAAACTAAGTCACATTTCCATCACTCTGAGGTTTCCTTCTCCTTGACTATTAAAGATTCATCATAGTCTATAAAATAAAATAGTTTTCAATATAAAGAATGCTTCAAAGGTAAGGTACAAATAAGCTGACCTTATTTGGGAGCATCTGAGACCCTACAACTAAGCGGGTGAGTGGGAAGCTTCACATATATTCACGGCAGCCTACTCATGAGCTGAATACTGTGGTTCCTCCCACCAGGAACAGCCTGTCTGATGTTCTTCCAATTACATTAGTCTACTGTCTGTAGACAAGCTGAATACTCAAGGCTAGGATACGAATGTAATGAGACTATCCTGGGAGCTTACTTCGTGCTACATCATAAAGACAGTGAGACTAGTGCTAAGAAAAGACAGATCCTGCTGAAATCACAGAGATGATGTAGGCAGCAGTGAGACGAGTTTACTGCATAGTTGTCTCCAAAAGAAATGGCCTGATTCCCAAGGACATAAAGTGTTTGTCTATGTCTTGACATAGAGGGAAATGGATAAAGTTCTTGAATCAGAATAAGGGGGTGGAAAGTCAAACATACAGCATCAGTTCCATGTTACACCTTTTATTACATAATCTAGAAATCTAGGAGGAACAAAAGCAATTTGGGTCAAGTAGGTGGCAAATGACAGAGATAGAAAAGTCCAGGACTCCCACCTTCACAGAGGCAATGCAGACAGACTGAAGCATGTGTTAGACTCCCTTTTAAGGGGTGGAAGAAGAGGAGAAGCAGATAAGTTTTGTATTTGACCTGTGAAACTATTTTTCATCAAAGGCCACTTATTTATTAGCATGAAAAGTTATGTGGTCTGTACCGTTTCAATATTAAAATTGCTTTGATGGTCTCTGTGTTATGAATGCTACAAAAATGTAATGGGTTAGCTCCCATTTAGCTGCAGACACTCCATGTTTACTGTAGCTTACTCAGCCCATAGCTATACAGATGTTTCTGATTTCCATGTGAAACAAGTTGAGATAGCTTCATTTTCTTTTCTTGAATTATATACATAGTTATTTTTGATGTACTGTATTTGTGCATATTGACAGGGTATATAGTATTGTAATTTGATCATCTTTTTGTAGATTGTGACCAGTAAGTGAGAACATGTGTTTATCTTTCTCTGTGTGGCTTATTTCACTTAGCCTGACATCTTCCATTCCATGCGTGTTCTGTAAATGACACAATTTCATCTTTTTAGGGTTGAATACATATAATGTACTATTTTTTCAACTCATTTATACGTTAGTAAATATTTTGGTGGATTCTTTATCTTGGCCATTATTAGTATTACCAACAATATAGGCATGAAGATAATATCTGATATATTAATGTCTTTGGTTATATAACCAATTGGAGACTACTGGACTATAAGGTAATTCTATTTGCAGCTTTTGGAAAGTTTTGCTTTCATGCTGTTTTACACAATGGTAAGCCAACTTGCATTCTCAACACCACTGTAGGTGTATGAAATTTAGGTGTCTGTGGAAACTACAGATTATTACATGTAAAAGGCAGTTTACTACACAAAGCCTATAAAGTAGGTGACATTACCTGTTACATGTGTACACACACATTGTATCTGACACTCTGAGTGACAGAGATGGTCCACTGAGAATGTAAAAGTAGAGACAAAGGCCAATATACTCCAACATTTAAGGATGGACCAAAAAAGGAAATCAGAGGATTAAATCAAGAAAAATGACAATTATTGGGAGGAAATGAGTAAGGTTTTCTAGCACAGGCGACAATTTCTGTGTGGATTTTTATCACCAGCACTGAAGTTCAGCAAGAGATTCAATTGCAAGTTCTAAAAGGCTGTAGACAGTCAAGTGGTGTCTGTACATATCTCTGTGTGTTACCTACACAAACGGCTCAAGCTCGCTCTCAGTAAGAACCACAGACCACCACACAGGGTGATGTGGGCAGACCTAATGACATATGAGGTGTCACTCCCCTTAAGCATGGGCAGCTATCACATTTCATTCAGGCCGTTCCACATGGAAAGACTCTCCTTATGACAGCTACAACATAGGAAGGAGCAAGTCTTGCTCCGCATCCATTCCCCCCGATTAGAATCACATGTGGTCAGAAGAGTAATTCAACGGTACAGTGCACACCTCATAGACAGGAGAGTTTTGATTTGAAAATCTCTCTCTCTCTCTCTCTCTCTCTCTCTCTCTCTCTCTCTCTCTCTCTCTCTGTGTGTGTGTGTGTGTGTGTGTGTGTGTGTGTGAGAGAGAGAGAGAGAGAGAGACAGAGAGAGAGACAGAGAGAGAGACAGAGAGTCAGAGAGAGAGAGAGACAGACAGAGAGAGAGACAGAGAGAGACAGAGAGAGACAGAGATGGAGACAGAGAGAGACAGAGGCAGAGAGGCAGAGAGACAGAGACATACAGAGAGACAGAGACTGAGATAGACAGAGAATTTTGTTCACTGCATCACCCTCTTGAAGCTCTCTGTCCTATATTTTATAAAGTACCACACTGATATTTTGTAATGAAAATACAACTGCAGAGTGAAAACTAGAGTAGTCATATCGAGACATGAGAAAGGGCACTATTTTTTCTTGACTCTTTTATTCTTCCAACCTTTATAGCTATTTGTTGGAAAGGATGAGAGGAATTCAGTTGAACTTCAATTGTACACAACCAATCACACTAGATATGTGAAGGCCACTATCTATTCAGATGTTGAACTGCTGGATATTTTTGCAGGGA
Source organism: Grammomys surdaster (assembly GCF_004785775.1). Classification (NCBI taxonomy): domain Eukaryota; kingdom Metazoa; phylum Chordata; class Mammalia; order Rodentia; family Muridae; genus Grammomys; species Grammomys surdaster. Next base: position 1,331,568 of record NW_021605583.1, on the reverse strand, counting down.
GAGACATTGCCAGTACAACATGAAAAGACAAAAGGATGTGATGTAGAGATAGCACATATCATACTATTGTTATCAATCAAAAGAAGTAAAGTTCCTTGCTTCGTTTCTAACCTTTTTCCTGCTTCAGGTACAAAGGTTAATGTAGTCACAAGCACATGAGCACACACACACACACACACATACCTCTTGGTGGCTAATTTCAATATGAGTACAAAAGTATAATAATTACTTGTTTTAAAGACACGAGTGAAGGATGTTTTTGTTTGTGCAGTGGGGCCATCGATGATGTCATTGTAGCCCTGGGAATTGACTATCAGCTAAATAAGCTGGCTATAACACCAGGGAGATATCAACCTTTCTTTTTCGAAGAGTCATGTGGCTACATATCATTTCAGATTTCTTCCTGTTTAAAGGTTGAGAAGACATCTTGCAAATTAAATTCTAAAAGCTTTAAAATCATTGCAACTTTATGTCTAGTTAAAACAAATACTTTATAATGATGTCAACTCAATTCGATTTCTAGTCAAGTGAGATTTGTTATGATAACTGCTTTTCCCCATCCACCTCATTCCATTTCAGGATCCCAGGGCTCTAACCACAGCCCTCTAGAGCTAGAGTAGCAGTAAGAGAAGAAGCAGGTGGAGTCATTTCTTCCACCACCATGTAAACTGCTGGCGTATGATTTCAAAGCAGCATTTGCCAATCCATGGGTCACTGAAACAGGCTACAAACCTTGGTCTCTTCCAACAAATAGGTATGAAGTACAGAAGGAAAAAAATAAAGAAAAGAAACAAGCACCCACCCCTAAATCTAACTGGCCACACGTGTCCTGCTGTTTGTGCTGAAAAGGCTTAATGATGCTCACCAAGACGGGAAAGTGTGAGCTCTGTACTCAAGACTGGACAGAGTGCTCTACTGTAAGCTTTCACTCGTGAAAACTATGCAACAAAGAAAGCACAGACCCTTACAGCTAGGGAGATGGCCCAAGGACAGGAGTTTGGATCCCTGGAACCCCAGGTGGGTAGGCGTGGCACTATGGCCTGCCTTTAATCCCACGGATCTGGATGATGAGCCAGGGAACCCCAGAGCAAGCTTGCTAGCTTACTAAGCTAAAAGATGAGTTCTAGATTCAGCATGAGACCTTACCTGAATATATAAGGTTGGAAGAATCAACTATCGATGCATGATGTCAACTTCAGGCCTCCATAGACATGAGTACATGTGCTCTTAAAGTAATACATATATGTGAACACCACACACACACACACACACACAAATCACAGACCCTTGGTTTGTTTGGTAATATGCCCAAATGACCTTAGATTTTTTTTTTAACCAGTATCCACTACATTGCTTATGAAGCTGGATGGTTAATCTGCCCCTACCAGAGGACATGGTCTAGAACAGTAAATAAACACACTGAGCCCATTCATCGCTTCTTTTCTCCGGCTGACTTGATGTCCGGTAATCTTCAGGGTCTCAAGAAAGCACAGTAAAGATTCTTAGACAGTGGCTATTGAGCAACCAGCACACACCGCAGGTTCTGCTCTCTATACCTAAGGCATCTCATCAGTCCCTCCTAGATATTCTCCTCCCCGTTCTAAACAGTGTCATGTAGATTCTTCTCTTAAAGTGCCATGGAGGACCACAAGGCTGCACAATGAACAGTCACATTGCCAAATAAAAGTCACTTGGATTGGACAGGGTGCAGCATCAGCAGAGAGAGACCTAGAGCCTCCAGGCAGAAAGACCCACTGTTTAAAGTCACAGCTAGATTCCCACCTCTGAGAGTCTTAGAAAGTCACATAGCATCTTTAAAGCCCGTCAACTGTGTAATAGAGATAATGAACAGAATTGTCCTCAAAAGATTGCTGCGTGGATGCAAAGGGGTGACATGTCAAAGTTCTTGGCTTGGTGCCTGACTTATAGTAAGGGCCCAAGAATTACTGCTATTGTTCACAGGAACTCGAGTTCCTAAATAGACCGATGAATGGGCTTCGTCAAGTGAGCCATTTATGGGCATTTCCTCGGGTTTTTCCAGTTGCAGCTGTTATTGGATTCCAATCTATTTAAATTAAATATTTAAAGCTTGGCACACCAGCTTCACTCTGGGATGGCTCTACTCACAGGAAGCCTTCCCAATGACTAATAACTGCAGGCTGCTGGATCTAAGTTCTCTCAGCCTACCATTGCTAAGTCTTCTCTATACATTCATCTTATGGCAAACATCTTAAAATGGGGGCAGTGACCTCAACACTGAGAATTGAAGGGTAATGCTTAGCCCTAGTTACCTGTCTAGATTGATTAAGTTGGTAATCAGCCAAGCCAGCTATCCTAAAGTGTCTATGACGCTAGAGGGTCACTATCAAAATACTTTTGCAGTATTTGGTTGTAATAACACTTCCCTATCATGTCGATGCTGTCAACGACCAATGCAGAGGATGCTGCCTTAGGTGGCTAAGTCTATCCCACCAAACCCTTCTGATCTGCTGGTTGTTCTCTGGAGCTGGGATGGACAGCTGCAAAGACCAACCACACTGACGGCTACAATGATAAACTCTGTGTCTTTGTAGGTCTGAATGAGACATTACTGGGAGGATGTGGCACAAGAAGGGAAGCCGTAAGAATACAAGAAAGTAGCTAGAATGATGCCCACGAGCCTGAGGTATGTGGAGATCTTTCAGAGAAATTGTGAAGTGATGGGGCCTGCATGGAAATCCCGTGGAGTGCAGGATGCAGGTTGCCAGATGGCTCTGGCACACACAGGCTCATAGTGATGAAGCGACCATCACCGGGAGACATTGAATGCACTTCCTATAGACCAGTAGGTCTAGGACCAGAGTAAGCTCTGAAGCTCTCCACTTTGCTGGCCCCAGACCTCTGTGGATCCTGCTCCCAGATTCTCTTAATCTTGTTTTCTTCCATTTCTTACATGGGCAATTCCTTGAACAAATTTCTGTCCTTTACAGAGGAGTTTATCAGGAATGTCCCATACTCTGGGGATTCAGCCCTTTATCCCAATAACTGGTTCCTTGAAGTGTTCCTTGATGAACACTTTGACATTGCAAAATGGACCTCAATCAACTGCCATGACCTACTTCATAACATACGGTTTTAATATATCATGACAACATTCTTTCTGCATCATGTGGCACTGTTCAACAAAGGTCTTTCTTTATAGCAGCACTCATGCATCTTAAAGAAATGAAGGAACCACGTGGTTGTTTTGATTGTGTCCGGGGTGACGCTGGGCTGAGGAAAATGAGCCCCGTGGGAATAACTTTACAAGCTAGTTCTCTTGCCATGAGACCCAAGCTCTGTGCACAAACAAGCCCCCTTGGCCCTCTGCAGGACTGGGAGGAGCCAGCACCATCTGCTTGGGGAGACTGCTATTTCCACCAGGCTTGCCCTGAGCCAGGATACCTCTCTTTTCAAAGGGCTGTTCCATTTCACACTTTGCACAACGGTGTTTTATATATTTTAGGATATGCAAAATAGATTGCACTTTACAATCTACAAGTGCCAACTGGAAAACAAAGCAAATGCCAATAATGTCCCCCAGACCTGTGTGTAGAATATATCATTTGTATGTAACAGTGTCAGTGTGTAAAATTAAAAGAAAAATAGAATTGTAGAAGAAAAATATCCATGATCATGCCTAAAGTAACATTTCTGAAGCACAAAAGAAAAAAAAATCAGGAGGGATAAAAAAAAAATCTTACTTATCTCTAAGAAATAATGTTTAATCTGGGACACTGAAATTAGGTCAGGCTTCGTGTATCAAAATCTTGGGCAGAATGCCAAACATTTAAGGTGAAAGCTGCCCTGGAATTTGACTAAGGAAAAATTTAATGTATTTTCATAATTATGGATAAAATATGGAAATGTCAGAATGGATTTTTGTTTGTTTCAAAGTATGATGAGATTCCCTGGTGGTGTAGCCTGCTTAATGTCATACAGGGATGTGCAGTATTACAGTGACTGAGGTCAGATAAGTTCTATAGTCAGACTGACAGACAGAGACAGATAACATCATTATTTTAACATTATTCACAGTGTTTCTTGTCACCTTCTCTGCAACCGCCCAATAGTCTAACTATTATTCCAGTACCAAAGAGAGTAAGTTGCAGACACCATGATCCCTTACCCCTAAGCACTTCAACCTTTCTCTCCTAAAACCCGGTATGTTCTCCTATTTTCTCTGGGTTTCAAACTAAACAATGTCTCCCTATAGGAAACAAGCAAACAAACAAATAAACAACCGTCACGTTACCTAGAACTTCAGAACCTCACTTTATTTAGAAATAAGATTTCTACAGATGTAATTAATGAAGGTACCGTTGAACTGGATTAGAGAGAAAGCTGAATTCAATGGATGATGTCCTTACAAAGCCACGTATTAACACAAGGAGAGAGCCACACAGGTGACAGGGCAGAGATCGAAATGACACAGCTTCAGATGAAGCATGGCTTCCCAACACGAGGTTACTAATAACTCAGTCTCAGTCTTTGAGGCCCAAATACTATAAGACAATGTATCTCTGTCTCACTAAAGGCATTAGTGTGTGGTATTTGTCATAGATGCCCTACGGAAGTAACACATACTCACAATAGATTTATGAGATTCAGGAAATTGAACATCAACACAATATTAGAATATCATAATTGCATTAATATTCACAGTAATTTCTTTCAGCTGCCGCCCCCTCCACAAAGCCAAATCCTACCCCAGGATCATACACTAAGTTTTGACATCATCTCTCCTTAGATTCTGTTGATCCATCTGAATCCATTCTTCAACCTTTCCTTAATCTTCTAGACATGTGTAGTTTGGATAAGTGTGGGCCACAGGGTTGGGAGACACAAGGTTGCTCAAGACTTTTGTGTCTCTTTTACTATTGCCCATGCCAGGCCTGTTACCATCAATTTCCTATTCATCTTCATTCCTTCACTTGCCTTCACTACCCCTATCAAGAAGAAGTCCAAGTGCTTTGCTCACTACAAACCCTTTGCTGAACTCAAATCATGTGGTTCCCCACTATCCCAACAGTCTCCAATAGGTACCATTTCAAATGACTCTTGACTTTTAATGTGTCCCTGACTCCATTGTCATTTCATGAGTCACATCTTACTAACACCCCCATAGTATGTACTGTTCATCGGATGTGCATATTGCTTGGATTTAATTATACTACCATTTCAGGAAATTTATTGTACAATTAAGTACTTGATACTCTTACCAACTGAGTTTTCCAGCTTGACTTGGGTATAGCACAAGAGAAAAAAAAAAGAATACAGAATACATCTTTCCACAGCAGAAAAGGCAATAATTATCAATCAGTAATTATTTCCATAAAAAGCATTATTCTTTCAGGTATACAGCTGATGTTTGCTCATTAGGCAATGGCACTCCAGGGAATAGAACACAACTCATAAAGAATAGGCAAGGTAGTTTTATTATCAGCCCTGGTTTCAAAGCCTATACAATTCTGCTATTCATTAGAATAGAGGAAATGAACCAATCTGAACCAAGACTCTCTAATTCCCATCTACTTTACTGAAAATCCATGTGCCTAAAAATACTTGATTTTATAGAATATTTCTGAGGAAATACATTTCATCAATTCTTTCAAGTATAAATAGTTATTTCTTAAAGCCACATACAAGTGAATTGCTCAGTTGGATCCTGCTTTGATAAATATATAAGAAGGTTCCATAATTAGCATACCACAGTCAGAGACATGAATCAAATAGAAAACTAATTTAGCTTAGATTTGAAGCAGGGGATGCTCTGACATGCTGCTTTGGTTCCAGTTTAACTGGTCTCTGAAAATATGCTATTGGTTTATTAGATGATTTTAGCTTCCTTTAAAAACAGAATTAATAGTTAGTTTGATTTGGGTACAAAATGCAGTTCAATATCCCAAATCAAAATGTGGTTCCTGTCTTCTAAGCCTACATGCTGTCCTTTGTTCACATTGGACAATGAGGATTCCTTGCCTAAGTAAGAGCCCCATCGTGCTTGGAATCCAACATCTGTGCCCTTCTGCCTTTGCTGATTTTATGCCTGCCCCACTTTTCTCAGATACGTAAAACTCAACATGGCTAGTGCCTTGTAAAGTGTCACAAATAATGAACTTCTTCAACTCAATACTAGTCTGTCCAGCTTCTACACCCCTGAAGCTTCTCTAGGATCCTCACCTCACTTTCAAACTCAAATCTTGGCTTCATAGTCTTTGAAAAGTCTGTTGTTAATGGACTCTGGAAGAAAGTGAACACCACGTCCCACACACTCATGTACTTGCTGAGAAGTCCTCACCTCATGTCTGGGTTATGCTTACTCTCACACACAACAATGATTCAAAACCTTCTGGGTAAGTGCACCCAGGGAAGACTTCCTGCCCACACAAGTGTCAAGGTCTAGGCTGTTTTTGACAAATGTTAATAATTCTGAAGATATGACCCCACATGACTCTAAAATATTTTTAAATGAATGAAGACATTCAGAAGGCTAGCATGATGGTCATAATGTTGACCTGTTTCCCCTTTATAGAAGTAAAGGCTAAGTTTCTCAGGCTACCCTCCAGAGACAGCCAAAGGCTTCAGCACAGGTTTTTAGACTCATGGTAGCATCCCGAAACATCCTAGGTCATCCATCAGAACAACACAGGGTAGTATAGCTAATAATAACCTTTCTTCAATTTTTGAGCGCATCTGCTCTGTGAGCCCACGCCAGCCCCTATACTGCTCAAACTGCGCCTAACACCAGTGTTGAGAAGCCCAAAGAGGAAAAACATTCATCCCTGGAAAACAGGGCTCTCTGTTCTTGTTCCCTTTCTGCCTTAAGTTATCGATTTAAGCCCAGGATACAGAACAGGAAGATCAGCAACCTCTAGACAAGACGTTTCAACATGCGTTCCTTTGATGGGTCTCTGTGGAACTGCTATCAAAAGAATGGCTTCACTTGAAAAACCCTCAAGTAAAAATCACAAATTGTTAGAATCAGTCCTCAAATATTAGCTGAGTTAAAAACAGTACACTCAGAAGAACTAATTTACAGTAGGATTTTGTAGGGAGAAAACTAGATGTATAAAATTAAATTAGACACAATAAAATAGTCACGTGACTAAGACAAGCCCTCAGAAGCTGTCCTTGTTGAATCCATCATGGCTCCACTGATACACTTTTACTGAGTGCAGATCTAGATCTCTCAGATCCAAGAAACACCCAGTGGAACTCATTCTATACATAATTATTCTTAAGACTAGCAAGAAGGCATTGATATGTGAACAGCCCAATTGGGAGTGAACTTACTGATTCTTCACTACAATGTCATTATTCACTTTCAGAATTCAGTGTCTAAAGTATATTTGATAAATGACAGCATAAAATTCAATGTAAAGCCACATAACTTCTATTTCAAATGGGTACTCTTACTGTACAGACTTTCATTGAGATGTATGGGCTTTGGGTCTGGTTAACTCTAGTTTGTGATATTTTTGTAATAAAGTTTATAAAGTTTATTTTTAAAAGAATTTGTGAGGATTGAAAGCATGCTGGCATAAAAATTTGAAAAAGAGAAACTTTCACTCACTCCTCAGAATTTCAAATTTTACTCCTCTGTGTAGATTTGATGATCTCAGACTTGTTGGAAGCAAATAAGATCCGCAGATCTTTGACGAACATTAGTGGGTTGTACATCAGATTTCTGAGTTGGTTTCTAGATATCTTGTCAAATCATGAATACTACAAGTCCATGTGTGTCAGATATGCCATTGTTTTATACACGAAGAAAGAAGTTGTGGTTGAAACTGACCCAGTGCTTTAGCATCTCAGCTTTCAACTTTATGCTATTCAAGGAATTCCTGTGCAAACAGATTTTTCTCATGTTTCCCATCTGAGGGTTTAAGAACAAAAGCCAACATCAGAATTAATGAATGAACTAAGTGAATTAAAAATCCACATTTCACCCTTCTTCATGTTTGGAGTAATTTTGAATGATGTTTTGACCCTAGACAGCTCAGGTCCATGTTTTTGCACCTAGTTCCCCAGTGTCATCAAAGGGTGTAGAATGCACCATTCCAAAACCATAGTCCAAATCAGTTGCTTATTCCATGTACTATGTTGCTGGCTCTTTGGACATTCAGGAATGCACAGGCAATTACAACTAGGTCACAATTGCAGTGTGGCTGGGAGTGACTTTAAGATACTGTCAAGTACAGAAAGCCATTCCATTTTCTGACCTGATCATGTAGAAGTGTGTGTGTCTCTGGGAATTCACATATCTGGCAGGTGTGTTATTCTCTTATCTTGGATTCAATCTGCCAGCTGACAACAGGAAAGGGAATCCCTGGGCATACAGATTCTGTCATTCTCTCTGCATCCCATTTTTCCAGGCAGGTCTCTACCCAATAGTGGCATGGTGCTTTAGACTGATGGAAAATGACTAGAGAACACAGATGCTCCCACAGTCTTAGTTGCCTTCATTTCACCACTTGGGAGGCCCAAACCAGAGGTAGAGTTTATTGGAAAGCTACCTCTGAGAAAGGGGATACTTTCTGCTCAAAGACCTGGGTAAATAAGGCAGGGAGTTGTACTTGGAGGTCAACCCCACTCCTGGAAATTAGCAGGGTATCTCCTTTCAGAGTGACTGATTTGTCTTGGATCATTTTGTTATTTTTCCAATTTTGACACCTTCTAGGGATCACATTTTATATGCTCTGAAAGTGAAAATGTGCACTAGTTTAATAAGATCATATTTTTTGAGAAAAGATCAAAGCCAGTGCTGTTTCCCTCCCTTGTCTCACAGCTGGGCACTGACAGTTCAAAACTCCCTGAAGGGCCCCAGGAACAATGTTTAAAAATTATGTTTTTCTTATCATCTTATAAAGCATTTTGGCTCCTTTTTCATATTTGATTACAGAAGAACCCAGTGGTTTAACTTAGAGCCTTTAATGAAAGGTTCTGTTCACCAACATCCAACTACTCCAATTTACCTTAACACGGAAGTAACCACAGTGTGTGGATTTTATTTACTTAAAGTGTAAAGATGTTAAAGTTACATTTCAATTAGGAGAGTTATATAAAACAGTAACCGAAAAGTGGGAGCCTTAAAGCTATGCCATATGTGGAAGAAAATATTAAATTACAGCCCCAAGGTATGACAGACAGAGACAGGTATGACATTCATTGTCCCTGAGAGTTTCCATAATGAGCTGCCAGTGGCAGGGCTCCCTGGACCACAGTTAATGAATCCACGGTGAATCACAAGCGTTAATCTGAAGAGCACAGGCCATTGCTTTAAAATATGAGTTTGATCACATATAGATGCAAATGAGGCTCCTGTGAAAACATGCACAGAGCTGTCCATCTCGGAATGACATTTCATAAGACTAATCGGGCAAAGCCAGATGGGGTGCTGCCAGAGTCATGGAAACCGAAAAGGTACATATATTGGCCATGAAGGACATGATACAAGCATCACAGAACAAACAAAATTGTTCTAAGCCAAGACTTCCCACCTCCTCTCTGAAAAAGGAAATTTCATATATTAAGAGGTTTATTGAGGCCCTAAACTGGAAACGTGGTCCAAACAGTTTCAGGGACAGAAACAGTAATACATTAAAAGCTACCACTATTTAATGATCGTGATTCAGGACATGTTCTCACACCCCTAAGAGACACATTCAACTTTCATTTTCAAGTGTCAAGAGAAACACAGAGAGAGAGAGAGAGAGAGAGAGAGAGAGAGAGAGAGAGAGAGAAAGGGAGAGAGAGAGAGACTCAAAACCACAATAAAAAACAGAAGAGGAAAAGAGGAAGCTGTAGAGAGAAAAGGAATCAGGTGCTTGTCTGAAAGTCTGTTAAGTAAGCAATTTCTCCTCGCCCATTCAGGAGACAGGAGAATCCGAATGGCTCACCCAAGGTCTGTTAAAACTTCATTCAATATACATGCAGTACAAATTCTTACACAAACACCCTGTGGTGCTCCCTTAGACAGTAGAGGAAACACAACAGTTCATGGAACCAGCTAATTACAGACTTACACACACACACACACACACACACACACACACACACAGCAACAACTGAAAGGCAAAATGAAAGGAGGAGAAGGAGGAGGAAGAAGAGGAAAAGAAGAGGAAGAAGAGGAGGAAGAAGAGGAGGAGGAGGAAGAAGAAGAAGAAAAAGATGAGAATTTTGCCACACAGGACAAATCAGATGAAAAATAAAATAGTTAAAATTTAAAAAACAAAACCATCGAGTTTGAGTGGTGGATGACAAGTAAGAACCCCGATGACATCATTTGGGACCATTCACTTCGATCATGATCAAATTAAACCACCAGTGATAAAATAAAAATATGACCATCCATGGGAGCCCAGAAGCACTTTGTCTCACTAGCCAGCCCCCCCCCCAACACACACCAATATTTCAAATTTCTCATCTAAGTGGCTCTGAAACATCTACTGATGTGTATGAAATGGCAAGAAACCAAGGCAAGAGGAAATATGGGACCATGAGACAAATCCATGGTTTGGGCTCCCCGCAACCTAGTTTGTCAAAGTTGGTCATGATTCAGTGAACTAGTAGTGTGTTTGTTCCACTAAGGCCACTCAGAAGCACTTCTAGTTCTGCTGTGCCCCCTTCTCTGTGATAATTACCTTGAAACATTCATTGATGAGCAACAGGAAATGGTTGAATGTCATACAGCTGATTCCCATATTTACAGAAACCTTAACGATAAAAACACAAGACATCCAAGAAATTCCACTTGCTCGCTCCTCCTGGGAGCCCTCAGTGTCTGCCTGTGCTTGCTCATCTCCGTCACCAGGGACTCAGCTGGGAGCCTGCATGGAAAATGCAGTCTCCTCATTAAGTACCCTCTTTTTTTCCATCAGCCCAATATCTGAAGAGCACAGAGGAGCATAAAATCAGGATGACTCAATGGACACCTCTATAAATCCTTAGTACTCTGAACAGGAGTGTTTACTTGGGTTTCCTTCTCTGGAGAACAGTCTGCCTTCCTCTGACACAGTCATCCAATTATTACTATACTCACTTAACAAAAGTACTTGTCAAGAGTACTACTGTATGACATCTTATTTTTAGATTTTTTTTCGTAGCTCTCTGGAACACAGCTAATGCTCTTTCCTTCACCTGTTTACTTGGCAAGCATTTGGGGTTAGGGTTAACAGTAAGCAGAGGTTTTTTTTTCTTTCCCACTATCTCTTTAGGGAACATCTGCTCCTCCAGGATCAGTCCATGGAGTTCAGGTGAAGCCGACTTCTCATCCCTTTGCTCCAGGACTAAGGATGACATCATCTGACTACCGGTGTAATTACTTAAGAAATGGGCATTTGACTCAAACCAGTTAATCAGAATCACCCCTAGGGCTTTTGTTACAACAACTTGAAGGAGACAAGCTCTTATTTCTGGGCTCAGTAGCCTGAAATTGCTGGTTTCTTTAATTGCTTCCCCATGGACAGAATCTACTAGGCAAGATGCCAAAAAGATGGAAACACAGGGAAGATGGAAAGAAAGGTGTTCTTAATGACATCAGCTGCCCATTGTGTACACCGTGTCTGAGGTCCCTGCACCTCACAAGCTTTCTACAGCTTCCAGTAAGGTCTATCTGCTGATTTCAGCCACATTTCTGTCACCTGCAACACAAAGGATACTAGTCTGTAAACTAGGGCTAGATAACACGCCATCTTGAGACAGTCAAGTAGGTATCTCTGTGGCTTCCATAAGAAGAGAATAAATGTGTATAACTGTCAAGTTAGTAAAGAAACTGAGTTCACAACTGGATCTCAGGTTCAGCACTGTGAAGGGATATCTGCTAGACATATCACCTCCCTCTGTTCCCATCCATCAACTGATCATAACGTGACCTACCTCACAGCCTTATCCGAAGAAGTGCATGAGATTTTAAAGGAAAGACACTTAGTTGATGAATCAACAGCAGTCATAACTATTATTAGTAAGGAAAATGCTACTGAGTTCTACACTGCCATTCCATGTTATTTGAACAGAAACTTCAGGTCTTTTATATCCAGTCCTCCTGGAACTGGGGCAAGCATTCTCAGAATAGCATCTACGCTCCAGGAAACGCCATTCATCACCCAGGAGTCCTCACAGTTCTCACGCGGGTGTGCACCATCATAATGAAGGTACCACTCCACGCAGAAGAGAAGCTGGGATGCCCTTTCCTCTCCTCAGTCAGCTACACATAGAGAATGCCGGCACGCATGTGCGCACGCATCCCCCCCACACACACACACACCACATGCTCACACACTCACACATGCGCACTAGACAGGTGCTAGAGGATTCCTACCACAGCCTCACTCACCTCTAGGCAAGCACCAGATAATTTCTATTTGGGGATTAAGGCTGTCTGATTTCTAGCTTCAGGGTGAAGAACTGGGAAGTCCTATCATTACAAGCCAAGGCCTAGATCCTAGAGACGAAGGCCAAGCTATATATGTACAGATACACAGGTAAGCATGTAAGGATGTAAGCATGTTTTAGAAGGTATCCCCTACATCACGACCTTCCCCAGCAGTCTTGATCCATCCAGGAGCATAACATTACCACAAAGTGCTCAAAGATCTACCAGTGTAATAGCCATCTATCTATACCTTGGATGTGCTACACTTAATGGGTATATTCATGCCTTACGCCTCCTCAATTTGAATTCACTCCCATGTCACCGGCTCCTCCTACAGCCTGCACCCTGTTGTCTGTACTGTCTGTCCTCACCCGATCATGTTTTGGTTTGGAATGACATCGTAATAACACCACCAATATGTCTAACAATCACCTCCGCCACTCACAGTGCTTTCTATGTGTCAGAGTCTTGTAAAGGAGGGACTATTATCCCAATTTTGCTACTTAGCTCTGCATTCTGTCTTCATACTGCTTATAATAACTGTAGTTGTATCATTTCGTGATTATCTGTTTAATATCTGGCTTTCCAACTAAACCATCAGTTCTGTGAGCACATTATCTTCTTACCACATTATCCCCTGCACCTAGAGAAGTGCCCGGCACATGGCAGACACTCAAAGAATATATACTGATGGGAAAAAAATCAACCAGTGAGCAGAACGTGATATTAAGCTAAAAAAATAAAAAAAGTCAACAGCTAATTAATTGGTGGCAGAATGTCAAGACATACACACGCACACTCACACATACACGCACACACCAAACGTCCAAACTCCTTGCTTTGTGTAGCAATGCCTCTTACTTAATTGAAGCTCTTTTGAATTTATTTCAGAATAGAAATTATTCTAGTTAACCAATTGCCCAACTGATTAAAAATGTCTCCATTTGAATCTGCCTACTTTCTATAGATGTTGGCTTTGACTTTAAGGAACAATATTTACTTTCAGTGAGCTTAGCAACAAAGACCTGTACAATCAGCATGCTTCAAACAACTCTGGTCTGCCCAGCCTCTCCCACATCCCCTCAGATGACACAGCTGCTGTGACAGGCACACACTCTCAGGGGAGACATTGCCTGAAAGTGATTACCTAGAAATGACATCATGATTTATAACACCATTTTCTAAATTCTAAAGCTGTGATTTATAATGAATCGGGCAACAGTCCTGTGGGACCTGGCTTCCTCGTAATTAGGGTTATCTGAATTATCCACTTTCTTCTAATTTTTTTGTTTGGAAGAAAAAAAACTGTCTGTCAATTATGATGCAGAGGCAGACTTGAAGGCGCCATCATTTGAAAACATGCAGCTAAGGACTTTAAAAAAAAATAAAGAGGGAAATGAAATAATATCAAGAGTTTCTTCTCTGCAGGATTCTCTAGAAATGTAAAATGCACAGGTATTATAAACATTCTAAAAGCATGATTTATGTTTTAAAGTTTTGCTGATATGTTTTTTTGTGGCATTTTCCCATTCTGTACAAAGAGCAATGGAATAAGATTACCAATATGAGCCACTGGCAGAGTTACAGAATAAAGAAAGCTAAGTGCTATTTGTAGATAGACATTTTCTACTCATTGTTCTTAGATAGATCCCTTTAAACTGTAATTACTTGTATGACATAATTATTTTTCCATAAAATATTCAAACAAAGCTATTGCACTGTTTTATTTCCATCCTCTGTTGCATTTTCTTCAAGCCAACCTGGTGGTTTACCACAACCATGCATTAAAAATAAATAAATAACTAAACAAATAAATGAATAAATAAGTAAAACTATATATGTATGTATGTGCATGCCAAAGTATAAGTATGTACACCACAAGTGTGCAGTGCCCATGAAGGCCAGGAGAGGGCGTTAGAGTTAGAGGTGCAGGTGCTCATTAGCCACCAAGTGAGTGCTGGAAAACAAGCCGGGGTATTCTGCACGAGTAACAAGTGTTCATAATCACTAAGCTGTCTCTCCAGCCACAGACAAATCCTTTGTAACAGGTAAGCATCGAGAACATCATGAGTAGTTCAGTTAGGGCCTGAAATCAGGTTTATTTTTTGGCTCAGTCCATGGAGAATAAAGCCATAATAGCCATATGTCACTAAAACATAGAGAAACTATACTGCTTCAGTTTAGAAACATGCTGTTTTATTTATTTGGCAGAATCTAAATGTGCAAAAGGCACTGGAGTAACAAAAGGACTATTTCCCGGAAAGCAGAGCCCTGGTTGAGAATGTGAAAAAAAGAGTCTGAGCTCATACAATCTAATTTTGTGTGTCTGAAAGGAACAATGGAAGCAACTAGAAAAATCAAGTCGATATTTGTTTTGAGGTTCTGGGCAGAAAGGGGTGACTTAAGCTGGCAGAAAACAAAGGCATATTGGTGAAGAGCCGTGCTTGGACGGTAGTAAGCATGTGGATTTTTAAAAGGCAGCAAGCGGAGGAAGAACAGATGGGGCCAGAGCTGGGGCTGGCAGCAGGGGATGAACAAATATAGCTGGAGACCAGTGATCTAGGACCACATTTGTAGCTAGGATTTTTTTTTTTAAGCAGAACATAAAGGTTAAATATTTTGCTATGGAAAAAAATATAAACATCAGACAAACCAAATGGGAACCCCCCCCCCCATTTCTCTACCACCCGTCCCCAGAGCCTAATTGCCTGTGAGACTCTTAGGCATCCCATCATACCGGTCTCTGATCTACAGGCTTGTGAAACACCTGGCAATGGCAGTTCCCTTTATGATGAAACATCACCTGGCCCGGGAAAGGCGCCAGGATGCGGAAGATGAGGGTGAAGTTGTACGGTGCCGCTGGCAGCTGTATGCAGTAAAACGGCACGCTCCTCTCATCATATGGGGTTCCTCACTGAGCCCTTTTCTACTCCAGTCTTTAATAACTTCTGGCCAGGCGTGATCCCTGGAGAGTCCTCTGAACCTCTGGGGTCAGCACTTTGTTTCTCTAATGCAAGGGAAGATTGCACAGTCCCCTCCTGCCTCTGCAATTCTTTGGAAAAAAAATCTAGAAAGAATTCTTGCTAGGAAATAAAAGGCACTCTAGGTCTACATAAGATCAGACCCCCAAACTCTCAAGTATATCCGGTATGAAATGAAATCACCAAGTAGCTACAGACAAAGTATATTGCTGTAGACAGGAAGATAGTTTTTGATGGGACTAACTTCTTACTTAATTTAATGATAGTTCCTATGAGAGGCATTCCAGATAAACAGCCCTAAATAATTATTTTATGTCTCAAATCCCACTTTGACTCATTTATTTCCTTGCCTTTTACCCTACAGTGGGGTCAAGGGTGGGACTCATATATAGTTGGATGAATCTTATTAATATCCACAAAATGATGCTTTTCAGAAAA
The DNA here is from genome assembly GCF_004785775.1 of Grammomys surdaster. Classification (NCBI taxonomy): domain Eukaryota; kingdom Metazoa; phylum Chordata; class Mammalia; order Rodentia; family Muridae; genus Grammomys; species Grammomys surdaster. Next base: position 1,315,755 of record NW_021605583.1, on the reverse strand, counting down.
CATCAGCTTTTCCCCAATTCTGAATTCCAGTGGTATTCTCACTTAGATCCCTACTGAGGAATATGGGAACTTTCCCAGGAGCAGTTTTACCAAAAGATGAAAAAACCTTCTTCACAGCATGTTCTGTACACTCTCATTAGCCTTCTTTTGAAAACGTGCCCTCCAGGAACAAAGGACACAACAGCACATATAAGTTCATCTTGCGGTGAATTAATACACTAGCTAACTCATAAATTCAGTGTTTCCCAATAGGAAACCACCTTTTACTCAGATTAACTTTTTTTGATGGAAAAGAGGAGACCTAGAAAGCAAGTGTGTGACGCATGCTAGTTCATTCAAGATGCCAACCCTCCTCCTTTTCTGCCATGGCACTTGGCTGTGTAGCTAACACTTGCCCCAGATCCAGGTCTTAGGGGACAACTACTCTGGGCTAGCTGGTAAGAGTCAGAGAGTAAGCTGAACAAGTGGTCCTCACTGTAGAACTTGTTGCTAACAGCCTGGCATTTGTGACCCTTGTCGGTCGAGCTTTGTTTTGGCTGGGATAATTTACTCCTGGAAAAGCACTGAATGAAGACAAAGCTAGAGGGGGGATCTTGAAGGTGAAAGACAATGATCTTTCTCTGTGAAATTTTCTCCATCTCATTTACAAAATCAGTTATAATTACCAGATTCCGGGTTCTCTGTTCACAAGTGAGCACATGTGGCAAGTCACAACTTGGCCCCGTCATTGATGAGGCCAAAGTAGCTACATAAAAAAGAGGCGCAGAAGATTGGATAAGCCCATACTGAGGATATGCTTTGAAAACTAATGCTAAAGAAAATCTTTTATATAAAGATGCTTACATCAGTACTATTTCTGATAATTCTAAAAATGAACATGCCAGAGTCACAATGAGAATATGGTTTAATGTAATACTTTATCAATGTCAAAAACAGCAAGTAAAAAGTTTTATAAATGTGAGCATGTGACAAAGTTCTGTAGATAATTGTACTGATTTGTAAAATAAAATAATATATAAATAAATATATATACATGAAGTCATAATATAATTACATGAAATCTGTTCAGGAGAACCACTCAGACAGCTACAATATGAACCATGACATCACTAAAGCTGGCTCTCCCATTAATATATATATATATGAAGGGTATCACAAAAAGAAGAGAATAAGTATAGACTTTTATATACTAATGTCTGTTACATAGCAAAAAAGAAATTATTATTTTACACAACTCCTTAACATTAATGCTACTTGTAAGAATACAAGTGAAAGTCAGAAGCAAATTTAACACTACAAACAAATTTAAATAAAATTACACTGCATCTTTCCACTGAATTACCTAGTTTGTAATGAGACTTTCTTTTAAACCTTAAAAATGCAACTGAAGGAGGAGGGAGGTATGAGTTCATCAAAGAGTGTGGCTCTTATGTTCAATGACAACTTTGTGTCTCAGCCCTGCCAACACTCAGGCTCTCCCACACTGCCCTCCAGCCATGTGACATTGATGGATCACCTCAATAGAACCAGCCAAACAGAACCAGACATGGGTCAGTAGATTTCTACCAGTGGTACCATGTTACATTTATACTTGAGATATGGCCAGAGATCGTAACAGCAAGCTTCAGTGTGTGTTTTCCTAAAGCCAGGTCTATACTTGCCAAATAAATCTAGAAACACTAATAGGCAAGACAGAGCGATCCTCCCTGCACAACTGCCGTTTCAGCTTTACAATTCTGTTATTACAGGATCATCCCTTCTCCACTTACAGTAAGGAAAGACAGGACAGTGCCATGCTAATTAGTGTTCTAATCCTGGCTCCACAGAGCAAAACTTACAAAACAATCATGGCAGTTCCCACGTTGTAATATCAACAGAGGCTCAGACTGTACTAGTGTTTTAAATGCTGGTGTAAACATCGGTGTTTGCCCATGGAAGACCCTTATAGTAGTTAAAATTCAGCTTGGCTTATATGAAAATAATGTCAAGCTCTAGCAGCTTTCCAATCCTGAGTAGAAACCAGGTAATTACATGAAGTCTGTTCAGAAGAACCGCTCAGACAGTTACGATATGAAACATGACATCACTAAAGCCGGCTCTCCCGTTAATCCAAAGCAAGGTAGATGGGTACCAAATCCATCATAAAATCCCCACTATTTCTTGCATGTCCTTTTAATGCTCAGGTATTCCAGAAGTGGTGATAAGGGAGACACAATTTAAAATCTCTTCTAGTAATAAAGGGCTGACCAAAGTTGAAAATGAAGAGATTATCATTCTTAAATGCAACCATTCTGGTTTTTTTCCATCCATTGAAACTTAATAGATTTATCCACTGCAGACTTAATGTGTCAAGCGTCTCACTGTATAGACAGATGAGAAAAGGTGTGAGCAACCAGTGAGGGCAGCACAAAGGTCCTATGAAGCCTGAGATACAACCTAGCCCTTCAAACTATGAGACTAGAGTCTATTTCTTTGAGCAAGCACTCACAGCTCTAATAAAGAACTTAGAAGCATCACAAAACACCAGGTGGAGAATGGGAAGGAAACCACCAACTTCAAAGGATTAAAACACATTTTTCAGAAATAAAGAATAGTGGAGGACAAGTAAAAACCACACGGTTGGGGGACCCAAAGGCCAGAAAGGAGATGATCTTGATCCCAGAAATCCCAGACCCTGGTTCAGAAATGACGGATACTCTGAACATGACTCAGGGTTGACATCATTCAAGATTAATTGTTGAGGACTAATGAAAAAGTACTGAAGAGAATACAGAGGGCAAAATAATCAGTTTTCTGGACACCAGCCTAATAGAGACCTATTGATCAAAATGTAGCTTAGGAGTCCTCTCATTGGAAAGCCTCCTGGCAGTAAGGAAAGTGAGTTTTGAAAGGCTCACATTTAAACAGGGGCATTAAATTTGGAACACCTGGCATGAAAAGACACATTTACATGTTTCCGAAGTGAGGAATGAAGGAGTCTGCACATGCCCAGAAAGCAAACTGTCATCAAGTTTCACATGAGACTCAAAGGCTCGAATATAAAGATAAGTGCCTTCTACTTACGATGTGGAAACTATTTTCAATCTAGATGTGACATCTAGTCAACCTTATAATTGACAGGACAGAATAAAGACATTGGATATGCATCAGTAACGCATGGGCCAATGATGTGTCCTTTACCTTTCACTCCCACTCCTCAGGAAATTACTGAAAATATTTGCTCATGTGAAGTCATATGGAAAACCAGGAAGCCAAAGACACTACATCTAAGATCTTAACTCATCCAAAAATGATGAAGGATCACCCCTGGAAGATAGCTGTGCAGTGGATGGAGGATCAGTCAACCCAGCAGAAAGGAGCACAGGGAGGAAAGAAGAAGAAGAGATTCCCTTTCACAACAGGGAGTCTACAAATTTGATCCTTTTCTTGAAACATAGACACACTGGTTAAACAATAACAGAATATAATAGAAACTATGATAATAATCTGCACATCCTCAATGCTGGTCAGAAACCTTAACCTGGCTATATACCGAAAAAAAAACCTATTGGTTTAATTTTAATCTTTACAATTTATGCTCTAAAGACATTATAGATGGACTAATTACTCTCTCTCATATATATACATATATGAGAGAGAGAGAGAGAGAGAGAGAGAGAGAGAGAGAGAGAGAGAGAGAGAGAGCGCTCATTGGAAGATAATAAAACACTGGAAGATGATAAAAGGGAGGACTGGAGGAAGTTTGGGACAGTGTTAACTCTGACTTACAAATGAGCAATGAGCATCAAGAGATACAGTTGACAAGGCAAACTTTCAGTTGGCTGCCTTGAATTAAGAATTTAACTGGCAGAGGACTTAAAAGAGTGAAGGAGCTGTCATAAGACTCAGAAGCCAAGTGAAGAAGATTATACAGTGACATTTCCTTTGTGTAAATGATGATAAAAATGTCAATAAAAGTTTAAAATAGATAAACTAAGTAACCAAAGTCTAGGTGTTCATGATTGGGAAAATGCTTGCTCATGTGCTTATCTGTCAATATGAAAATGTTCCAGAAGAGATCGGTGAGAGATTTTTGGTTGTTGTTATAAGGAAAAAATTTCATTACATGTATCCACATGTTTCATTTCTGAACCATGTGAGTTACCTTTTAACATAGTTAAGTACATTCAATTTTAAGACACAAAAAGATTTCTTTGCATAAAGGCAAACATTCAAAGAAATAGGAAGATGTAAACTTGGGTTCTTCTTCTATGGATGGGAGGTGGTAGCCTCAGAACAAATGCTTGCCCCTATAAACTCTCTTGCACGACAATCTGAACAATGCAAATATCAATGCTGACTGAAAATTTAGATACATAAAATTTCACATGGAGAAAATTACTTCTTTAAGAGAAACTGCCTTTTCAAATATTACACTAGGGGGTAAAGATATGGCACAGTGATTACAAGTACATACTGTTCTTGCCGAAGAATTGAGTGTGATTTCCTAGCAGCCATGTTAGGTATTGAAGCTGCCTGTAACTCCACCTCCAGGGGACCCAATCCTCATAGCTTCTGCAGACACCCACACTCACGTGTACATACCCACAAAGGCACATACATAAATACACACATGATGACGCATGTGTGTAATCCCAGCCTGGCATAAGCAGAGGCAGGAGGATCCTTACAAGTTAATTGTCTACCGAGTAAGTTCTAGGTCAGCCAGGGTAACACATCATGTCCCTGTTTTTAGGGACACAATAAATGCATTATTTTGCATAATTAATGTATGCTGATAAAAAAAAGTTTAAAGAGAAAGCTTTAAGAAGAAGCAGTTTTAACCTAACTACCACCAGAGCATCATTTCCTACCCTCTGAAAGTCATTCATAACCACAACACAATCTCCAAGATGTTCCACCTTTAAAAACAATGCACAGATGTATTTAACCCTTTAAACATGTAATAAAAGTGAATGAAAATGACTATTTTTCTTTTAAAACTTTTATAAATAGGACAATGCATGCATAAATAGTTAACATTATCCATCATTAAAAGATATGAGACTTAAATCACTATGTTCACTTTTACAGACTATATTGCCTATAATAAACTCTTTTATCATGCATAATTACTAATTGATGACCATATAAAATACTTCTGCAGTAACTAGCAAATTATGTTCTCAGATAAAAAAAAGAGTACAAAGCAACTCATATTTAAGAGTCCATCCCAGAGCTTGTCTCAGCAATGTCCTACTGTGACCTCAGATGGTTCAACACTCTTCTTCCTACTGTGCATCATTTCTTCATCTACAAAATGGTCTGAATTAATGCTTGTCACCCAATTTACTGGTGAAACTATAATATATATATATATATATATATATATATATATATACACACACACACACACACACACACGCACACACACACACACATAGACAAAATCACTGAATGTGACCAACTCACAGACATTAACATTTAACATCCCATTAGGGTGAGAATCAGGCTAGTTCTCAGGATCTGTCTTCTAGCAGTGTTAGAGCATGTACTAACGCTTTGTTCAAGTGCCACCATTCAGCTCTAGTCCATGAATTCTCCTTCGTCATTGCTCTGGAGACTGCAGGGTGAGGAGATGACTCTGGACAGGTCTCATTCCTAAACTGTTGACAGTGTAGGAATGGGGCACAGGAACGGTGCTGAATGAAAAGTACTCAGGATGACTGGGTTAAGCCTGAGGTGCTAAGGAGACACAGAGAAAGGAGCAATTAACTCTGCTAAGGTTGTGAAAAGGAGCCATGGAAAAGGGAACGGAACTGCAAAACACATCTTAGGCTCTAAGTGTGAGTTTTCTTGTGAAATTTCATTGTGTTAAATTTAGCTTGTTAATCCCGCTTACTGCAGCCTGATCCTATTATCCATCACAATAACACTCCATTCCTGTCTGTGTCATCCACATGACACTTCTATCTGAACTTCATTTCTACCTGACTTCAATGTTGAATAAGAAAACAAAGGACAGCAGTAAATGACCACATAGGATGCTCCAGAGTATGTGGGGACCCCTAAGTGATTCTATAGCCATCCATATACACAGATGTCTTTGGAAGTTCTAAAATCCACTCAGGAGGCTATAAAACCCTGCTGGAGCCCAAGACACAAAAATGACATTTTAAAAGGTGGAACTTTGTCCAGGTAACAAATTCACAGACTATAACTTGGCTTCAGATCCCAAAATGGTACATATTCCCCTGTAGACCTAGCCATATACCTATTTGTTTGGGGATCCAGTATCACAAATACCCATCTCAGGGGCTGGAATGTCCATGTGTTGGGTCTCAGGTAACGGTATTCCTGGGTGTTGACCAGAAACATCTCTGTGGCCTGAGTTTAGTCCTTCTCATCAGCAGTCAAAAATTAAGCTGACAGTTCAAACATTGGGGAAAGGGGAAACATAGGGGAAAGACAATCCTGCCTGAGTCCCCTGGACAAGCCTTCCTGCTTCAGTGACTCCTGTGACCCTGTTCTACTCCCTCAGCCACTAACAAAGGCAGTTATATCTGCCCTGGCAAGTACTTTCTTAGAGACCTAAGGGAAGCCATACCCATTCATATCTGGCAAAAGTTCAGTCTATAAGCCCTAAAGCAGATTCCCATCCCAGTATAAAACCTAGGGCCCAAAGTCCCAGAGACAGTTTAGTTCACCAAGGAACCAGACAGAATCATTGTCCACTAGAGTCCCTTTGCAAGAGCAGACTTCACCAAGAACACAACAGCAGTCACATGACCTACTACAAACCTACTCAACTGTCATCCCAGGGATGGTCACAGTGTCCTAGGATGCTAGCAATAGAGTTTCTTAACCTGTTGAAACCAGTCTAGAATGATGACAAAGAGATGCTCCAAGAGCTGCAATGCTACAAAGAAAAACAAGAATCAATCTAATGTGATATCCATGAAGCTGCAGAAACCAACCTCAAAGCACAGCCTGAAAGAAAACTCTAAATAATCACTGTTAACCAAAGAAATCCATCCAAGACAGCACACACCTGTAGCACTGAAAAAAGCCGAGGCAGGAGAATCAGAACTTCAAGAGTAGTCTGTGCTACAAAGCAAGACCCTTATAAAAAGCAAGCAAACAAAAAATAATAATAAAGAATCAAAAATCCTAATGTACTATAAGACACTACAAACGGACAACTGTTAGAAAATTAGGAATTTAGAAATTAGGGGAACAAATCATGAACAAAAGTAGATTATAGATGGCTCTTTCAGTACAGCACTTGTCTTGTGAGCAACAAGAAACAGTGTCCGAAATTTTACTTACAAAGGAATAGTTGGAAGAAAAGCACACACTATGGTTCATAAAACACAAGCTATCCCAGGTCAAGGTAACTTGAAAAAAATACTCGGGGGGGGGGGGGGACACATTATAATCAAATTATCAAATTTCAAAGAATCTTAAAAACAAGGGGTTAAGTGACTCAATGTAAACTAGGGACCCTCCTGAAAGGTATCTATAGACTTCAAAAGAAATACTACCCTTGCAGAGGGGATGGAGGATACATATGCAAAGTGCTACAAGAACAAAGGATAAATGCCAGCCAGGATTCTTAAAAATGGAAGAGGATAAGTGCATTTTCCAGGCAAGTAGAAGGGGAAAGAGCTTGCCACTACTAGATCTGCTTTACATGAAATTATAAAAGAAATTTTGAATTAAAAATTTACAAAAAAGTCATTTAAAAGTAAAAATAGGCAGTGGTGACAAGAAATACATAGTTAAACTCCGAATACTCAACAGTGAGTATAAGTCAATTTTATCTATAACATAAACATCAGGAGACAAGACAACTAAAAATAACTACAGCTATAATAAAGGTTCTTAAAATTTACTCAATATTAAAAGATAAAAAATGTGCCATGAATTATTTAAAATGTGGGACAGAGGAAGTAGAAGTGCAGAAAATGTATAGTGTATGTCATGAAATTTAAGTTGCTTTATCAGCCTGAAATCACATGCTGTAAAGTGTTCCATGTGAGCCATGTGGTAACTAAAGAAAATCTATGGTAGATACACAGAAACAGTATGAAAAGTGAACAAAATCATGTGAAAGAGATCATGACATCATAGAAAGGAAGGAACAAAAGACAAACAAGAGCAAATAATTAAGTCAGCTAATAAATAACACCAGTAAGTTCTGCCTGTCCACCACTACTCAGAGTATAAATGGCCTAAATTCTCTAATCAAAAAGTACAGGATAACCAAATGAGCATAAAACATATAGAGGACATTATCTGAAATCTAAAAGAGACTCACTTCAACTTTAAAGACAAATGTAATGCTCAAAGTAAAGGAATAGAAAGAGATCTTCTGTACAAAAGAAATCTGAATGAACCAATAACAAGTAAGAATGTTGAATACGAAATCAAAGATTTCCCATCAAAGGTAAGCCAAAGATCTGAAGGCTTCACAGATGATTTCTACTAAACAATTAAAGAACTGGTACCAATCATGTTTAGTTATCTTGAATTGCTGAGTCAAAACACCATGACCAGGGCAAGTTATAAAAGATGTTTAATTATAAGCTTGTGGTTCAGAAGGGTTAGAGTACATGAACCATCATAGCAGGGAGTACGGCCACAGACAGCCAGGTATGGTGCTGGAGCAGTAGCTGAGAGTTCCCATCTTTATTGAGAAGCGCTAGACAGAGAAATCTAATTGGGAACGGTATGGGCTTTTGAAAACTCAAAGCACCCCCAATGACACACCTCCTTTAATAAGGCCACACCTCTCAATGCTTCCCAAACAATTCTACCAACTGAGGACCAAACATTCAAATATTAGTCTTTAGGGGCTACTCTTATTCAAACAACCACACAATCTTTAAAATACTTCCTACTTCCAAAAATTGAAAAGAACAGTTCCAAACTCATTTTAATACATCAGCACCAACCTGATAGTAAAAGCAGACAAAGAATGCTGAAAGAAACCAAAATTACAGGACAATATCTTTGATGAATATAGATATTATATAATCTCCATCAAAAGGGCCCACATTGAAAGCATCAGTGATCTACATTTAAAGGAATGCTGTCTGAAAGAAATACTTGGAAGAGAAAAGAACACCAGGGCTCATTAAATGCAAAATACTCCAGGTAGGACCAACTGAAAGAATCCTCAGAGGCATGTTCTCATGAATGTAGATATTTAAAAATCTGAATTCAGCCAATCCAACCTCACACTGAAAGGATCCTGACCAGTGTTTGGAATTTATGTCTGAAAGTCAAGGTTCATTCAAACACATGTAAATCGATAAATGTGATATATATCATATTGACAGAATGAAAGGGAGAACTAATATGATCAGCTGTTTAGACAAAGAATTATAATCTGACAAAACTCAGCATCCTTTCATGTAGAAATTCTCAACACTTTATCTCCAATAGGAATCTATCCTAAGAAAGACAGTCTTACATGTCATCCCAGAGCTCACATCTTACCCAACTCTCAGAAAAGGAAAGTTTTATTTTTAAAACCAGAAACAAAGAAAGAATGCCCACTCTCAGTATGTCTCCTTAGTAGAGTCCTAGAAGTTCTTGCCAGAGCAACTGGACAAGAAAAATTAAAGTATTTGAACAAAGATAGAAAGTGTTAAGTTGTTGCTGTTTGCAGATGTCATTATTTTATACAAAGAACCTTCTAGAAGACTCTACTATAAGGGTGTAAACATAATCCATTTTGTCAAAGTGGGAGAATACAAACTCAATGTACATAATCCACGAGTGTTTCTATGTGCTAACAATGAATTATCTAAAGAAAAAAATCAAGAAAACAAACCTATTCACAATAGTATTGAAAACAACTGAGTTGTGGAATGTTTCCATATGTATATAAGCCCCTAGGTTTGATATTCAGTACTGTAGAAATAAACCAACCAACCAACACACATAATGGCATTGAAAGATAAACTGAAAGATAAAATGTTTTTCACCAAAGAAGTGAAAGGTCACTAGAAAGAAAACTTCAAAACACTGACAAAAGAAACTGAAGACACAGATAAATCAAAGACACCTCATGGTCATAGACTGGAATATTATTTTTATATGTCTACACCAAGGAATCTACAGAATCAATGCAAGACATACTGCATTGAAATATGTATCCACAGAAGTAGAAAAAAAAAGATATCTAAATTCCATATGGAGCCACAAAAGATCTCAAATAGCCAAAAACAATAACAAGGAAAAGTACGACAAAGTTGGAAGCTTTTCCAAATCTAGTACAAATACTGGCATCAAAAAAGATACGCAGAACAAGAGAAGACAGAAAAGGCCCCAAATAAACCCAAATATACATGAGCATCTAATTTTCAAAAAGGACAGTAAAACATGAGAGAAAGGGACAGAAAGAGAGGGGGAGATGGAGAGACAGAGAGAAAGAGAAATAGAGAGAGGAAGAGAGAGAACTAGGGTACCTATGCACACCCTGAGTTGGACCCTTAACTTACTCAATGAGTCAGGATGGATATTAAGATGCACAGTTTTCCCTAGGGAAGACTAACCTCTTTTTTCCATTTAAAAAAAAAAAAGGAATTCTTGTTCACACTTTCTGTAACTTTCCAAAAATCTTATCTTCAAGTTCTCTTGGTGCCCTGTAATATAATTCCATTTGTCCTTAAGGTTTATAAATCTATTTGTGTTACATGACTTTTTACCTGCCATTTATGCTTATAAACCATCAGTACTAAAATATATTTTAAAAAATCCTAAAAAGAAATTAGTATGGGCTGCAAAATACTTCTCCATTAAAGCCTAGCTAGTGTAAATGGACACAAAAAAGACTGAAAGTCCATGGAAAGAGTCTGATGTAACACTGGGCTTTCTATGATTTTAACATTTGGAAACACATAGCAAAACTTTGCTTCAACTTGGCAGTCATTTTTAAGAGCTATCACACCTAAGAAGTGTCCATCTCCAGAATGTGAATATTGGGACAAGGTCTGTAGTTGGTTCTTTGCACTGCTCCATCCTAATGGACTTGCCCTCTGAGAGCAATCTCCTGTTTAATGACTGCAGTCCTTCCTCTAACTTAGACTCCTAAGAACTGTAATTATGTCTCCAGATGTCTACCGGGCTGTTCATTCTGTGCAATTCACTTTAACCTCAAGGTCACCTTCCGCTGGGCCAAGCTATGGTTTTTCAAAAATATTAAAAATTTCCTTTCTCCCTTGTTCCCATTTCTGTGTCCAGTGACATTCATTCTTCCTGAGACCCTGGTCTGAACTGTAAACCGTGTCAGTTGTTCACTCTGCTCCACATCCAACCAAGCCAACACTAAGCTCAACAACCTCTCCTTTGGGGGCCTCTTGAGGAGAACAGAAAAGATCTTGAGGGAGTCTCTCCTTCCACCGTGTGGGTTCCACAGCCATGAAGGTCCTCAGGCTCTGCAGAAAGGACCTTCAGCTTTTTAGCCTCTCCCAGCCCTGCAGTGCTTCTTAAACCTTTCAATCCTCACAATCAGAATTCAATTCAACCTTATTACCTCCACAGCCTCTGCCACAGTTCTGCTCCCAGACTATTCTCACAGAATGTCTCAGAGACCCGCACTATATCTAGCTTTCCAAAACACGCTCCCATCAAGCTATTCCCAGGCCCCAGGCTTCCTCTGACATCATAACTTCCCCAGCTAGTGGCAGGGGCACCTGCAGTTTACCTTCCAAAGGCATCAGTTCCTACTGACCCACGGATGCACACACTTTACTAGCTGGCATCCTTTTCTGCAACTCAATTCAGGAACAACTTTTCTTCCTTCAAATTTCTCAAAGGAGATAAACAAACAAGCAAAAAACAAAATACAAACAAACAAACAAACAAACACAGAGTTGAGGAATGAAAGCTACCAGTAAGATCCTTCCAATGAGAAAGAATTGGCTTGGCACTGGCCTGAGAATCTATTTCCAAGTTTGCTAACCATTGTAGAAGATATTAGGACTTTTCATTATGTTGGGTCTCAAGAGAGCTACCTACTACATACAGCATTTCAACAGAGACATTCAACCCAATTCCCAATCAAAAGTTACAAAAATGTTTGCTGGGAGATCTTATTACAGGCTTTGAGTAGTCTACGTCATAAAATAAATAGCTCTGAAAAGACATAAAACCTCACTGTTCTCTTTAACAAACATTAAACCACTCTAAAAGAAGAGAGTCAGCCAGTGGGAATCAACTAATTTCATTACAGAATCTTTCATCTACATCTGTACATCTAACAAGTCTTGTTTTTCAAGACAGATTCTTATCTGAGATATCTGCAATGCATGTTTTAAAGAATCAAGTTCAGTAAGATGAAGTTTCAAAAGAGCCATCAAATTCCTTAATTCTCCAGGGTTAAAGATCTTCTTGTGGCTCCTCAGAGGATTCTTAGAGTAACAACAGCAAGATAAACCGGTTTTAGAAAGCTTTCTGGCAGAAGAAAATCCGAGAATGATCTACCTAGAGTGTGCTTAGTTAGCCCATGGCCATGAAGGACATGATATTCCTATTTGAGAGAAACAACAGTTCTACCTGAAGAGCAACCCAGGGTTTGTCAAACCCAATGACTGCCACTCACAATGTGTTTAACTATTTTCATAGTCCCCACTCCAGTATCAGTTAATTAATAATTTATTCAGGTCATTGAATTTGTTTCACATGCCAAGAAAACCATCTTTAATCTATCTTAGCCTTCCTATAAAAATGTAACCTGCATGTATTGTGTTCACATTTAGGAGGAACGAAACTAAAAGCAAATGAATATTTTCCTCTTGTGAATCAAAAATGACGGTCAAATCCTGGGAAATTTATTCCTCCATTTTTGGTTTGCCTTGTAAGAAGAATGGGTATTTAACTTTAAAGTATGGAAGTCCCAGAGGTAGAGGGACAAAATCAATAATCAATGTCAATGACATAGCTCTACCATGAAGCCATTAGCTTGTGAGCAAGGTATAAGAAACAATTTATAAGAGAGAAAGACATTATGTGGACACAGGTTTGGAGAACACAGTATACAATCAGGCATATTCATTGGCTTTAGACTTCCAAGAGGAGATGACATACCATAGCAGAGGCAGGCAACAGAATAAGACCATGCACCTCTTGGCTAAGAAGTCAGACAAAGAACAAAGAAGCAGAGTCCCAGAATGCTGGAAGGGCCTTCCCATGATCTCCTAGGAAGCCCTTCCTCTTGACCTTTCCGTCATTTCCAGGCACAGCAAAGCTAGAGACTAAGTAAGCCTCTACTGATGGTACACACTGAGGATCCGTCTTGTGAGGCAAACCTGCAATCCCAGCTACTCATGAGACTGAAGTAGGAAGATCCCAAGTTCAAGGCTTGCTTGAACTTCAGAGTGAGTCAAGGTTAGACTGGGTCTCAAAATAAAAGGTGAGAGAGAGCTGGGGATAAGGCAGAGTGGCAATGTGCTTACACAGAATGTATGAGGTCTGAGTATATACACTAAAGATATTCAAATTATGAAAAGCATTGATTCTCCTGTATGTTCTGATACTCTAATCACTCTACAGAGGAACTATGGAAAATACCCAAGTCAAAAGCATTGATTAAAAAAACCCATGTTTTCCTTCTTCAAGAGGACGACTATATTTTGAAGTAGTGGTTATTTGTGTGTGTGTGCCAAGAGTCATCATAGCATGCTTGTAGTCCATAAATATAAATAAAATTATCTTAACTATAACCATAAAGATGTCATGCACATAAGCTGAACATTATTAAGAATTATGTGTGTGGATTAATAAGTACTGGGATGAGAATAAACCTTCAAAGCTATCAGCAAATAAATGCTAATGCAATTATTGGACTTACATGACAACAGTGAAGGACCAAGACTCATCAAGGTTGAGACACGAATCATTACTTCATTCCTTTTTATGTCCAAATAATATTCCACTGTGTAGCTGTACCACATTCATGAATTGAAGTGCATTTAGGTTGTTTGTATTTCTGATTATGGTTAATAACGGTGTATTATGGTTACTGGGTAAGTTTTTACATGAACATATTTTAATCTCGAAGAGAAGAAAGCTAGTGGCTCACACAGTAACTCCGTTTCATGACTTCAGATAGTTTTCCAAAGAGGCATACCACCTTCTTCCCCAGCAGAAGTGTCTAAAGGTCCTAATGTTTCCACACTATTGTCCAAGGTTGTAATCTTTTTTTGATTATTGCAATCCTAGAGACTGTGAAGTAGTATCTCTCATGGATATAGCTTACTGTGTCTTTATTGCTGAGACAAAGCATCTTCTGAACTTTGACCTATGGCCAATTAGATGTGAACTCTGAACTTTTCAGGCATGCTCTGCTTGGGGAGGTACTTTCTATCTTCACTTTGGTTCCTATTTTAAATCATGAAATGTGTTTCATTCTGTCGAAAATTTTATATGAGTGTGAAAATGGCCACACCTATTCATACCAGTCTGTTATATACATTTTTCATATGAAAAATGTACAAGCTTTAAAATATGTGATGCATTATACACACATGCATGTATGTACATGCCTATTAATATATAAATTATATATATATATGTATATAATTTATAAGTATCTAAATCTATACTTATATATGGTAATGGAATGGAATCCAACATCCAAGTGCTCTATCATCAAGTTAAGTTCTCAGGCCCACCTACATTTTTTTTAAAGTTTCAAATTTAAATTAGTAACTATAAACTATATAAACTATGTCTGTTAAACAAAAGTCATGGGATGCCACCATCTTGGATTGAATTCCTTCACATCAAACCAAACCAGCATGAACTCACTCACGCTTAGTTCTACACAGTCCAAATGAGAAGGTAGAGAAGGCAGATTCCTGGAACAGACTCATGGTTCCAGAAAATGGGAGATCCCAGTCTCTGTGACACAGAATCATAGCAAAATTCCTTCTAGTAACCTGAAGAAACCATTGTCAACCGATCAGCTTTTTCATATGATTCTGATTCCTTGTTCCTATTTTATAAAACCCTCTCTTCTGTTACTACCAAAGGCCAACTCGTTTTATATTGTAGAATGAATATTATTCCAGATTTATAAATTGGAGATAAAAATTAATTACATCCACGACTAAATTTGTTGCAATATGACTTCTGTGACATCAGTCACAAAAACTACAGGGAATGACATCATTTATCTGAAAACAAATTTATGATGAAACCTATCATAATCTTTTCGAACTGTAAGTATGAAGTATGTTTTTCCTGGACCATCTGAGTTTCTATTACCCCTGCTTTTTCATATTCCTACAGAGCAATCTAAACACAGTCCAAATGTCTGTGAAACACTCCGTATACACCAAATCAAACAGAATTGCCATCAGGATGGTATCACAGAAAGCAATTCAAATAAAATAGAAATGGCATCACCAAAGGATCTGCTATGGCTCGCAAATAACCCAAGTGGCCCAATCTGAAAGATGATGATCACAAGGAGCTTCATGGGTAGTCGTCACCTATGCCTAAGCAGAGAGTTTTTGGTAAAACATGCATATGACCTTGGAGTCTGTTAACTACCTTCTCCTAGCTAGCAAAACCATTCAGAACAATGAGCTTTGTCTCTGTGATCACATACAAAAATGTTGTCAAGATATATATATATATGCAGGTCATAACATACTTGCCCATTTCTAAAATTTAAATTGATTTGAAATGTCATGGTCTATGCAAATCTAAAAGTACTAATAACTACATACAGGATACTAAGCATCTGAGATACATAGAAATACATAGTCCACATGGTGGGCTTCAGAATCCATAGTGGTTAAGAGAACTGTTGTCAGCTAGAACAAGTTAGAACATCTAAGAGATTCCTGGAGGTGTGCTGTACAGAGAGGGAGAAAAGTGTTAAAATCGCTTGCCTATGGAACCTTAAAAGGATGCCTGCATTGCCATCAAGAACATTTCTGTTTATTCTCGATGTTTACACTTAGCCAATGAGTCCTAAAACACAATGATGTGAGAACGATGCTATCGTTATTAAGAGAATTTCAAATATATCATTTAAAATCAATTTGGGGAGCAAATTGCATCTGCAAGACATTAAACGGATCACATTTTCTACAGAAATACTCACACATAATTTACTTAATTTCATATTGTGTCTCCCCTCCCTCTAACGGCAGCCACTTAAGGTTCCCGCTTCTCGGTTCCTGTTCGGTTATCCTGGCGTCTCCAATATTGTACACATTGCCAAATTTTCATTGTCTTTGCAGATGTGTAAGGAGAAAATGCTCACAGAAGTACAGCCATCTAAAACAGAGAAACTGCATCATGGACCCATGAGTCCCTTTGGTCCCCACCCCAGCGTCCTGGATCCTGGCACATCGGGACTATACCACATAAAACCCAGCAGCCAAAAGGGACTCTTCTTCCAGCAAACACTGCACTAATTCTCCAGCATTCAGCCTTTCTACTTGAATGGAATAAAAACTCTTTTGAGAACAACAATTACAATCCCCCCATTTTTTTTTCCTCAGGCGTACTATTGGACTTCTTAATGCTCACACAATGCAAATAAAGCGAGCTTCCTTTCACAGAGTGATTAATATGCGAAGACCGCCTGCTTTTTTAGTAGGATGTGAAGAGCCACCAACAAGCTTTTCTAAACCCAGAGGTTTCTACAATTATTTCCACTGTTTATTTTTAAACAGAAGATTGCACAATATCGCCAGACACTTTAGCTCTAATTTGCCAATATTTTGTAAACAATGGCAATTTAGAGTTTTAAACCTATTTTTTTTGTCATATTTAAAACTATGGTCAACTACTGAGCTAATGTATTAATTTTGCATGGGACAAGATTGTAGGTTGTTTGCATGGAACAAGATTCAATTATACCTTTTTTGTTTTTAGAAATGGAATTCACTTTTAAATAGCAAATAATCCACTGGGAATGAGCCTTTTGGAAAATATGTGATTGGTTTGATATATGTTATATACCTCTGTAAGACTTGTGACTTTTCCAAATTATTACATTTATTTATTAAAATAGAACTATTTTAATAGAAAAATGGATAAAACTATTTCAATAAAACAACACCATTAAGAACATTAAATACTTATTATACAACAGATCACATACATATTTACTCATTAAAGACCATTTTTAATCACAAATTTCATAAATGATTTCTATCAGAGCTTTTCTCTTTCATCTTTAAGGGTAGGGAGTGGGGTTCTAGTGTCTTGGCTAGGGTTTCCATTGCTGTGAAGAAACATCATGACCGTGAGAGCTTCTGTAACCCTCTCTTATATCCTTGACTCTAAAGCCAGAGCCACTTGGCCAAAACTGCCAAGTTCTGCTGCTCGCTAGAGCTGCAACATGACCCCTTGTTCACTTATATCTGCACCAGCCTTCTGATTTTGGTGGTTTCCTTCATTGGTCAAGCTTGGCTGTCCTGGCACTTGCTCTGTGGACCATATTGACCCCAAACTTGAAGGAGATCCTCCTGCCTCTGACTCCCAAGTCCTGGAATTGAAAATTTGTGCCACCATGCTCAACCCTAAACTTTTCTTTAATTCCTTTTCACAAGTTGGAAGCTTGCTTGGCTGGGGTCTTGCCCTGAGGTCACCAATCCCTTTACTCCATTCAGTTCAGGTTTTCCTTTAAGCTTTTTATCTCCGTGAGCACTAGATTTGACTCTATTACTCTTCCTTTTTCCCCACAAACTGTACATTTTGTGGTTTTCCTTATACAGTTTGTTCCTTTTCATTATAGATCTGTATAAGGGGGGGCCCCTAATAACCAAGCAGCGCAGTCAATACTAGGCTGTCTGGAAACCTCCTCTGCCAAAACTGTTCATCCATAACTCTTCAATTTAGCCTCAGACAGATTTTTTTTTTTGAACAAGGGTAAAAAGCAGCCACATTCTTCACCAGAATATCAGAAGAACAGTCTCTAGGCCAATTCTTCCTCTCTGAAACTTCTTCAGCCAGGCCCCCACCATTCAAATCACCCTCAGCTCTGATGTCTTCCATATTCCTACTAGTATGGCCCACTAAGTCCCACCTAAAGCATTCAACTGCTTTTCTAATCAAAATTCCAAAATCTTCATACCTCCAAACAAAAGCATCGTCAAGCCTATCACAGCTCACAGCAATGCCCCAGTTCCTGGTACCAGCTTCTGTCTTAGTTGGGGCTTCTATTGCTATGAAGAGACATCATGACCAAGGCAACTCTCATAAGGACAGCATTACATTTGGGCTGGCTTACAGCTTGGAGGGTTAGTCCACTATCATCCTGATGGGAAACATGGCAGACGCGGTGCTAAAGAGCTGAGAGTTCAACATCTAGATCAGCAGGCAGCAAGAAGAGAGAAGAAATGCAGCTTGACTTGAGCAGTTGAGACCTCAAAGTCACACCAGAGACACAATTACTCCAATAGGCCACACCCCCTAATCCCTGTCAAGTAACGCCACTCTTTACAAGCTTATGGGGGTATTTTTCATTCAAACCACCACAGGGGTTATGTGATGGGTGGTGGTGGTGGTAGTGTGTGTGTGGTGTGTGAATGTATGTATATGATTTAGTGTGGTCTGGTATGTGTGGGTATATGTGGTGTATGGTATGTGTGTGTTTTGCACACTCATGTCTGTGAGTCTAGGCGCATAGTTACCACAGTACTTGTGTGGAGATCAGAGGCCTGTACGCCTCTGGGAGTTCTGTCTCCACCTCCTGTCCCACCTTAGGAGTGCTGGAATCGCAGATGTGAACCACCATGTCTAGCTTTTATTTGGAGTACTAAGAATTGGAACTCAGGCCCTCTTGTTTGTTACAGCACTTTACTCTCTGAACCATCGCCCCAGTCCCAGAGCCTTAACATGAGTTCAAACCCATCAGACATGATCATTAGACCATCCATAAGGAAAGTTTCATGTTTCACTGGCCTCATCATTTGGCAACACTTCCAGTGCCCCATGAAGAAAACCCAATCAAACAGGTACCTGACATTGCCAATTAATGTTTCAAACAAAGAATGATCAAGGATTCAAATATCTTACCTTAGATGTGAGGTTTTTAAACTAATGTATTAAGCATTAAAATGCAAATTTGATTTTATGTTCTTTTGTAAAAATCTCTAGATATAGTTTTCATTTACAAGAGGGAGAGGTTCTTTACCACTTCAAGATGAATCTCAGTGAAGCTATTCCAGAACTATGTTCAGATCAATATTAATCACTGGCAATGTCAACCTATCATGCTGACAGACCCAAATCCCAAGATATGCACTCTATCTACAAAAAAGATCTACATAAACTCAAGATGGAGGTTAGCCTCAGTTCAAGGGCACCATCAAAACAGTCAAGGCATGTTTGTTTTATGTGAAGCTCTGTCCACCAAATACAGTCAGCTATGCACCTACACTCTCAGGTGCACGGGTAACAGTAGCAAATTCATCTCTAGATTCAATTTCTTCTCTTTCTTTGTACTCTTCCATTCTAAGTTAAAACATTTATTGTACTAATTTATTTGTTTTAGTCTATAGAAGATGATGACTCATGAAAGCTAAATTAACAATGGCATTGTAAGTCTCTTCTGCCAAGCTAGTTAACATTGTACCAATTTAACCTGTTTATCACAAACAAAAGATTTAATATTTGCAAATGAATGGATAGGGTTGCCAAGATGGTTTGGCAAGTCTACCAAGCCTGACCACCTGAGTTCAATCCCCAGAACCCACATGAAAGAAAGAAAAAACCAACTACCTATCATTGTCCTTGGACTTCCACACATCTATGTGTGTGCACGCACACACACACACACACACACACACACACACACACACCACAATAAATAAATAGATGTAATATTAACACAGAAGCATAAGTTGTAAGATGATTAACATATTGAAATTCACCCTTCCTTAAGGTAGCCCCACCCACACACGTATTGTATTATTATGGATAAATAAAGCAAATGAAATATGTCTGTGTGAGCATTCCTCTTAATGCTGTACAGGGGAGAAAGGATACAGCTCAGAGCAATGTACTGCTTTGCCTCCCAGTGACTTTAGAAAAACCTACTCTAAATATTCCTAGAAAAATAAAATAAGGATTATGCGGCTTATTTATTTACGTACAAACCACTTTTAAAGTTCTAAGCCAATTACCATGTGAAATGGCTTCCTCAAAAATGAATAGTCAGAGTCTCGTTTGACAATAAAGAAGCACAAACAATAAAAATACATTCTTTTTGTGAGACTGGAGGAAGAAGGATGGCCTTCATGCCCAGTTATCTTAATTAAGTCTGACTAGCAATTTAAATTCTGATTTCAAAGCCAATTTAGTTCAAAATGACCTCCAATCCTAATCTAGGGCAGCTAACCTACTTTCAAGCTATTATCTTTAAAGAACACCACACACCATTCTTCTTTCCTTTCTTTCTTTCCCTTGCTTTGCTTTATTTATAACAGATTTTAAAAAAAATAGACATTATGAGTTACTTGAAGCTCAATACACAAAAGGAAAAAATAATCTGAGAAAGAACAAGTGAGTTTTAATGATCTTTTCCCAACACTTCAGGGTCGTCACATTTTCATCCCATAAGGATGACACTACAGAGTAATCAGAGGTGCTTTAGAATGTGGTCTGGGGTCTTCACAAACTTTCTAGCTGCACTCTGTATTCACCTCTAACTCCCAGGCCAGCTGTGTGGATCGCAGAGCTATTCCGGGCATACAAGATCAGGAGAATGTCCTTAGCAAGCCTACTCCTGCCTAGCACGTCTTAGAGGAGGCCATTTGTATGCAGAGGCGTGAACTGCTCTTCTGGTTCACAGTACTGCTGCCAAGCCCATGGCTTTATATCCAAGAACTGTTGACTCTCGGGCCACCCTGGAGTCATTTGAGAACTTTAAGTTCATAAAAGTTCCTCAAAAGCCTATGGCTGGCCTTCATATTTTGACCTATCAATCCTTTAAAGTTACTTTCACAATCCTTTTTGGGGGTGTCCTTGATGCACCCCTAAACATTTATCTTTTGCTTTAAGAATTCTGTTGGCTTCTTTTTATCTCACCATATTTACACTAAAGCCTGTGGGATAAAAGATTCAAAAGCCTGCTTTGGCTTGTGGTGATTAGGAACCTAGGCAGGCCTCCCCAAGCTCTTGCCACCAACTTCAACCTCCCAAATGTGCACGGCCATGAACAACACACACACACACACACACACACACACACACACACACTGACTTCTAAGTTATAGAAGGAAGCAGCTAAGTATCTCTTCTCCCGTGACCCTCCATCCTAGTAGAAGTCTGCACTTTTATTGACTAGGGAAGTTACACCAGAGGGGCTAAGAGGTACTGATGAAGGCAACGTCCTGTATTTCAAAGAGGAGACTAACTGGAATCCTGAAGAAAATACACCCAGCATATTTCTTCCACTCAGAGAAAGACGGGTGTCTGACTGTTGGAATTTCTTAAACCAGGTAGGCCAAGATACGGAGGACTTATGACATCTCAGGGGTCTCTGCACAACCACCCTCCAGCCTAAGCCACGGGCAACATGTGACATCATGTCACATCATCGCAGTGGCTGACTCCTCATCACAGAGAAGGCTTACCAGCGTGTGAAGAAAGAATTGATACCCGAATCACGGAAGGAGTCACTAACGCGGAATGAACATGGGCTCGAGGACAAACTGACGATACAGAAAGCAAAGGAAAGTTTCGCAAACCCTCAGCAATGCAAATGGTTCTGCATCAGGAAAGACGAGAGGGTGCTATCGAAACGAAAAAGGTTAGTGGAATTGAAAGTTCCAGAAACAAACAAACAAACAAAGGCTCTCAGGAAACAAAGGAAATGGAATAAAGAAAATTCTGACAAGATAGAGAATATTAAGAAAAATTAGATAATTCATCTAACTTTTGAAAAAGAATAAGAAGAATAGAAACAAACAAACAAAAATGGAAATAAACAATAGAGAAACCCTTCTCAGGACTAGAGAGCATAAATTCCAAGATTAAAACTCTCCATGGAGAACCTATCTCAGCATGACGGTAAGACTTACATAAAAGTCCATTACTGAGAACTTGCAAAGACAGCAGGCAAAAAGATCTTCCATTCTTTCAGAGAAAAAGTAAATAAGTTATCAAACCTTTTAGCATGGTATTTATTTAATATTATTGTATTGGTATTTAATAGCATTCATTATATATAGTATTATTTAGTATTATTAGTATGGATATAGGAATCAGGTTAGCAACAAACATTGCTCACACAACACTAAAAGTTAGAAACCTGAAGCCTCACCTTCCAAATTCACAGGAAACACAATGCCCAATCTGGAAAATGATATACCAGGTAAATCTAAATTAATTACAGGAAGCCTAGAATATCAATAGATTGAAGTGTAGCACGGAATCCCCAGAGGCAACAGAAGCAAACATGAATGTCTCAAGAAGAGACGTAGGCTAGAGCCTGGGAAGTTGAGAATGATTAGTGACAGACACATAGAAAAATAACCAAAGGAAACCAAACCCATTACAAATTCGTGGTAAAACATAAAGTTATATGAGAAAGAAAACAAAACCTGTGGAGTTATTCAAGGCTCAACTGTGATAACGTTTATGTTGTCGTAATGATGTAAACATTAAATATTGGTTTAACCAAAAATAGGTATTTTGTGATACAGAGGGAACAAGGAGAACGTGGAAATGAGACAGGCATGTAAGCACTAAGCTCCAACAGGGAAAAAGTAACAAATAATACTTAACTGCAAGACTAGTGTCACTGCTGTGAACAGAAATCATGACCAAGGCAACTCTTATAAAGACAACATTTAGTTGGAGCTGGAGATGTACAAAGCAAATACTTCAGAGGAGTCAGAAAAAGGGATGGGAGAAATAAGGTATGCAGAAGGAGTTAGGGCATGGGTCTAATGTGTTTGATTCTAAATCTAATAGAACCATTCAAATTTCAAAGCAATCTAGCCATATCACTTTGCTACAAATATAAAATTAATTTCAATGAAGAAGAAAAATAACACCAACTAAGCAATTTTAAGTAATGACTGGGTTGATGTTTTCATCTAAAATGTACTTATTATAACTCAGCAGAGAAATCTTGGCTGACCCACTAACCACATTTGCTTTCTACTCCTGGGGTAAACAACATGGCCAAAAATTAAAATCAACTTGAAGAGGAAAGGGTTTACTTGGCTCACATCCTCATCAGAGTCCATCACTGAAGGAAGTTAGGGTGGGAACTCAAGGCAGAGACCTGAACACGGGAATGGAAGCAGAGGCCATGGAGGGTTACTACTTACCTAGTTGGCTTGAGGGCTCAGGCTTATCTATCTTTCTATACCACCTGGGACCACCTGCCCATGACTGGCACTGCCCAGAGTGGGCTAGGTCCTCCCAGATCAAGAAAATTCTCCACAGAATTGCATCCAGGCTAATCTGATACAAGCATTTCCTCAGTTAAGGTCCCTTCTTCCTAGGTGCCTATAACTTGTACTGAGTTGACAAAACTAACCAGCAGGCTCATTCTCTCTTACTGCTACATATTTCAAACCAAGCTGAGAAACGGCTACACAACAAAGTATCTCTCAAATAATGAACTATGAAATATGTCCTAAATCCTTGGTGGCATAGACCATGTCTGCATCACAAGCCAGTGTTCAGGTAAATAATTTTAATTGTACAGTCTCTTCCCCACTCCCACCTCCCCAACCCCCCACAATTTGCAGTTCCTGAAGACATCAATATTAAGGTCTAACTTTGCTTGGTCTTTTCAACTGTATAGAAGAGTGGACTCACACCCACACCCCTGAACATCTAACACACAGCTGAACACTGAAGGCACGTATTCAAATGACTGAACCCATGTGATTGACACCTGCTCCTTGTAAGGAACCACAACTATTTCTTCCAACTGGTGCAATATTATGGATATCTATTTATACTACGCTTTGCTGAATGCCTATTATTAATACCATGTTTTGCTATAGGCACTCCTTTGGCATTTTGTGACATGTGAGGATTTTCCTGTTCTGCCCAAATAGGTTTTTTTTTCCATCTGTAATCTGGTTTTCCTACTTTTTCTAACCCTTTCTTTTCTTCAGGCTATCACATCTTTTTACCAGCAGTTTACACATCCCTAACAGTTAACTTCCCTCAATTCAAATTCAAATCTTAGTGCCATTATAAATGAAGTGGTAGCTAGGAAATTAATTAAGAATAGGTGGACTCTCTGAATAAAGATTTAGAAGCTTCCCTGTGGGTCAAGTGCATATAATTTAATTCCTGGACTTGGGGATATCTACTTTGGCAAATCATTCTTCATCTTCCAGAGGAGTAAGGTTGGTTGCCAGACAAATGATTGCTAGACTAATGAAGTGTCACCAATATGATCTTCAGCAGGCACCTTTATTTAAACAGCCAAGTTTTATGGCTCCACCACCACTACAAGTGGACAGATTTGACACTAAGCCTATTCAAATAGGAAGCAAAATATTCATACACTGATACGGTTGTGCATTTTATGTGTTGTATATACATGCATGCATGTGTGTGCACACTGATACCTGCACATAAGGAGACGGGAAGAGGACAGTAGGTGTCCTACTCAAATGCTTTCCACTCTGAGACAGGGTCTCTTATTGAACCTGATGAGTACCATTTTCTGCCTAGAATGGGACCAAGGAAGCCCCCAACCATCTTCCTGACTCTTTGTCCTCGCCACCCTCAGCACAGGGGACACAGGTACACACAAGCATGCCCAGCTTTCACATGATTGGTGAGGACCTGGGCTCTGTTTCTCATTTTCATACAGCAAGCACTTCACCTACTGCGCCATCTCCCCAACCTTTATGTTTCTAATTTCTGCTTTTCTCAAAGTCATTATCAACTAAACTTTGCGTTTGAAGGAGGCAAAACAAGTAAGTAACCCACTATGGCATCTACTGCTTATGGTGATCCTAAGTTCTCAGGAAATGAAAACCAAATGGGGGAAAAAATGTGACTTTAATTATAATCAATATCTACACCCAACGCTAATTGCATATTCCTTCAGTGGGAACTTTAGCAAAAAGAAAGGAAGACAAAAAATGACCGAGCTGACTATGTAGCAGTCAGTTATACGAATTGGTTCATCTCCTCCTCACAATAGCCGTATTAGGTAAGCATTATTATTGCTGCCTCACGGATAAATAAACGAAGTGTCAGAAGGATTAACTAATGCTCAAGGTCATGGAAAGCAGAAGAACCACAGTCTCAATGAGGCTTTTGAAACTAAAGACCCCTAGTATCCACCCAAAATAAAGAGCCTGCACTGGATGGCAACAGATCGTGAAGGCTGCCAGATTGTCATCTAAATATAATTCTGACAGAGTAGCGCCAGCTTAACTTGTACTTGACAGCTTCTCTTCTAAGCAAAGCAAATACTCTGAAGTGAATGTGCCTTTTTTTTTTTTATTAAATCAGAAAGAGAAGCCAATCATAACCCTTGTCACTCCTTTTCTGTTCTTATGTAAACAAACAGACAAACCAAACAAAACGAAAAGCTATCTCATAGGTGGAAAGCTCAGCAAGTTGCGGGGATTCTGCTAAGGCTAAGCGCAATGGTGCAGGTTGTAATCCCAGCACTGCAGAGGCTGAGGCAGGAGGATCTTGAGTTTGAGGCCAGCTTAGACCTCATAGTGAGTCCCTGTCCCAAAACATTAAATAAGTAAATAAATAAATAAATAAATAAATAAGAATATTTAAAAACTTGCTATGTGCAGTCAAAAGAGTTTTTTTTTTTAAAGTGGTTAAGAGCACTTACTACCCTAGTAGAGAACTTGAGTTTGCACGGCAGCTCTCAAATCCCATAGGACTCTACACCTTCCTCTGACCTCAGTGGGCACCAGGCACACTCATAGCATCCATACATAATGCAGGCAAAACACTCATATGCATAATAAAATATTAAATAATAATAGCAGTTATGACTGTCCAAGGTGCCAGCCAATACAAGACGACAAAGCCACCATATCTAAAAATTACTCTCTCATATCATCAACAACAGAAGCTGTGGGAATCCCTGACTTTGATAATTTTCAAAATTATGGATCTGTCCCTTTGTCACTTGCAAAGAGGTTGTTCACCAAGTTTTTCCTCTCTGGCTCTTTCCTCTTGGTGCGCAGTCAACGAGGGGATAATGTTCCCAATATGACATCTTTGCTCCCTGTAGCACCACTAACACCAAAAACAACAACAAACCCCCCCACCCCTGTCACCTTTTCTAACAAGTGTCTTGGTGTCTTGGATATCATCTATGCCTTGGTCTTTGATTCCTAAGATCCTGAAATTCTCCATTCAACTGAGATGGCGTTAATGTCACTGTGCTGCTCTCCAACAACTCCTCACTTTCTGCTTGGGTCTCACCTCCCTCACACTCTTCAGGGAGCTATCTGTTCTACAACTGGACACAAAGCCCTACATTCTCATTCCAGAAAACTCAAGCATTGTGAAACGTAAGCTCTCCTCTCCCAGTCTTGATGAGAGAATATAATGAAGGTATTTTTGTTGTTTTACAAAGTCAGGATCATATGTCTATATAATATTCATTCCTACTACCCCATCACTGTGGGAATCATCTAATCTTGTAGTTCATACTACTAGAATCTGGTTCCCTCCATACTGTTTAATATTCCTTTCTGAATTATTGACAGGACAGCATTCTGAATGCTAAACACTACATCAATATTTTAGGCTATGAGAAAGATTCTACAAAGTATTGATTGCGATCCATCATGTTTTCTGTCTACTGAAATAATAAGTAAGACTCCTACAACCTCGGTCTTCATCCTCTCCTTAGCTGTGTTTCATACAGATACCTCCCAAATGTGCATGTACAGAGCAGCCCCACCCACCAGCCTCCACCTCCAGCCTCTCCTTTAAGCTCCTTTCAGCTACTGAGAAGAGTTCTCCAACCACTCCTGGTTCGCCCCCATCCCCATCTGGCTGGTGATGTGTTAAATTCTCCAAATTTTGCTCTGGATGCTTTCTGGTGTTTCCAGTTGTCTTTTTGCTCCCACACAGACAAGCCTTCTGAGGTCAGGATGCCATGAAGCCTTTTTTCTCTCTTTTCCCCTCTACCCTTCTGCCTCCCTTCTTGCCCTCTTCTCCCTCCCCTGCAGATGGCCAGCTGAGTATGTTTGCTAAGTAGTCTTGTTGTCATTTCTTTTCCCTCACTCAGAGACCACTAAGTCCCTACCCTGTACGTTCCAACTCTATGCTCGCTGCTACAGATGGCTTCATCCTCTTGCATGTCCTTTACCTTTCCTTCTCTGACAGTAGTTGTCAAAGTATGTTGACCTAAGTTACAATATGTTTTCCATCACAACCAGGTTACACACACACACACACACCAGAAACAAATGTTTTACCACACCAACTCTGTAAAATACTCTTTTCTAATCTAATCCACTCTACTGTTGACTTCCATTCTTCCTTCTTCTCTTCCTTTCTTACTTCTTTATTAATGTACAATAAAAAGCCAACATCACTACCCACAGCTTAGAAAATAATAAATTGAGATATTAGGATGCCCAGAAGTTCCCAAAAGCCCATAATATCCAAATTCTACATTTTATTAATAGTACTATAATAAATTGTAGAACTTATTTAAAATAGACCTTAAAAAATACCACATACACAGACTTGCTGGGCATTATGTCTGTAATCCTGACAACTCAGAAGTTCACATTTAAGGGCAATTTGAATTACAAAGTAAAATCCAGGCTAGCCTGGGGTATAAAATGAGACCCTGAACTCCAAAATTAGAAACTACACAGATGAGAATCCAGAAACCCTGTACACTTCAGGCATCTTCCATCTTGGATATGATGGACCTCAGCATGGTTTCCCAATTTCCAACATCTCGCCAGTGCCCACCTCCTCTCTCCAAAGTCACTAAAATGACCACTTTGCAAAATGAGCTGCTTTATAAGATATAACACAGTGGTTTTCTTCCATTAAGCAAGCCTTCTTGTACAAACAAAAATGATTTTTATAAAACCATCCAACTGTATTTCTTCTAATAAAGAGTAGAGTTGTAGAGTACTATCATATAAAATGGGTTTCACACAGGTAATCTTATTTTTGTCTCCTCAAATGAGGACATTAGTGTTCAAAAGAGATAAATATCCATAAATTCACTTAGTCAGAACAATGTCAAGTTTTAAACCATAATCTTTTGACTCTAAACCTAAAAGTTTCCCTTCTCCATACTTGGCTCTTCCTATTAGATAAAACCAAAAATTTCCTTAGACTTGTTGGTCAACCTCACACAGAGTACAGCACAGCACATCCTTCCTTTCCTGTACCTGATCATCCTCTCAAACATGCATGCTTTCTGTTCTTGTTTTGACTCTTACATCTCAGGCAATTCATATTTCCTTAGTCTAGCATTTAAGTCTTTAATCTCTCTCTCTCTCTCTCTCTCTCTCTCTCTCTCTCTCTCTCTCTCTCTCACACACACACACACACACACACACACACACACACCCCTTAAATCACTCTTCATTACAATTCTCTCTCCAGTCCCATCATCTCCTTCCATGAGGTAACACATCTTCTTTGCACTATTGGCCCATGGTCCCTAGAGGCCTGGATTACATTCTCTGTCTTTCACATTGTGTTTAGATATTAAAAGGAATCAAGGAGATTGCTGCCTATCTAAGTGGTTGTGGCCTGGCTCCTTCACTTAGGGACTTTAGTACTTGCATTGTAACCACCTGGAAGCTTCTACAGAGCCAAAAACAGTAGTCTCAATTTTGCTTTATTTTCTCCTTCTTCCTCTCACTCAGAGCCATGCCCAAAGCAGTCGCAGTAAATTTTCTTTAGACAAACATTTTAGATAAAATCTCTTGTCTCAGGATGAACTAAACTGTTCAAAAGCACCTATTGATTATTTACTATTTATTTAGGCTTACTAAAACCCAGTAGATGGTGTGGGCATCAGGGGCTCAGTGTTGCAGATAGGGACACAGGCTCAGAAAAGCAACAACTTACCGAATGTCAATGTGTCTAGCAGATGTGCAAACCCCAGAACTCTCCACCAATGTCCCCTCACTACAACTCCTCACTTTGGGGAGTCTCCGTCTGTGCAGAACCATGGCAGGCAAGTTTGTTTCTATATTTTCCAAGGCTACCTATTTTCAAGCTATCATTTTGAAAAGGAGTAAATGCAGTCAACCATGGACCAGCCCCACCTCGAAAAAAAATGTTCTCGAGTTTCTGTTTCTTTCTTCTACTCTCTGGTCATACCCTGTCTCTGTTCCCCAACCCAGCTGTATATATTTTGCTCCAGTGATTTGTTCTCTTTGAATTACCTCTTCTTCATGAAGGCAAACTCATCTCCTTAGCAAAACTCCAGGGAGCCCCCAGGCAGAATTGATTGCTTCCTTTATTGTGGTCCCCAAAAGAGCTATGGGATCATATCTCTATGTATAAGATGGAAAGCTCTGGAAACAAACAGAGGCATGTCCCTCTTGACTCTATAAACTGAAACCAGGCACAATCTCTAAAGTTGTTTGACCTCAAGATGTTAGGAATTTTTATTAGATACAGGAATTTGCCTCTGCCTGTTATTTTTCTTTTGTTTGTCCAATGAAACAGACCACAGACCATGTCTTAAAATGAGAATGAATGCCATCTGTCTCTTCTATTTGACAGTTATTTAAATGCTACCTTCATTTCTCTAACCATCCAATAAGTAGGTTTTCTTCTTCACAAGCTCCCACAGTGTCCTCTCTCCTTCCTCAGCTTTTTGCAAATGTGTGTGAGTGCTTTTCTTATTTAACAGCTGCAGTCCTCTTGCACTATTAGCCTATGGCCTGTTATCTGACCACTGTGCTTCCAATAAACGCACAGAGCAAGCCCTTAGTAAACATTTACCAAACAAATGATGAGAAGATGAAATTATATAATGGACCTATGAACCACATACTGATGATTAAGATATAATAATTGGTATCATGTGCCTTGCTATCTGCTTTCAGCTACCTAAAACAAATTCTGCAGCCTCCTACCCAAGTCACCTTTAGCTGGCAGAGCTACTTCCTGCCCAGCCAGTCGGGTATTTAAGTCTGATTCATTTGAATAAGAATACCAAT
Source organism: Grammomys surdaster (assembly GCF_004785775.1). Taxonomy (NCBI): domain Eukaryota; kingdom Metazoa; phylum Chordata; class Mammalia; order Rodentia; family Muridae; genus Grammomys; species Grammomys surdaster. The sequence continues at coordinate 1,285,621 of NW_021605583.1, read as the reverse complement.
TACTCAATTTTATTCGAGGTGGTAATTTACAAAAATACCTGCAGTGAGAAATCATAGAATACCTTAGATCTCACTTCAGGTCCTTGGGAAAATAAAGGTCAAGTAGCTTCTTTACAAAAATAACCTTGATTTTGGTACATGATTCTAAGCTTGAAAGCAATGGAACCTGTGTAAGGTCCATGTTCAACAAGCTGCAAGCATTCACCTATATTCCAAAGCAACTAAATTCAAACAGATTAAAAAAAAAAAACCAAAACAAAAAAAAACAAAGCAAGAAACAAAGCAAACAAACAAACAAATAAATAAAACAGACCTAAACACAGTAGCTAAAGCAAGACCAGAGTTTTCCAGAGCCCTAAAAACAACATGAGTGCCTTCCTAGACCCTGAGAGACAGGGACCTGCTAATGTCTTCTTGTGGTCATGTGTTGTCTAATCCTTGCAAGAGCAAGGAGATTTGAATTTTCTTGCAGAGGGTCAGCATTTTATATGGACCTCATAGCCCATGGAACCATCCATATCTATCTTTGCACTGATGGCTGTCCAACTTACGATCAAATCATTTTTTTTTCTCTAAGGCATCCCGATACAACTATGTCAGGACTCTTAGCAATCATGTCTCTGAATCTAGTTCTGACACTAATAAAGCCATAGTCTCCTGATGCTCTTTTTAACATCTCCTGAAAAGACAGCACCATGCCTAAGTAACTTTTTTCTAGCTCCAGATCCATCCATTTCCTCATGTAAATACTCATAGCTCACACCCATTGAATTCCTGTGGTCTCTAAAACAGTCAGGACTCCAACACACGGGCATACTAAAATGTCAGTATGCCTGTTTCACAGAGGAAGAAATTGGAACTTGGAACACAACCTCATTCCAAAGTCAGACAGTTAGGAAGAGATATGGCTGAAGCTTCTACCTAGCTTAGGTACCTCTCCTCATCTCCAAGCCTGAGTATTCACAGCAAGCTTCCCTGACAGCAGAAATGACCTCATCGAACGCCAGTGTGGCTCACCACAGGGATGATGCTTAAAGTTTGGCACTTGGTAAACATATCCAATCCTCTGTTTAAGAGAATATGTAACAGGATCTCAAACAGTGTGAAATTACCAGGAATGCTGGGAAATGATGAGGTAATCAGAAACCAATGGAGAGGGGGCAAAGCAAGGCTTTGTCTATGTTATCCCAGGAATTATACAAGGTAGCAAAAAGAGGGAGCTCAGACATTGTGGTGTTCTCAGCTCCCCCGTCAAAAGTGATTATATAGTGGGATGCAGGATAGACAGGAGGCTCTAAAGTCACATCAGTCACATGATTGGCTTTGCAATCAAGAAAGCATTACAGATATCAAGATGGAAGGAATGCTTAACAGGTCCATTAAAATCTTCAGTGCCCCATATATGAGACAGGTCCTTCAATGGCAGTCTCTTTTAGATCCCTGATTGCTTAGAAGCTAAATTACTACTACAGGGAGGGAGAAGTGTGTCGACCTAAGTGAGAATCAGCTAACCCGGTGGCTGACTGTAGACATGGTCTAAGAGCATTTTAAGTACAGTGCATGGAAACTGCTTGAAAGGCCTCCATTTGGCACCCAGACCAACATCAAAAGGCACTGTTCCTGCTGAGCATCTGCAGCTGAAAGACAGGATTTCAACAGCACGTGTCCAAAGGGCACAATGGCGGTGCTGCCAGTGCTGCCAGTGCCAGGTCGTTTATATCCCTCTCTGCATCAGCTTCAGGAGTTAATAACACAAAGGGCTGGAAGTGACAAGACCACGACCTTCAGACTGACTTCTATATTCTAGTGTCCTACAGGAGCAACATATCTACTCATGTTATCAAAAAAAACAAAACAAAACAAAACAAAAAAAAATTCTTGCTAAAAAATCTTTTCTAATACTAAAATCTCCAGGCCTCATAAAAGCTGATCATTAGGACTCAGAAGGGTCCTTGTGAAATTCTGCCCTTGCTATGAGGCTACCTTTTACAATATTGCTGAGACTTGGGGAGTATATTAAAAAGCACACACAGTTCCCTCCTGGATTTTAGTCAGAATTCTTCCTTTATAGCAAAGGGTATTTGAGCCTTGGTCTTTTGACTCACAGATGAAATGAGCATTATTGATGATTCATGTTTCTAATTTTGTTTAATTCACAATGGAGTTTTTAGGATTAGAAAAAAAAATGCTGCTTGGAACTTGCTACCTGCCATTACTTTTAAAATTCCAGACATTCCTTACTCTACAGATTCGTTAGATCACCAAGCTCCATCATGGAGTTTGCATTCAAATATTTATCTTGACACCGCGAAGCATTGTTTATACGTTCTACAGCTTCAGCAGGACTGGACAGTCTTTTGCACGAGCCTTTGTCTCCTCCCTAGCTAGACTGTTTCAGCAGATAGATGGGAACAGGTGCAGACTCTGTTCTCCCCGACTGCCAATTCGTTCTGGTCTCTATCATCACAGACCAAAGACTGTCAGAGAGAGTTCAAATGTCCTTCAGCAACAGGTAGTCAGTCACTTATTTCCCACAAAGTCGAGAAAGACTGTTAAACATCTGGAGGTCTGCCAGCAGCACCGAAGCCACTCGCAATCTGGAGAAAGGCCACAGTACTTTAACAATGATGATGTGTGTATGTGGGGGGGGGACTTCATCAAACTGTGTGTGGGGGGGGGGATTCATCAAACTAATACAAACACAGCTTTCAGCATCTAAAAAAAAAAAATTAAGTGATTGCCACCAAAAATCCCAAGGTCCGTATCTCAAGCAGTGTGAGGTATACAAATGTTGCCTATACGTTAAGAAACTGAGGTTCTGGCATGAAGAAAAAACATCTGCCACGGTAAAGATTAGAGTCTGTCTGACAAAATGGTGCCATTTATTTTGAAAGGCAATTAAGACATTGTTCCCAGTGACAGGAAAATTTAGAGATTATTTACATTGAGTTATAGATTACCTATCAGAAGAATTCAATTAATGATAAGTATACTCCAAAGGGAATCACTTCAAAAGCTCTTAGAGGCTGGGGCTCCCTGAAGCTATTTCTCCTTCACTGGAGTCTATAACCTTCTATGAATAACACGCCAATGCCTTAATTTTTCTTGCATCGTTGTTTTTTTTTTTATGGGGGGAGTTTTTGATATTTGCTTTGATTTTTTTGTATGTATTTACTTTTGTCATATGTGTGGAGGTCAGAGGACAACTTGAGTCAGTCCTCACTTCTATCCTGTGAGTTCTGGGGATGCATTGCCTGATGACAAGTGCTGTACCTACTAGGCCATCTTGCTGGTTAAGGGCCTAGCTACTTTAATTTTTGATCAAGTTTAGAGAACTACTTACCCATTAAAGGAACAGATCCTTGGTTTAACCAATGGCCATGGGTAGACCTGGAAAAAGCTGCTTTACTAACCCAAGCCCTGAGACACACCTTTCTGCTTGTCTCCTGATACTGTTAAAACAAAAGGGATCTGGGTGAAGGTGCCTAGAAAGAAGGCACCAAGTTTAATCTCTTGAAGGAAGCAGAAAGGTGGGGAGGTTGTCAGTGTGAGATAAGTAGAAACTTAGCAGGGCACAGAGATCTTCGGAACTTTTGTAGTAGCAACAGCAAAAACATCAATAAGCTGGTTTCGTAGCTCCTGGATGTACTATCAGTACTTGGGAAGCTGAAGCAAGAGGATTTTAAAACTGTTCAAGGCCAAGCTGGTCTACATAGTGAGTTTTAAGCTACTAAAGCTATATAGAGAGATACTGTCCCCATATAGCCAAACAACAACATAACACCCACTAACTTAAATAAATGGAGGGCCATAGTTCCACAATTCTGGATTATAATCTCCATTTGACTTTAGTCTTGTTACATTTTAAATGAATTCTAAATTAATCTCAATTGTTTTTTTTTTAGCATGCTAAACTTTTATGGACAGCAACATGCTTTTGAAAAGGAGTTGTGAGTGGTGGAAGGTCCTCCATATTAAGTATGGCTTTGTTACAGTCCTTTAAATTTTGTCCAAATTTTACATTTCCCATTGTAAGTGAAAAACCAGTGTAAAAGGAATAGAGGTCTTTGTAATTACTCTCACAATACATTTTTATGAAACACATCTTCAATCGCTTAGCATGAGATGTGAGGTATATGTCATGCGTGCTACCTTGTGTACTAAATTTATTCTTTGTTATAAGTCTGCTGTTATCTCGTTAGAAAAACCGTGCTGCCTATTCCTTAACTTTCGCAGGTTCGACTAGCAAAGGCCTAAAATTGTCAACTAAGCACGTGGTTTAAGCATTGCCCATAGTTCACGTAATTCAGCCAGCCAGCATGCAACGAATGCTGCTTCCACGGGCTCAAATTTACTGTGCAATCATGCAACCTGTCTTTTTATTTCTAACGAGCAGAAGACACCTACAACATTTGATTCATTTGATATTCACTAGGATATTCATTAACGAGTGCTAGGGATAGCGTTCCTTATATGTTAAATTTTCATGTTCACCCAATAACAGAGTTTGAATTATACCATTGTCTGTAGATACCCTACCGCATTTGCAGCCAAAGGAAGGGGGAAATTCATATATATTCCTCTTTTATATTCTTCCTAACCCTTTGGCTTGAATTCTCTATATTTTTTTAAGCTGATGAAAACAATACTTTAATTGAAAACTCTCTTTGTAAAACCACTTTCTTTTGTTAAACGGGCTGGTATGTGCTTCTTTCTCTTCGTTCTCGCCGTCCTCACTGTCCTCACCGTCTGGGCTTAGGGGTAGAATACGAATTCTTTCGTTCTAGAGAACATTGGTCAGGATGCCAATCTTGCCTCAGCATCCGGTATCACGCCACTGTAGGATTCCCTCCCTCAGCTCCCACCAGGATAAAAACACTGAGGGTTACACCCATCTCCGTCATGGAGAAGACCACCAGGAGGTCCTAAAAAGATGCATCATGAAAGATTAGGTCTCCATTGTCATGCTGCTATCCAGAAAGACGGTCTCAATAAACACACCCAAAGAGGAGGTCACCCACAGCACCACAGAGAAGGGCACGCCTCTGCCAGTACTGGGCTTGGTGGTGGCGAGGATCCATTTGGCACGCCCTGTCAAGACACGCCCTACCACACCCCGCCACGCCCCTCCACCCCAGCCTCTAGTCCATGGCCAGAGGGTCAGCGCAGGCGCATCTGCTCTCCAGGACACAGCTTGAGGGCTACCGTCTTCTGCACTCGCAGGCGAAGCGCTCCGGCGCAACTGTGTGCCATGGACAGGGAGCCTGAATTTGCTCCAAGCCGCCGAGAAAGAGGCACGAGTGGGCGAATAAGCTAGCTGGACCAAGAGAAGTCCCAGGGCCTATCCTTCTCCATTTTATGTCCTCGAAAACTGCTGTGCAGCTAGGGGCAGTATCAGGGCGGTGTCTCTCCCGGCGGGAGGCGAGCGAGACTGTTAAGCTAGAACACCCGGAGACCATCCTGGCAGCTCGGGCGCCACCCGCGCCGCAATAAAAGCCTCTCGCGGCTTCCCGCCCAGCCAGCCTCACTCTGATTGGTCGCCGATCAGAGTTGGCTGGAGGCGGTGGCCCAGCTCAGCTCTCCTGCTGCCCACGGAGGGGGGCGCGCTGGGTGCTCTCGGGGCCGCTCTGTGCGCTCCACACCCAAGGCTTAGAGATCTTGGACCAGTGCAGCCACACCAGGCAGAAGCGACAGCCATGCGCGGTCTCCTCTGCCTGGCCTGCTTTCAGCTGGTGCTTGGCAGCACACGCCCCCCGCCCCAGCTGTCGGCCCATCCCACTCGGCTCTCAGCCGCCCCAGCGCCCTTTGCTTCCCCCACTCCCAATCCACTGGGACGCCAAAGCACAAATCCTTGGGTGGAGTAGGGGCAGCAGCTGGAAGGGAGGGTGGGCACACGGAAGAATTTTCCAGGGAAAGCCGAGATGGAAATAGCCAAAATGCAATGCGCCCCCTTCCCGGATGCTTAGGATCTCTGGGCGGTGGCACAGCCCCCGCCACCCGCGACAGCGTCGCTACAGTCTTTCTCCCGAGCTCCCCATTGTTCACACTTTGCCAGGATCAGGAATATCTCCCAGAGAAAGGAGAATGGGGAGAGGTGTCTTGGGCAGCTGGCTACCTGCCATTCTTCGCTGGCACCGTGCAACCCTGGGCTCTCGGTGCGTGTAAAGGCACACGCGCGCACACGCGCGCGCGCGCGCGCGTACACACACACACACACACACACACACAACCAGGCAGCCCCGATCACGCCCTCCTCGCCCTCCGCCCCTCTGCACTTCCTCCTGTCAAAACGCGGCGCTGGACCCTCCCATCCCTCCGTGCTCCCGGCCGAGGGCAGGCTTTGCAACTACCCAGCAATTTGGCAAATGAAAAACTAACGTCATTTGCACGGGGGTGCAGGAACGACCACACGGCCCTGCGGTGCTGCCCGTGGTTGCCCCATTTTGCAAACCGTTATTCGGGGCGGGGAAGAGGGGGGGAGTAAGCGAAGGCTGCAAGCCTCACTTTATCACAGCCCGGGACATACCCGGTGGGGGTAAAGCTGCCCCAGCCTTATTGTTCACTCTTCTCGAAGCTTGACAAACCCCTGTAGGTGGAAGATGAGCCTGGGTGAGACACCACCCGAGCCGCGCATCCCCGCCACCCGCCTTCGGAGAAGGGGAAAGCAGCGCTGCCCATCACGGCAGCATCCCGGTCCCCTGTCCCACCTTCGCGGGCACACAAGTGGGAAGGGCGTGAGCGGCCGCCACTGAGCGGGGAGGCAGCTGCGTCCAGCGCCGTCCCGGAGGGCACGGGTTTGGCTGGCCAAGCAAGGACGATGCGATGCGCTCCCTTCTCAGCTCAGTGAAAATGCTGTCTTTGCCTTACACACAAAACCAGCCAAAAGAACCGGGCTTCTCGGGAAGAGGGAGGAAGGACAGGGGCAAGCGGACGATTAACAAGCCCCCTGTAGAATTTTTTTAAAAAATAAAATAAAATGAAATGAAAATGTACCTGCAGTTCCCAGGAAAAACAAAGTCCAGATGAGATCCTTAGTTCGCAGCATTGTAAACTGCCGCCTGGGAGGGATGTTCTGGCCGCGGTAAATTCAGTGCCTTCCCCTTGCAAGCGACTGTGGACGGCGGCGGAGCAATGGACCGAGGAGCAGACAATTGCCAGGCTGGGTATGATTATTTTTGCAGAATTGTTTCTTGCCAGCCACTGCCGAGCTGCGTTCACGCGCTGAGCGGAGAATGAGTGACAGTCCCAGCCTCAGCACACTCGCAACTCGGAGATCCCTGCGCTGGCCCGGGTTGGCTTTGATGGAACTGGGGATGCGAGCGACGGGCGGGGGGCGGAGGTGAGAACCTCACTGTGTCCTTCCACCACGCCGACCACAAATAGTTCCTAACATCCAGGAGGTAAGAGACAGGGGAGGCAGATGCGGCCGCCTGCAAAACGCGGCCTGGAGTCACCAAAGGAGCCGGGCTCTTTCACACGGAGCCTTCCAGGCAAAGCTGGGATTTCTTCTTTTCACCCTTTTCCTTCATTCATGTCTTTGGAGATCCTTCTGCCCTCCAGCGTTCCTTAATCAGGAATTTGAACGTTTTTAATAATTATGGGAAAAATAATTTTAGATTCGGTTCGATTTTCAAAGTTGTGGATTCCCCCCTCCAGTTGAGTTACTAAAGTCCTTGCAATAGGAAGCAGCGTATGGCTTCTTCTTCTTCCTCTTCCTCTTCCTCTTCCTCTTCCTCTTCCTCTTCCTCCTCCTCCTCCTCCTCCTCCTCCTCCTCCTCCTCCTCCTCTTCTTCTTCTTCTTCTTCTTCTTCTTCCCTTCCTTCTTCTCCTCCTCCTCCTCTTCCTCCTCCTCCTCCTCCTCCTCCTCCTCCTCCTCCTCCTCCTCCTC
>NW_021605583.1:1267142-1277723 GCF_004785775.1 Grammomys surdaster | reverse complement strand
TCCTCCTCCTCCTCCTCCTCCTCCTCCTCCTCCTCCTCCTCCTCCTCTTCTTTCTAAGAGAAGGAAATTGGAAATTCGGAGATGAGGGAGGGCTGTGGAGGGTTGTTTTGTTTGTTTGTTTTCTCCTGGCTATGAAGTTTACCTTCCCACAGAGGGAGCAACTCACAGCAGCACAACTCAGAGCTCAGACAGGGGGGGGGGGCAGTCAGAAGAAAATGCGGGGACATTTTGAAGTAATATTCAGAAATAACCAGAAACTGGTATTGGAGTCCTCCCTCCCTTCTTTGCCCTGGCGATTCTCCTTCAGCAGGAGACCTCCATTCTTAAAGCCATGAAAACCCAATGTGACTGAGATATCAACATGAAGACTTCCATTAGTCAAGCAGCCGTGTTTGTTAGAAGAGAGGATGGGAACATAGTAAAATCAACACACTTTAGCATCGGAACATGGGCTTGAGCTGTGCAGGAAACACACGTGAGGGTGCTCCAGAAGAGGCCTTGCTCACAGAAGCCCTCTGACAGAGGAAAAGCCAGCTCGGGCACAATCCCAAGCCCTGCAGTTGTCTTTAAAGGGCAGGCTCCTTGATGCTGTAGCAGTTAGAAAGCCCACCTTCTGCCAGCTGACCAGCCACCGTCCGGCTCTCCTTTCCTCTGTATGATGTACCCAGTAGGTCCATCACATGCTGGGGGGGTGGGGAGGGGAGGTCCAGGGATCCATGTGAACCATTCTGTCTCCCTGGAAACATTCCTGTTCACTTTTATAATTTGTACCTTATGCTGATTATAAACAATTCAAAAATACAGAAAAGTATAAAGGCTAAAAGAATATCTTTTTGCCCCACAGATTCTAAAGATAGCCATAATTTTTCTAAGTTGTGTATATGTGCATACAATTGTGTGCATGCACATATGCGCACACACATGCAAAACGAAGCTCCCACAAGCTGAGAGAGTTCTGAACCATGAGTAAAAATGACCCTTTCCTCCCCATGAGGTGTTTACATCAAGTCTTTGTCCCCGAGCCAACAACCTGACTAATGTTATGCACGTCACATATATTTATACATATTGCTGGTTGTGTCTTTGGTTACACACTGTCTTCTGCCAGTGTATAGAATGAGTACATTATACTTGTTATATCTTATAATTTTATGTGGATAAATATCTTAGACTGTTTCCTAATTGAATTTTCTGCACAGAGGAGGATGGAGAGACTAGGCAGAGGATAGAGAGGAGTGAAGGTTGGAGCATCCAAAATAAGATTTTTCTAATTTTACTACCCAGGGTGAGAGACACACCCATCCCTGCAAACTTTGCTTCTTATAGCCCATGTCAGTAGAATTAAAAGATTCCTCACTGCTCTTCTCCCCAAATGTCTCTATTTTTAGACTTTAAATGTAGACAAGTGTGGAAATCCTATCTCACTTCAGCATGAATAGATTTTTTTTCCCTGTCTCTCTCCAGCCCCTCCCATTGCCCTGTAGCTGTTCTCTGTTGTCATGCCTATCTATTCTCAAATTCTGCCCCACTTACTCCAGTCCACATTCCTAGGATATCTCCCATGTTCCCTCAGCAGGATGGGTCACTGGTCCCTAGTTCTTCAGCTTTCTTCTGGGTTACTTTTCCACACTTCCCGTGAAGCATTTTTCTTAAATGTGATGACGCTGTGGCTGTCTGAATACCTCTGCTGCTAGAGAGAGAGAGGGTCCAAGCTGTTAGGTACACATCAGTAAGCAGCTCCAGAGAGAGGAAGGAGACACCTAGACCAGGCCATGTGTAGGAAAGGAGATTTATTTGTGTGGTCTAAGAAGACCAGATGGCCAGAGCAAGAGACCAGCCAGGTCAGTGTTGGAATGATATGGCACATCCTAGTGAAAGACAGCCTAGTGGGAAAAGAAAGAAAGAGACTTCTAAGATGAAAACAGTATCATTCCAAAACTTTGCCAAGACTGAAGTAGGACGAGGAAACAACTTCTTTTGATTCATTCCACTGAGTATCAGGTAAACACTGGTACTGCTCTAGACACAGGGGTTTGGAGTAGTGGGCTTCCGTTCTTACGGAGAAGGCAGATGATAAATCATCAGACAGCTAATCAAGAAGTAATGATAAGTGTCGAATGGAGTAATTAGAAGTTCTGTGGGGCACAGGGAGTTCCAGGGTACAGAGAGGTTGTCCTTTTGGACAGGAGCTGATGTGGAGACATCTAAAAAGAAAAATCTAGAGAAAAATTCGAGATTGAAGCTTCCAGTATAGACAACTGAACAATGACTGGTGGCAAGGCCAGGAATTAGGAAAGGAAAGAAGATTCAGATAAAATGGTGGGCACAGGAGCAAAGATGCTAGCTCTGGAAATTCTAGGTCTGAGGCATAGGAGGCATCGTCCAATGGCTGTGTGAAAGACACAGAAGATACTACTTCAGTATTTAAGATATGCACAGAGGGGGTAGAGAAGGACTACATCAAGGGAAAGGAAATGAAACATGTTACAAAACCAAAAGGAAACAGAAACTTCTGAAGTGGTTAAAAAAAAAAAGATAGTTTAAAGGACCTTCTTGGATTTGGCCATTCAGAAGATCTTTGTGGCTCGGAGAGAGCCAATTCTTGGAGAGATAGGGAAAGAGATGACTGTGTTCTCAGGATAAAAGGACAAGGAGGAAGGAGGAGTCAGGGAAGTGGGGCATCCTTCCAGCTGTGAGTGATCTGACCAAAAGGGAAGCAAGTTTGAGGGAGAAGGACGCTTGAGAGGGGGTGTTCCTCACCCCTGCTTTATTATTATTGCATCCTTGGTTTACAGAACTAGGGATGGAACAGTCGTGTGCATTCTAGGAAAATGTTCGACACCTGAGCTGCACCCCAACTCTCTCTGCTTCTCTTTTGTATTTTCATGGAGTTCTTATCTGGTTAGAAAGTGAAGTAAGTCAGTTGTCAATTCCTGCTCACAACCTCTGAGGTTTTGTACACTAACTCAATATAAGACTGTTTTTGATAAATGAACTTGGTCTAGGTTCTTGTATAGTGTCTCCATTTAGGCCTGTTGTCTCCTATTTTTATCAATAAGCAGGATCTCAAATAGGATCCCAGGATTCCTAGCTACCCTAGGATTTCCCTTTCATATTGAAATAAAATGCATTCCAAGAAGCACAGCAGCTTAAGACCCATGTAAGAAGTGACCCGGTGCTAAAACAAGATAGAAAAAAAAAATGTGCCCAGAGCGCTGAGGACGATCCTGGAAAGTATTAGGACCAAGGGATAAAATGGAGTCCATAAATCTAGAGGGAGAGTTACTAGGGAGCCCTCGGCCTTCTCTTTCTCATAGTTTTGAGCTCTGTTGAAGGGTGGGGTGGAAACAACCTCCTTCTCTCCCTGTTCAAGGCTTAGCCAGGCTCTGATTAAGGAGTTCTGGGTGCTCACCAGTAATTCCAGATGACTGGTACTGTGAACTGGCAAAGCAAAGGACTAAGACGGGAATCGACCCAGAAGGATGGTTTCTCTATATGCTGCACACTGCACAACTTCAAAGCCTGCCTGTCAAATCCCACTCATCATATATTAATATACTTTGTATGACAATTTTCTCTGGCACCCAATTGAAGTGATGTGTTGAGGAAGGAGTGCTGTTTTCTTCTGCTCGGCTTCTTATTGTGGAAGGAAGAGCAATATAGAGAGTGCTTTGGAGATGAACTTCTGCCTGGGAAGAGACAGAAGACAGGTTGGAAAGAGAGCAAAGCCATATCAAGGCATTACACTGCCCTGTAAGGGCTCCAACATTGTTGTGCAAGCCTCACACTTAACAGTCAGTCATCAGACTCAGGCCATCTCTGGAATGTGATCTTCAGCTGTGAGCAATATCCAAGGGACAGCTGGAAGAAGAGGGCATCCTCTGAACCTGTGGGGAAAGTCCAGGCTGCCTGGAATAATGCCTGCTACCAAGGGTTTATCTGTAAAGAAAAGTGTCAAGTTTGAGAACGCTAAAACTTTCCTTCTCTCTAGTGGTAAAAATTCAAATGTACATAGCAGTTTGTTTTGTTTTAACACGATTAGTTCTTGACACTGGGTATGGTTATACAAGTATCACCAGCACAATCCCCAGAAATTGTTCGTCTTCCTCTGCTGAAATCTTTGTGACACACCAACTCCATCTGCCACTCTAGCCCCTGGCAACCACAGTCCATGTGCTGCCCCCATGAAGTCTCTTGTAGGGAATAATGTGAGAAGGATCATACAATATGTATCCTTTCATGCCTGTCCTGTTTCGCTTAGCATCATGTTTCCAGGATTCGCCCATGTTATAGCACACGTCAGTTTCTTGCCTTTCTGGGGCTGAATAGTATTATGCATGCTATCTTTACTTCACCTATTCATCCATGAATGGAGGATTTTTTCTCCTTTATGCTTTTTGTCTAGTAAGAATACTGCTATGCTGAGCACAGGTGTATAAATATATCTGCGTCTTTCTTTAAGTTGCTTTCGGTATATACCCAGAGGTAGGATGGATGCTTCAAACGGTGTTCTGCGTTACATTTTTGGAAACTCTTTTCCACAGAGACTGCACACCATTTTATATTCCCAGAGACAATGGGAATCTACATAGCAATTTGTTGCCATTTTAACATGGATAGTTCTTGGCACTAGGTACGTTAACATCATACAAGTTTCACCAACACCATCCCCAGAACTTGCTCTGATTTCCCCACATCCTTTGCCCTTTATTTCGCTCATTCCTTCTGTTTCTTCCTCCAGCCTCTCTTCTTTCCTCTGACTCTTTCCTCATCACCCTAATGGAGAGAGAGGAAGTGTTATCTTATTGTAGGGACTTCACCTGCATTTCCCTCATGCCCATTGATACCAAACATCTCACCATGAGTCTATTGGCCCATTTTTTCACATCTTAGAAGAAATGACTATTTAAGGCTGTCGAAGCTTGTTTTTCAATTAGGGTTTCTTTTTTAATTTTGTTATTTTTAAGTTACAGAAATCCTTCATACAAGCTAGATAGCAATCTCTCATCAGATACATGATTTGAAAGTGTTTTCTCACGGCACAGGTTGCCTTTTCACTGCTGGTCTACCTTCTCAGACATAAAAGCTTAAATGTTTTATGAAATTTAGCTATATTTTATCACTTGTTATTCATTGTTTTTATGCCATGCCCAAGAAATTATTGTACATCCATATGAAAAAATTCCCCCTTTCCTGCTGAATAGTCTTGACAGCTTTGTTATAATTTTCTTGGCCACTTTTGCTAGGGTTTAGCTCACTGCAGTCCCATTAGTCTGTGCCTGCCACTGTGCTGGAGCCATACCAGTTTAGCAGTTATATTTGTTTGAAGTAAGTTTTAAAATCATGATATGGGAGAACTCAGAGCTCATTCCTCTTTTTCAAGATTCTTTCAAACAATTCAAGGTCCTTGGGGATTTCACATGAATTTTCAGATGTATTTTTTTTCTATTTGTATAAAATCTCCCATTGGGTTTTTATTTAGAATCGTGGAGTGCTCTTTTCTAATCTTTCTAGAAGTGTGGTTTGGCTTAAGATATTTTGGATAGACTTCCGGTTTGGGCCCGAGCATAGAGTAGGTCGCAGGCGGCAGCTCCGTACTCAACCCCAGAAAACCGAGAGAAACAGGGACTCCCAGGAGCTTGAACTCACGCAGCATCCCAGGCAAAAATGAATCACCCGTGATGCCTGCCATTAGAAGTTCTAATCCAGATGGGCCAGAAGTCAGGATCCTCGCCCTTACCCTCACCCCCTACCTTTTCCCAGCTGCACAAGGTTCCCTGAAGCTTGGCAACTGCAAGATCCTGCTTGGAAACTGCAGATAGACTCAAAGCAGTGTACCATATCATCTGAAGAATAGCAAGGAGACCATAACTCAAGCAGTGTACCATATCTTCTGAAGAATAGCAGGTTGCAGTCCTCCTCGCCCCCACGAATAACTAGGGCCTGCCAGTCGGGTCAAGTGGCACCCAGACGTGGGGCTCGAGGAACGGACCCCTCTGGACGGACCCTCATTGAGAGGATGTGCACAGGACATCAAGATTAAGCGAGACAGAGATCAAAACCCGCGACCTGTCATCCACGGAACCAGGTTGATGCTGCCATCAAGAAGACGGTTGAAGTTCATTACCATCAGCCGAAAATTGAAGAGGATCCAGAAGTGACTCTGCAGGAGACTGACACAGCTGCCAGCTCCCCTGCCTTCCCCCCTACGGTCGACCGCTAGACTTCCACGCCCTCCAGAAGGGTTCCTGGTATGCCTGGCTTTGCCCCCGTTTCTCTCGATAGAGAGCTTGGCCTCTTGATCACCACAACAAAAATTGGCTTTTTCCTAAACCAAGGCCGCCCTTGATATGGCCGCTAACATTGGGGAGCCTTCCTTTATGACAATATTACACCCCAAACTGACAAATGGTTGGTAAATTGAACATTTACAAGGGACTAGGATGGCTGTGAGTTAGCCCAATGACGGGATTATTGTAGGTCCACTTCCCAGGGGCCCACCCAATGCAGCCGAAAAGGAGTGCGTGGTGCTGGGAGTGGGTGCAGCCTACATGGCCTAAGACAGGGCCCTCACCCTCCTTTCACCCACATCGGAGTCTCTTGACGTTGCCCATCGTCGACAGCCTAAAACCTTCGACCATCGATGTGACTCGTCTCACATCAGTGTTTTGGGGTTGTGAACTTGTCTAAGACCCCCCATAATTAGACATCCAAATTCAAAATTCACATAGTTGGGATTGATCATAAGATGCCTTCTCTAACTAAACAGAGAAGGGGGAGATGCCAGAAGCCAGGACCCTCGCCCTTACCCTCACCCCCCACCTTTCCCCACCTGCACAATGTCCTCTGAAGCTTGGCAACTGCAAGATCCTGCTTAGCAACTGCAGATAGACTCAAAGCAGTGTACCATATCATCTTAAGAATAGCAGGGAGACCATAACTCAAGCAGTGTACCATATCTTCTGAAGAACAGCAGGTAGATCATAATTCAAGGCAGTGTACCGTATAGACCATGACATGTTTCAAGGCACAGGCCAAGAAGACTTTGTACTTTTCCACCATCTGGCCCCTCTTACCCCCTCCCCTTGTGAAACATGCTATAAAAAAGCATTTCATATTCAAAAATAAATAAATTATTTATAAAAAAAAAAGGAAAAAAAAAGATATTTTGGATATATATATATATATATATATATATATATATATATATATATATACTGGTGAGCTGTTACTTTAGCATTGTGGGAAACCGAGTCACAGAGGACTGTCACAAGTACCAACACTCTCCTCTTTAACATGCACACAGCAGGGTGAAATCATGAGAATCGGGTGATGAGATATATGGCTAGCATTGGGCAATTACAGTGAGCTAGGAAAGAAAACATAAGTTTAAATCTTTCCTTGTTTCTAAGCTGAGTTCACATCCCAGGCTACCTAACTTCCTGTTTTGTCCAAATAAATAAATAAATAAAAATAAGTAAAGCAATACCCCAAAACAACAAACAAATAAACAAACAAACAATCTCCAGTCTGGATAGGACTGGAGAAAGGACCTAGAGACCCTTTGCCAAGGATTTAAAAATCACAAAGTATGGCTGGGTTTTCAATAAGAAAGGGCTTAACTTACTTTTTCCCTCTCTGTCTTAGTTGCAGTGAAGAGGCACTGTGAGCAAAGAAATGTATAAAAGAGAGCATTTAATTCAGGGCTCGTGATTCTAGAGGGTTAGCGTCCATGACCAACATGGAGGGGCATGTGAGGGCAGGCAGGCAGGTTCAGTAGTTGAGAGCTTACATCTGATCCACAAGTGGTAGGCAGAGAAAGAGACAAAGAGAAAGTGTAGGCTCTTGAAATCTCAAAGCTGTCCCGCCCTGTGGCACACCTCCTACAAGACCAAACCAGGTTTGAATAAGAATGAACCCTATAGACTCTTGTGTTCCAATGCTTGGTCATAGAGAGTAACACTATAAGGAGGTGTGGCCTTATTGTAGTAGGTGTGACCTTATTGGAGGAAGTGGGTCACTGAGGGTGGCTTTAAGATCTAAGAAGCTTAGATTTGGCCAGCCTGTCTCAATCTTCACTTCTGCTGCCTGCCAATCAAGATGTAGACCTCTCAGCTCCTCCAGCACCGTGTCTGCCTGCATGCTGTCATGCTTCCCAGCATGATGATAACGGACTAAAACTGTAAACCAGCCCCCGTTAAATGTTTTCCTTTATAAGAATTGCCATGGTCATGGTGTTTCTTCACAGCAGTAAAACTCCAACTAAGACATCACCGAATACTTCCACAAACAGTTCTGTCAACTGGAGGACCAAGCATTTAAATATATGAGCCATGTGGACTGTTCTCACTCGAACCCTGGCACCTTCTTACATATTCTCCCACACACCCCTAGCAGTGAAAGAGGCGTTCAGCACCTGAAGCTTGACCATACAAGGCCAAAATCCCAACTCCTCAATCCATAGGCTCTATATATTTAGGTAAATGAACTTACAGCTATAAATTGTCTTTTATTTGTCCATAAAACTGGTTTGAGACAGCAGCTGTCTTTCAGACTTACTATAATGCTGATTAAGATAATATTCACAGAGGGCTTAGTGTAAGCAGACACTGATTCAACAGCAGTTTATTGACACTTATCACATTCAAGCCATTGTGCTAGCAGTCGGGGAAGAGAGGGATGGAGATGGCAGAGATAGAAGGAGAAATGAATAAATACATGTTTATGGGCTTGTTAAGGTAAATGAATGAAGATAACAAAACAAAATTTAAATAAAGACATTGAATAAATAAACGTTATTCCTTGATAAACAGTGACAGGAATAATTTGCTTCTAATCAGAGAAGGCTCCTTGGAGGAGGTGGTTAGTTGCAACACGAAGTACCACTTACAAAGAGAGAGACTTTCCAGAGGTGTTCAAACCCTAGCCTCAGAAAAATCTAGGTAATTCCAGAGACTAATAGAATGTCAGAGAGGTCAGAATGAAAAGAGGGGATGTGCTGAGAGTAGAAGAGTACACAAGAGCCACCTTGAGGGCTAAAATGAGGAGACTGCATTTCTTTCGAAGCCCAAGGAAAATCTGTTGGAGTATTTTTAGCAGTCCAGGGATGCAAGCTGCCTTGGGGGAGTTTAATAGCCAATAATCACTCTTGCTGCTGAGGAGAGAATAACTTGGGGCGCCAGGAAAAGGTGTGGGAACCCAATCAGAAGCTCCTGCAGGAATCCATGGAGAGAAGGTAGTGACTGGGGAGGTGGTGCCAGGGGATGGAATTGACCTAATTTGTTGGTGAGAGAAAGGGAAGGAGAAGAAAGACACGGGGAGAATTTGTGTAACAGGGACAGAAAGTGGAATAAGGTTCAAGTTTAGATGTGTGGTGTCTCCCTGTGAGATACTCCAGATATCAGTAATATCTAATAGCAGAGATCTTAGGTTAGTGACCAGACAAGAGTCTGGAGCTCAGAGGAGAGGTCTCCACAGGGCGTGAGTGTCTCAGTGAGAGTCATTAGAAGGGATGGACTCTAAACAAGGAGAAAGATGAAGTGACCAGATATGGAATGGGTAGAAGAGGGAGATAAAACAGCCCAAGTTCCAACTCAGAGAATCCAGATGGTACATTGAGACTGAGATAGGGCTCCAGAGAGGCAGAAAGTCCACTGTCTCGAGACCCAGAATCTGACAGAGGAGGCTGTGCTATTCCCTTAGAGCAGCTCAGAAACTAAGTGGGGGCCCACAGAGGTTTGCCCACTAGATTTGGTACTAGGGAGACTGGGAAGTGTGAGAAGAACAAATACACTCACTGCCCTCCAAGTGGGCACGAGTAAAGGCTAACTAAACACAGCACCACTGGGTACCCACTCAGCTTTCATTTGAGTTTCTGTGACTTTAGGAACACATTGGAGTAGGTACAGGACATCAGGAGCTGGCTGATTAGCCCTTGTGAAGAAGGAATATTCTGTTGCTGCTGTTATTTCTCTGGGGCTTTAGTTGCTGTTGTCATTACATTGCTTTATTTTTTACTGAAACAGTGTCTTGTTATGAAGGCGGCAAAGCTGCAATCCTCTTGCCTCAGCCTTCTGAATGCTCTAAGTCCTTGGGATTGCCAGTTTGCCCCATCATGCATGGCTGAAATTGGTAGTGTTTTTAAGGACTCTTTAGCTCTCCTTGAGTAAATGTCATAGCAATTAGAGAATTGCTTCTAGTGTTTTAAAAGAATTGGTAGATCAGTAATTGGGCTAAGAGGTCAAAAGTCTTTTCTCCCTTCTCCTGCTCCATTTGTTTCTCTAACTCCATCCTGCCCTTCCCACCCAGCTCTGCTCTTTTGTGTGTTCTATGCTCATACTCCTGTCTTTTATCACACACTAGAACACTGCAGCAGGGCATTAGTTCCAGAGTTAAGGAAAGAAGGGACCTTATGGTTCTCTCTAGATTCATCTGAATCTTTAGGACCAGAGACCCATCCAGGAAGTCTGTGCTACCCTCTCTCCTGAGCATACTTAGAGAGTGAGAGAAGAACCAAAGAGACAAAAAGAAAGAAAGAGAGAGAGAGAGAGAGAGAGAGAGAGAGAGAGAGAGAGAGAGAGA
>NW_021605583.1:1265501-1267132 GCF_004785775.1 Grammomys surdaster | reverse complement strand
AGAGAGAGAGAGAGAGAGAGAGAGAGAGAGAGAGAGAGAGAGAGAGAAAGAAAAAAAAAGAAAAGATGACAAATGTCCACATGGATAGTGAAGTCATCACCCCACTCCCTGACCAGTGTCAACACTACTTTTTGCTTTGCAAGAGGAACCACACTGTTGCCCATTCCCCTTTGGGCAGTCACTGTCTTACATGTCTCTTGAGAATGATAGTAACACTGTGTCTCAGAGAAAGGTGCTAGCAAATACTGAAAGGCTCCTGGCTCTGAATCAAATCAACAAAGGGATCAAGGGTACTTTGTTCTGTGACTTGGGCCCAGGAGCTCTTCAGCAGCTCCATGGAAGCTGTTCAGAGTCTGTCCCCTCTCTTCTCCCTGTGGGCTCCTGACATGGCCTCTTGACTGGTCTTCCTTCCCCTATTCTCGACACTCCCATCTCCACTTCCCTAAAGCTATCTTTCTAACGAAAAACCAGTGAACAGCTGCAAATGCCACTGCCCTGCACAAGCCCCTTGAATAGTTCCCCATCTCCCTCAGAATGTAGTCCAGGGCAGTGGTAGCTCACTGTGATTGGGCCCCTTCCAGTCTCCAGTCCAACCTCTTGCCTCTTCTGTGCTCTACTGCAGACCTAAGTGACTGCAGTCTTCTCCTGCATGAACTGATCCTAACACCTGCTAGTGGCCTGCTTGATATTCATTGATCTGTTGAAAATCAGTTTTAGGATGAGTCACCTCTCTTTTGACCTTTCGTATCTCTTCTTTCTTTCTTCCTGGGGGTTGGTTGGAAATCCTTCAGGTTTTCACTTACGTCTTGCACTCACGAATACATTTAGTCTTGATGTATGCATCTGGCTTTGGCTCTTCCACTCTCTGTATCACTAGCCTATTGCTCTACATCCAGTGGGCATTCTATAGTTATTTTGGAATGGATGAAGGTAATGTCATGAATCACTCCATAGACTACTTGCTTTGAATGTGTAACTTTTGTTTCTAATGCTGCTAAAACACTAGTGTGTTTAATGTTTTCATGGTGTTTAATGCATGGAGTTCAGGGAACAAAATATACAGTACTGGTAATTTCAGGTCTACCAAGGAAAGCCAGATTTCATCATTTTCCAGAATGTTCTTGTCGTCAACATCTCAGCCTAGCCCCCAAAACGAATGCTTTTTGGTTCTGGACTTCCTTATTTATAATCAAGAACTTCTGCTGCTCACCGATTCTTCCTGTTTAGTGTCTACAAAGCCCAGGTGCCCTGACACTACATCCATCTTTACAGTGGGTCTCTCTGGGATCAAGTCTCTCATCTCAGCTATAGAGTACCAGACACAAGATCTCTCTAGAAGAGGTCAGCCTTGGCCCCACAACCCTTGCTAGACACGCCCACCTCTCCTCTGCCTGGGCCCATTTCTCCATACACATTCTTTGCTTCCCCTCCCCAGCTAATGAGGCCCCTATGAAGTGGAGTGACAAAACCCATAGTGAGATGGGTCAGTGGTTAAGAGCACTGGCTGCCCTTCCAGAGGACTTGAGTTCAATTCCCAGCACAACAGGGCATCTAAACTGTCTGTAACTCCAATTCCAGGGTAATACACACACACACACACACACACACACACACACACACACACACACACA
>NW_021605583.1:1168763-1265491 GCF_004785775.1 Grammomys surdaster | reverse complement strand
ACACACACACACACACACACACACACACACACACACACACACACACAGTGATTCCATCCCATCCTTGTGTAGACTAGATAACTCAGTTTACATTTCCTACACAATTTGTAAACAAGTTAACGGGGAAGTTATTCTTTATATTAGAAGGTCATATCATAATCCTGATTCTTCTCACCTGGCACTTGTATGTATTTCTGCTTGCTAACATCCTTCTCAATTGTGAATCTCAGAGAAGAGCTTCACAGTCCAAAAGACATCTTGCTGATGTCAGTGAGCCATGCTTCAAGATACCACAAATTGCCCCATGCGGTCCAGGACTCTGGAGGTCAGCCAGTTGCTAAGCCACAGTCAAAACTCTAATGAAGGATCTGAGAGATGGCTCTGTGGGTAAAGACACATGCTACCAAGCCTAGGATGACCTGAGGTCCATCTCTAGAACTCACATGGTGGGAAAAGAAACAGAGTTCCTCAAGTCATCCTCTGACCTCCACACCTTCTCTTTGGCACAAACTTGCACTCATATACACACAATAAGCAAGTAAATGCAGGAAGTGAAAAAATTCCCATACAAATTGTGTTATTTACTCTCCATCAAACCTGTTCCCTTATTTACCTGTACCTTGGAAAATATGATAAAATAAAATTTATAGGAGAAAAAAAAGATGCTTATGTTGTAAGATAATTGGGAAAGGATCTTTTAAGAAGTAGGTATATCATCCAAATACTTCTGTGTTTATATATCCAAATATCTTCTATATTCCAGAACTTAATGTAGGTACAACAAATTAACATAAGGTAACTTCTTTTTCCTTACAGAAAAAGAAGGGGGTAGAACAGAGGAAATAAAAATGGTTTGTATACAGTTCCAAGCAAACTTATATATTACATGTGATTATTCTTTTTTACATATTTGTATTTAACTTTCACATGGTTTTGTGAAATTTAGTAATTTGTTCAAGGATTTGACCCAAGAATGTCTAGTCCCACATTAATGAGCATTCCTAGGTTCTATAGAGATAGTGTTAACTCCCAAGTCTTAATGGCTTAAGAATAGCAAATTGGGGGCTAGGGGAATGGCTCAATAGGTCAAATGCCTGCTGTGTAAGCATACAAATCTGAGTTCCAGCCCCAGGACACAGGCAAAAAATTTGGGCATGATGGTACAGCTTATCGTTGCAAGGCTGGGGAAGCATAGATAGGAAACTCACTGGCCAAGCAGAAAACAACAACTTTTCATCCCAATCAGCTCAAGATCCCAGGGAGATGCACTGCTTCAAAAAATCAAAATGGATGGCTTGTGAAGAATGGTACTCAAGGTTCAGCTCTGATCTCCACATGTTCACATGTATAGACACACATACACATGGAGAGAGTGGAGAAAGAAGAGGAGAGAAGAGAGGAGAGGAGAAAGGAGGGGGAGGAGAGGGGAGGGGAGAGGAGGGGAGGGAAGGAGAGAGACACAAAGGGAAGGAGACAGGTGATAGATCAAATCACTTCAGGTAAATTCAAAGTTCTGACATGCGCTGACTATGACACTGTATCTCCATGCCTCCTAAACATGAGAAGGGACATAATAAGGAAAATCACTCATATGCCTTTAAACGACCTGCCTACCCACTTACACTTCCATTTCTTAGGCTGAAAAAAAAATCAACATAGCTACCTGTGAGGGAGCAGAGAGATAGGAAAGTATTGTGTCCAGTAGGAAAATCAGGGCTATTTAATGAACAGTCGTGCCTGCCATAAGCCCCAAAGCCTGTAGTCTTTCCCACTACTCTATACTCAGAGCTAGGGGAGAGAGATTAAGAGCTTTCAAAGGGACCAGGGGCAGAGCAACATAAATCTAGAGAGCTGGGAGCCATTACCCACGGAAGATCAAAATCAAGAATGAAGATAAGTTATCTCTAAAATATACATGAGTGTCAGTGAAGAATGGATGGATGCTTGTGATGTGGCTCAGGCTCACCCACAGATTTACAAGCACCATAAGAACATGAAATCTGGCAGAGTTTTAACACCCAGGACTCGGTTCTAAGACCTATTATGTAATAGCCTATCTCCAGCTAAAATTTCTATTATAGCAAGGCTTCTAAGTGTAAGGAAGAAAATAACCTTCTCCTTCTGCCATGACTTTTGGTATAATGGGAGCGCTAGAGACTGAGGTTGACTTTTATGTCTTTCTGAAAAGATATCTTAGCAATCAGCTAGAAACTTAAAAGCGATAACTATGCAGAAGAAAGCCAAACTTAGGAGAACAGCATTGTCTCCCACTCAGAGAGAGAGAAGTCATCAGCCGAGCTGCTCTGTCATGAAAATCCTTGAAAGAAACTAGACTCACGACAACGCCTCACCTTCCGTAGTTATAAACGTTGAGTCATGGGTGATCCAAACAAGCTCATTACACACTGAAGGCAGCTTCTCACACTGTTGTCTAGAAGATCACACTTAGTCACAGACAATCTTAATTACCCCAAAGCACCAAAGCAATTACCAAACACCACTGAAAAGTTCTCCAAGGCCCTCCCTCCTCCTTGAAACACACACACGCGTGCGCGCGCGCACACACACACACACACACACACACACACACACACTGGCCTTTTCCACCTAAGGAAAGACAATTTTGCACTCTAAAACTGCCCTTGAATGTGTAGATACCAAGATATCAAAATGATGCAACCACTTGGTAATAGGGCCCATCTCCTGTGTAAACACAATAGCTTGAAGAGACTGGACTGTTTCTCAGGTCTGGCTTCTCCAAAGTGCACAAAATGAAGAGACTTGCTTGGCTTTGAAAGGAAATGTCACCTGTTCAGCTGCTTACACAGGGCACGGGGCTGTCTGGCTGGAAATGGAATGCATTGTTTGAGCTCCTGTCTGTTTTAGTCATCCACATATCCTGTTGCAATGCACGTAGTTTAGTGTTATCTTCTATTTCAGGGGGCTCAAAAGATGAACGTGTCATACATAAACATGTGTGTTCTATATTCCAAACACAAACACATAGCAAAGAGTTTCAATCCTTAATATATTTTATTAAGCTAAAATAATCAGGCTTTTTTCCCCTTAGATCTGAGCATGGCACTTGGCCTTTGTTCGTGTGAACAATCAAAGTGAATACAAATACAATTGTGATAGCAAGATGGTGTCCAAGAACTTCTAAGGGCTGTGAGTGCATATACTAGATAATATAGATACACGATACATAGATAGATACATAGATAGATAGATAGATAGATGATAGATAGATATGTAGATAGATAGATAGATAGATACATAGATACATAGATAGATAGATATGTAGATAGATAGATACATAGATAGATAGATAGATAGATAGATAGATAGATAGATAGATAGTAGATAGATAGTAGATAGATGTGAGTTCATGCACTAGGTAATATAGATAGATGATAGATAGATAGATAATAGATTGTAGATAGACATGAGTTTGTACACTAGGAAATATAGATGATAGATAGATAGGCAGGCAGACAGACGGACAGACAGACAGACAGACAGACAGATAGAATTTTTCCTACTTAAGTGTTTGTTCTGTTGGGAGCTTATTAAATATTGTTAATTTTGGCTTTTTAAATTGAGGTCTCCATATAGCTCAGGTATGCCTAGAACTTGCAATCCTGCAAGGTCTCTCGGATGTTGAGATTCGAGGTGGATGTTCTACTGTTTGCTGCAGTTGAGTGAAACATGTGGTTTTGAGCTGTGGCTGGATTAACTGTGAAGAAAAACAGCAAGTTTATTTACTTTCACCTCTTTTTAAAACTGAGGAGGATGTTTGTGCTGATCTTTTTCATGTTTTTTTCTTCTTCCTGTCACCCCTCCCACCTCATAATGAAACAAGGACCCCACACTGCCTGGGATACCCTGTCTCAATACCCTTTTCTGTGCTTCATTCTCTTCCCACCAAACTAACGCTAATTTCTCACTGTTTTCTGGCTTAGATTCTCTATTAAGGTCAAATTGTCCCCTCCTGCTCCTCCACACATGCCCTGCTCATTCATTTGGTCCCCGAAAAGGGCATTTATTGAAGATCTGTTTTGTGTGCCAGGCTGGAAGGTAGGGCTGGAAGAGAAATAGCGTGCAGTTTTTGTCTTTTATGGGGCTTAGAGTCCAGGGTGTGAGGATGGGCAGACAGGCCCATAATCAAATAACCACGGTAATGCACTGCGTACCCACGGGGGCCTAAGAAGGAAATCACTGTGTGTGCATGTGTTTGAGGATGGGATGTGTACTGATGGAGAGGTCAAGGACAGCTTCTCAGAGGCCAGCTGAGCTGCTCATTGGACCTTTGCCAAGTGAGCAAGTGGGGAGAGGGTATTTTGAGCAGAGAGAACATTCTGTACAAAGGAATGTTGTATCGGCTCATATTGCTCGTCTGTGGCTGCTAAACTCTGATTCATCCTCCTTTCAGACACGCAACATAGTTCTTTAAGTCTAAGAGGAAACTTAGATATGATTCAGCCCGTTCCCCTCACTTCACAGATGTGAAACCTGAGCTCTAATGTACTGAGCTATGGATCAAGCTTTGACCCATGGCCAATACCCCAGCAGGAATGTTCACTCATTCAACATATTGAGCACCAACCGGGAGGGGGAAGGAGATATCTTGAAGGATGTGCCAGTGAACTGCATCTGGACTGCTTATCCTTCTGCAGGATGTATGTCTTTATGGACATAGCCAGAGATTAAAAGCAGTTCCATGTCAGCGGATCTAAGTAGAAAGCCCGGCCTTGACACTCTGCCTGGTGACCTTGAAAAGGTTACCCTTGCGCACTGATCCTAACTTTCCTGTTATGTGAGTCAGCATACTAATTGGGCCTTCTTCATGGGTTTGTTACAAGGTTTAAGTGTGATAACATTTGCAAGGCACAGGCACTCAATAAATCTCAGGGTTCGGTAATAAAGCTTTAATACAGTACAGGGAAGTTAAGAGATGGCAGAGTCCATAGTCAAATTAAAAAGAGTTGTATGACTAATTAATTAACATTTCAATCCCAAGGTCTTTACCTGATCAAAAATTAGCATATAATTCCTTGAGCATCCCAGTTCTTTAAACCCTGTGTCAGGCCAAATTTAAATGGAGATTCCTTCCCCCCCTAAGGTCCAGAAACCTTCCACACTATAATGAATCCTAATTACTCTATTAGTATCGTGCAATCTTTAAAATTGATAGGTCTGAATTGTGTCCTAGAAATCAAGTGTTCTAGAAGAAAAGGGAGCTTCCTGGTTATATGGGTTATACTCTCTGGCCATTTGTACTGAGATTTGTGCCGCTAGGATCTGTGGGAAACTGTGAGGCCCCACTATTGGTACTTGAAGCAATGTGAAGAAAAGATAGACTCCACACTACTAAGAGGAACAAGAGTGAACAAAGAAGATGTAATTTTAGGTAAAACAAAAACAAAACATAACAAAACAAAAAACCAACTTTAGAATAATAGCCTTCAAGAAGGGATGGGCTGTTCTCTAGGTAGCCGATGTTTCCTGGATGGTTCCAGAAGATGGGAGATCCACTATCTTCACTCTCCAGATGAGACATTTGACACAGATAGAAAGCAGGCTGGGTCTAGTGCTTCTATACTATATACTATATACTACATACTATATAGTACATACTACATGATATATATGTATATATTATGCTAATCAGTCATCTAAATGTATCTGTTGGTCATTTACTATATATTCAGTCTCAAGTCCCAGTGTTAGCTATCCGATAGTCAATAAAACCAACAATGTGTCTATCTTAGATGTGACTGTGTCAAATCCCTCCCTGAGGTGAGTCGATATTGAAATGAGGGCAAAAGAGTCAGTCTTTCCCTTACGTACAGCAATGTGTGCTTCCAGGTCAGGACAAGATGAGACTTCATTCACACAGAATGAATGCCATATTTCTCCTTATGAAAATTAGATAATAAAGGTAGTTCTGAGTGCAATACATGGAATCAGAAAGAGCTGTGGATGCCGGACTAATATCCTCTGAAGCCACAGCTGTAATGCTCAAATCATCAAAACCCTTCCAGATAAAGTTACAGGGCATGACTTAGACATTTGCCTGGTTTTTATTTTGTGTGCTCTGCAGGTCTAGCCCCCACCCCTAACCTTTGACTCTGTGACTAGCCCTGGTTTGAGTTTGGGTTTGAACAGCTGCCCAGCCCATCAGCAGAACATCAGTGCACTTGAGTAATAACTCATGGGAAGGCATTTAAGAGCTCTCACAGCCTTCCTAGACTAGAAGCAGAGAGAAGCAAGATTCCATAGCAACAACATGTCACTCTAAATCACTACTGCCATTTTATGAACAAAATGAGGATCAGAATAGAAAAATATGCAAAGAGTGGTACCAGCTTAGAGGAGAGAGTTGACTATTTGAGGGGAATTCAGTCACCTGGGTTTATTTTTCCTAGGTAAGCTGTTGGCTTCCAAAGGTAGGATGACTTGTTATTTGTAGCTTCTTCAGTTTTAAAAACAGAAAGAAAAAGGCTTCCTTTCCATATTCCCTGCATCAGACATCAGGGTAGATGGAAACTGTCAGCTTGTGTTTAAAGTAAGGGGAGCTGAACACTGCCATTGAAAACCTTAGCTGATTTGATTAAGGTTTTGCTTATTATGGGTAAATGTTGCAGCAGCCAAAAAGTAGCTAGTCAATGCTCAGAGGGCTGAGTTGAAGACCAGCCTCATTGTGGGGTTTTCCAATCAGCAGTTTTTGTTGAAGAAAAAAAAAAAGGAAAATGAACCTCCAGATGAGCTCTCATGTGCATGAACGCTCAGAGTAAACTCCACTGGCTTAGTGTGGACTCCAGCCACATACACTGGGTAGAGTAAATAGTCTGAGGCAGGGACAACTTTCCAACATAAACAGCAAAGGAAACCTCTTGGAAATGACTTGATAAACTGTTAAATAATAACGGTTTCTGTGAGTTGGCTCAAGGATGTGTGTGTTCTCAGATCAGAGCCATGTTCCCTGCTGAGTACCTGGACCTTACAGGTTTGGTTTCTGGGTTTATTTAAGAAGGCGGTGGGGTAGAAGAGTGAGCTTTGAGGGGAGGGGCAGGGAGTTGTATATGCAAAACAGAAAAAAACATTCTTGTGTGCACTCTTTTTAAAGAACTTTAAACATCAAATCTCTGGTTTAACTTTGTTTGTGGTGGGTGCACATGTGTCTATATGTTCATGTGGAGGCCAGGGGTCAACCTCTTGGTTTTACATTCTTAGGAACCTTCCATATTATTTTCTGAGAAAGGATGTCTCACTGAGTCCTGGAGGTCACCTAGGGTGGTCCCAGAGATCTGCTCATCTCACCACCACTACCCCCACCCCCAGGGCAAGCACATACCACCATGCCTTACTTTTGACAGGGATCTGAGGATTGAACTCAGGAACTCATATTAGAACACATCCTTTGCCAACTGAGCCATCTCCTCAGACCCTCACATCTCTGATTTTGAATTTTAGATAGAGTTTGCCTTTTGCCTGCTTGAACAGTTACAGGTGTCTTTAAATATGTCCCTCCATTTTGTTCTAGAGACTCCTGTGGATTCTATTCTAAAACGCATGGATTATTTCTGCTAATAGTTTCTTCATAGTGGTTGGTTCCTTGGTGGCTTTAATACTGTGTATTCCTAATGTTTATGAAGAATCCTCTCAAGTTTATCTGTTAAAGTTTTTGGGAGATTCTCCATCCCTCACCAGTCACCCTGCTAGAAAATACCAGTGCAGTGAGTAAATATTGTCTGCTCTTCTGGAAATAGCACCATTTGATTTGTTGGTACTATGTTCCTTACCGCTTATATTACTTTGTCATTTTATAATGGGATTGTGTTTCCAAAAATGCACATTAAGTGGGTTTTTTTTTTTTGCTAGATAAGTTTAAATCATTCATCAACTTTATGTGACAAAAAAAAAAAAGAATGAAACGAATTTTCTTTGTACACCATGTATGTAATCTTGTTTAATTTTACGGTAACAACATAAGATACATTTTACCTGTAGTGACCATATTTTACTGATTAAAGGGGGGAAAACCTTACATGACATTTAAAGAATTTGCTTGCTTTCCAGTTGATTTTCCACACTATGATACAGTCCTCTTGAAGAGTAAAAATGTGATGTCATGGATGGATCAGGGGATATAGGTCCTTATGAAGCAAGCCTGGTAAACTTAGAACTCAGATCTTAGAACCTATTCAAAATGGAAGGAGAGAGCCTATGACATGGAATTGTCTTCTGACTACCATATGGGTGCTGTAGCACCTGTGCCCCTCTCCTGAATGTGTGTGTGTGTGTGTGTGTGCGCGCGTGCGCGCGTGCGTGCACAAACTCACACACATATATAAAATGAAAATTTTTAAAAAATAATAAATATGTGTATAGATGTAGGGAAGACATGGTGGCTCATGCTTGTGATCTCAGTACTTGGAAGGCTGAAGCAGAAGGATTACAATGAATTCATCAAGGCTAGCCTGCTGCATTTAGGGTGAGAATAAGACCCAGTATTAAATGCTAATATTTTTGGCTATGTAATACCCTGGACCATGTAATAAAGCCCCAATGTGGTGAGACTTTGCAGATGCAGAAGCAGAAGACTCTCTGGGACACCATGGCCACTTGGTGTAGCTTCATTGGTGGACTCCAGGCAAGTGGGAGACCCCATCTCAAAGAAGATAGGCAATCATCTCTGAAGAGAACATCTATGGTTGTCCTATGCCTCCCGAACACATAGTCATGAGTATGTGTGTGCACACCAGCATACTCATGAACATGCATACACATATGTGTACAAAAGATGTAATTATAGACCCTACAAGCTATACAGTAAATAAGAAAGAAGACAAGTGAAATAATTAAAAGTACTGACCTCTTTAAAAGGAAGAAAAAAGAAGATAATGAACAGACTACCAAGTTGGTACTGCCAAGTTGAGACTACCAAGATGGTACCAAGATGTTAGTTTCAACTCAAATATTTGTCTAAATAAACATAAACATAAGTGGTCTAAGTTTAGACAGTGGATATTACTAGAATGAGTAAAAATATCAAGAAGTATACTTTGTCTTTAGAAACACTCAAAACATAAAGATACAAATAGCTTTCAAGTAATAGAATAGGAAATGTCTACAGTCATCAATCATAAGATTGGAGTGCTGATAAGACAGCTTTTAAAAATAGTGACATTGTGCCATGGTTTCAATCTTAAGCATCACCCAAGATGGGTACTAAGGAGTTACCCTTAGTTATAGACGTGTATTATTAAGAGGTGGTTGAACTTGTGATGTAGACCCTCATGGAGGGAATGGGGTCATGGTAGGGGAGGGGAGGTATGTGCCTTGGAAGGAAGCTTGCCCATCCCCTCCCCTCCCTCTCTTAGCTCACCACCTCACCAGATGGGCAGCTCTGCTCTGCCTTGTGCTCTCAAGAACTTCTACCTAATATGTGACAAGAGGCAACAGAGCCGCTCCCCATTGGACTGAAACCTCTGAAATCTTGAGCCAAAGTACATCTTCCTTTAAATGCGATTGTCCTGGGCTTCTTCTTATAGCAATAGGAAGCTGATTGAGCCATATACATAATATCTTATTTAAAAAAAAAAAAACAACTGGGCCAGATGTGGTGCATGCCTTTAATCCCAGCACTCGGGAGGCAGAGGCAGGTGGATCTCTGTGAATTTGGAGGCCAGTAAGTTCTTGGATAGCCAGGGCTACGTAGAGAGACCCTGTTTTAATATTTCCTACTTAAAAAAATACAATATGGTTCATGTATGTATGTATGTATGTATGTATCTATGTATCTATGTATGTGTGTATATGTATGTATGTATGTATGTATGTATATATGTGTGTGTGTTGGCTTTAAACTTGCTATCCCCATATCTCTATCTTCCCAGTGTTAGGTTTATAGGCATGTGCCTACCTACAATCAAAGACTTCTTAGACACCTAAAACAAGACCACTAAAAGAACAAACTTCCAAGTTAGGCTTTATACACAGTAGAAGCATCAAATTAATTTGTAGTTCCCATGCTTAAAGCCAACTTGTACTCACACAGAATAAAAAAACTCAAGGCAATCCAGGAACAAAAATTCAAAAGAGATAATTCATCAAAGATCTGGAAGGGCTTTGACCTCATCCATATTTATATACTTTGGAAAATGCAAATTAAAACCACTACAAAGAACCATTGCACATCCATTAGAATGTTTGTAACTGAAAAACTTGACAGACCAAGTTTAGGAAATCACCTAGAGCAGCTGGTACTTTCCCGCACTGACGTAGGTGAAATATGGCAGAAGCATTTGGGCAAATATCTTCTGGTGTTTTAAAATGTTTTCATTTTAACATGTGTATGTATGTGTGTACATTTATTTACTGAAAATACCGTAAAGAAATGTGGACTCTGCCATCACAAGAGAACTGCCTGCAACTCTGGATATTTTAAAATATTCAGTGTAAGTTTACCATTTATGTAGCCATTCTATTCCAAGTGATCTAAAATTAATTGTCACATACCAACATTGTGATCTGATTTCCATCTTAAATGTCCCCCAAGGATGAGCCCTGATGGTGTGACCAACCAAGGACTAACCTCCTGTGTCATGGAGAGATGGTGAAATCTAGATTTGCATACAAGTGTTCACAGTGATTTTGTCTGGAATAACAAAAGTCTGGAAACAGTCGTTCTTTGTTACTGAACCAAAATATCTAGAAATAATTCTAATATTAATCAATAGGTAAATAGTTCGTACAATGGAATACAATTTGCAACAAAGAAAAAATGTTGCATAAATTAACCTCAAGATAACTGTGTTGAATAAAAGAAGTCGTGTGAAATGAGAACATTATTCATGATCACTTGCATATTAAGTTCTAGAAAATCCAAATCCTAGGGATGAACAGAAAGTAGATAAGCAATTTTCTAGGGTGTGGACAGGGATTGCTCTGTGGTAGTAGACTAAGGAGAAGAATTCAGGGAATGTTAAGTGTATTCACTATCATGATTCTTTTGGTGGTTTTATGTCCTTTGTATATATTTAAAACATATCAAGTTTTACAGTATAAATATGTATACTTGATTATAGAAATGTCATACTTTAGTAAAACTATCTTTAAAATAATTGAGAATATCCTAACTCTCTGCTTACAACTTTGAATAAATTCATGTCCCACTTAGAACAAAATGCCAATTTTCTGTTGTGACCTGGTGGTAGCCCTGCATGGTGATGGCTTTTTAGCATACATATTCCTTTACTACATGGACTCAAGTGACTATGTTGCGTCTCTGGGTTCTGTGAGCACATCGAACTGTCTTCCACTCAGTTGTTTCCTGGTACTCAATGCCCTTTTGCCAGAGACGCCTCTGATGGCTGCAGTGTTTAAGCAAATGTCCCTCTGATATGTGAGGAGCCTTATTTAGTCCCAATACTTGCACATTAAAATCAAACATTAGTGATAGACTTGTGTCTGATCTGCCTCTCCCCCTAGACTGTGGGCAGATCTTGGCATCCTGCATTGTCCAAGTCAGAGGTATGTTCCTGTCTTTCCAGCCCATGCTCAGAAGGCTACCAGGCCACACCCTGTTCCCACTCCTTTTCTGGTAACAGCTTTTCATACTGTCCACCTTCAGGAGTATCCAATCCCAAACAAACAAACAAACAGAAAGGTAGCAGCTTTACAAGTCTTTGATTTGCAAGAGCTGGGATTTGGCCAGAAAACAAAAGAGGTTTTCTTCTTTAAATTGACCTCAGGAATTAAATGTGATTAAAGGCACAGACTTGAGGTTTTGAAAATTGTGTAGACCTACCTATAACCTCATCATCTTAAACATGGAGAACAGTCATTTTTTTTTATCTTTAAGTTCTCTTGGGCCTCCTGACAGTGAAGACTCCCTACCTACAACAACTGCAAGCAATCCCTTCCTCTTAGTTCCCTCTGTCACTGTCACAGGTTTATCTGTACCAGGACTTTACATTCCTGGAAGCAGATTGTTATGTCTGTCTAATTTCATTCATTGTAATGCCTTTGAGCTTAGCTCTTGCGCTTCCAGCTGCTAATGCTTTGTTTTTAAATCCCTGAGCCGTGTGCCATTGTACACTCATACCCGAGTCTCACCATCCATTCTTCTGCTGGTAGAAACTTGAGGTTTCTAGGTATTCACCACTGCTAATAAAGACGGGGTAAACACCACCACACAGAACTTATGTGGACAGTGTTTTCATTTCTCTGTGCTTACTGGCACAGATAAAATGTTTTCCCTAGTAGTTGTACCAGGCAGGGCAATTCTCACCAGGAGTGTTTGAGAGGGCACTCCAGGTATGTCATCGCCTTGCATCTCTGAGATATCCATCTTCTTGGTTTTGGCTGTTCTTATGAACTTGAAGTGGCATCTCTTTGAGATTTGGATTTCCACTTGCCTAGTGGTTGCTGGTGTTCAGCCTTCTTCTGTGTGCTGACTGGATACTTGTGGAACTCTTTTTTAGGAAGTGTTGGCTCAAGTGTTTTACTCACTTTGAATATTGGATGGTCAATCTTCCTAGTGGTCCTGAGGGGTTTGAATATGTTCTACACAAGCCCTCAGGCAGGTCTGAGTACCAGGATTGACTTCTTTCTCTCTATGCTTTATATAATTTTCTTTTTAGTTTCTTTGTCCGTTTTGAATTTGTTATCTTGTTTGTTTGTTTGTTTGTTTGTTTGTTTTTGAGACAGGGTCTTATGTAGTTCAAGCTGGGTGGAACACTCTATGTAGCCAAAAATGACTGAACCTCTGGCCTCAGATCCTCTGGCCTCTATCTCTTGATGGTCAGGATGGGCCATCACAGAAAGCTCAACTGTATCTTTTAGTATTGACAATGTTCAGGTTATCAACCTACCAAAAAAAAAAAAGATTTTTGAGAGTGAAAAAGATAAGTCCTACAGAGATTTGCATATGAACTATATTCCACAAGCAATATTTTTGAGTTTGATTCATTAAATTTCTTATTAAGCAATTTCACGTGTACACTGTGCACTTACTCTTTATCCTTTCCATTTTCCCTATCACCTATGTGTGCCTCTCACCTTCCCTGCCAGTCTCTTTCTCATCATATCTATCCATTTTCCTTAACTCTGTAATGAGCTCCTAGACCTCAGAGGGCCCCAAGATCTTAGCACAACTGATTCCATGATGGAAGTGCCACTCAGGTTGTAAAACTCAGCACATAGCCAGCACCACATGCCAAAAGGAAAGCAAAAACCTTATGAGTCAAAGTTCATAGTTCTGGAAAACTCCTTATTATAACTAACCTCATTTGTTCGTATCCATAGTTTGGCTTCTGGCTAATTGTTCTTCCTAAGAGATGTATGTTAATCCAGGACATGTTTTTTGTACTTAAAACCTCGCCCTGAGAAAGGCTCAAGGTGACACTGGGATCCTAAACACCCAGTGTAGTTGTTGGTCAGCTAATAAAGCTTTCTATTACCTTAAACCCAAGTCTAAATAGTATTTGCTATTGGATACCCACAACACACTGAGATTAATGAGGGTTGGAACCTTCCCTTAGAGCCTGGTGGGTTCAGCTGTAGGGAGACAACTAAAAACAAATGACTCCTTTTCTATCAGAATCTGTTAATAGCCAATAGCTAAGCAGCAAGCTTAGCTTCTGTGAGTGCCTCCCTTGCTCATGACTGCTTGTTGACAGTGTAATACTGAGTGCTTCAGGCAGGTAACCACCATTGCTGTGGTCGAATGGTTGTATTGAGTTTAGAAAATGGCATCTTACAGTCCTTCCCTCGATCTTCCAGCTCTCACACACCTACAACTCCTTCTTCTGCAATGTTTTCTGAGCCTAAAGGATGGTATAAACAAAGCTATCTTAACTGTGATGGGTCTGTTCAGAATGGTAAGTCCTAATGTGACTCAGATGTGCACTGTGTTCCACACACCACAGGATAGCTGACTTTCCATACAGTGCATGGGGACAGCACAATGATTATATCATTCCTGCAATGAAGAGAAGGAATCTGAAAGTCGATTATGAAAAATCAAAGAAACAAAAGAGATCTAATCCCAACCACAAGCTGAACCACCAAGTTCATGTTGAGTCTAGAGCAGAGAAGATGCTTCTGTGGCCCAGAGGAAATCAGAATAGAAAGGGCCCATAGCAGGAAGAGGGGCAGGTAAGGAACACAGATGGGTAGGTCTTTAGGAAGCCTCTGAAAGGACTGTAGTTTCAAAGATGGATGGAGAAAATAAACAAGAATTCTCAGGGGGTAAGAGCTGGAAATATAGTTCAGCTGGATGAGTACTTGTCTGTCTTATGTGGGGTCTTGAGTTTGATACCCAATACTACACACACACACACACACACACACACACACACAGAGAGAGAGAGAGAGAGAGAGAGAGAGAGAGAGAGAGAGAGAGAGAAACAGACAAGGCTTTCTCAGATCCAACCTGGTAGAAAGAAATGACCAATGTGAACTGATTCAACACAGCCGGATTTGGACAACAGTGACTCAGACCTGTTGTGTCTGAAGTTCAGAGGTCATTGTGACCATAGAAACCCAAAGAGTGAACCAGTAATATGAAGGTGAGAGTAAGAGGAAGCAGGCTCAATACAGTGGTGACCAGAGCAGAAGACGCACCATTAGGATGGAGCTCCACTTTCCCCTGGAGTCCCTAGGACTTTAGTGATCCCATTTAGTGAGCCATACCCGAACTGCATCTTCACACCAGAGCCCCTGAGATTTATTTACTTTTATTTGGGGGGATTATTTTTTTTCTTTATGTATATGTGTTGCTTTCAGAGGCCAGAAGCTTCCTCCAGATTGGTGTTTCAGGTGTTTGTGAGCAGCTGCTCCGGTGCTGGGAACTGAACTCTGGTCTTCTATATGAGCAATAGGCACTGTTTTCCGTGAAAGTATCTGAACAGTTCAGCCCATGTGATCTATGACAGTGAAACAGTAACACGTGTGACCTATGCTCTTTAAAACCAGGACCATTCTCATACTGTCCTCAGCTTACATCCAGGTGACAAGGCCAGACTCAGAGCAGAAAAGAAAGCCAGGCAAAATTTGGGTAGAATAGAAAAAAAAAAAAAGACAGTCAGTCGAGTGAGGTTTGTGTGACCTCAAATCCCCCATTTCTCTCCCCCCTCCCATGCCTTCCTCCTATGCTTAGTACATTCAAGGACAAGTCGGCCCTGCATTCGGAACATGAGCAAAGGAAACAGACATCTTCCATTCCCCTTTGTTTCCTGGTTGATAAACAATTATTTTCTTAAACCTGTTTTTATAACTAGGAGGCTATTTTACTTACCAAATCTCTCCCTGGATACCATGTCATCTAAAAATGATTACTTCTGTTCTGTTCAGTACTTGATGAAGCTCTTCCCACTATTGTTTTTTCTGGTTGCAGCATCATTTGGGGGAGCTTTTCCTTCCTTCCTTCCTTCCTTCCTTCCTTCCTTCCTTCCTTCCTTCCTTCCTTCCTTCCTTCCTTCTCCTCCTCCTTCTCCTCCTCCTCCTCCTCCTCTCCTTCTTTTCACTTAAAGCAAAAAACAATTGCATTTGGTTCCTTCATTTGTGGCTGCTGTAGTTGCTGTTTCCTTCATATTCTGTGCCTGACATTCCCAGGTCTCAATTTATAAGAACAGCACATTGCTGTCTGCTAAAAGCTGTCTGCTAAAAGCTAAAGGACAATTGAGGGGAGGGGGGGCACGTGTCTCAGTCTGTAAGGGCATGAAAAGGAGGCCAGGGCCTTCTGCAGTACAGCAGGAGAAACAGCTGAGTGCTATTGAGAAGAACTGGCTTCTGGTCAGCCTCTTGCCACACCCAGGCCCTTCTACTTCCAGGCTCTGGGAACTTGGACCTTGAAGTCGCTGCCCTTAGGCTTCTGTGGAATTGCCCGCAGGAGGTACATTAGGTGGTAGGAGCTTGGTACAGAACCTGGCACACATTAAACCCACAGTTCCCTTTAGCATCTGACATGCTGAAATTGGACAAAAGTTGAGGCTCAATGTTCCTTTTCCTGTAGAGAGCAGGATCTGAGCCTGCCCACTGGTACATTTGGAAAGCGTTTCCTTGTTCCAGGTGCTAGGCTTTCAGGAATCAAAGGCCCAGACCCAGGCACCTCTTTAAACACACATGAGAAGGATCAGATGGGCGATCACTCCCAGGAACTCCATGTCTTTGATGGTGGCTTAATGGTGCCTCGGGAGTTGGAGGAAGTTATCCTTCCCAGAGGAGTGAAGGAGAGGTCCCAAACTTCTCAGACCATACTTGGGTTTTCTTTGCTGTTTGGAATTGAATAGAGACATGTTCTGTGAGGGCAGCAGGGCCTCAAAGGAGCAAATGAGCTCTTATTTTGTTCCCAGATCTAGTAAGGGGCCTTGGGCTTGCAAAGTCTGGGTGGAAAAGGACCTGAATCTAGGCCAGAGCTTATTGTCTGATGGAAGAGCTGCCTGGTTAAATCTTCAAGCTAACTGTAGCTTGAGAGGAGGAATTTAAGGGAGTTGATTCTGATCTTGTTCAGAAAACATTCCCCAGTTGATCCTCCTAAAACCAAAGGTATTTAAATATAATTCAGTCAAATGGAGGCAGCTGTCCCAGAAGTCACAGAAAGCCTATTTGTTTCTTGTCGGCTTAGTTATTCTTCTGCTAAAGAAATCATCTGGAGGGGATGAAGACACAGTGCCCAGACCCCGTGCTGGGGGTGAGGGGCTCTCAAAGGGCAGCTGCAACAACAGAGCCAAGATGCCATTACAAAACAGAAAGGGACACTTTG
The DNA here is from genome assembly GCF_004785775.1 of Grammomys surdaster. Lineage (NCBI taxonomy): Eukaryota > Metazoa > Chordata > Mammalia > Rodentia > Muridae > Grammomys > Grammomys surdaster. Next base: position 1,248,717 of record NW_021605583.1, on the reverse strand, counting down.
AACTCACTAAAGGATGGGAAGCTGGAGAGGGGGCGGCTGACTTCTTTGCAGGGTGGGACATGACAGGTAGGGATAACCCTGAGTGCTGTTATGTCGTTTGAAAGAGGCTTTAGAAAGAGCCCTGGAAGCTGCAACGATTCAGGGAAGGGAAGTGACCTTTAAGAATGACGACATGAACATTCCAATTAGAGTCTCTTCTTTGTACAATGACTACTGCTAAATGCCTATCAGATCCCAGGGACCAACCAAGAGAAGCTGATCCCACAGTAGGTGGATCTAAAAACCTAAGGTATGTGTGTTGAAGGGAGGGGGAATCCCTCCTTGTGGTTGTTAGAGGAAACAGGAAATGACAGCTTCATAGTAATAGGGCCCCAAAGGAGCTGTCCTACTCCAACAGGCAGGACTGGCATACAACCCTCACCAGGATGTTCTTTTGCGTGTTCTATACTTCCTAACCTTGTAACTCCAAAATCCATGGTACAGACTTCTAGGGGTTCTCATCTTTTCTATATTTTATTCCAATTGATTTAAAAGCCTTTTGTAGAAACTGAGAAGATGGCTTAGTTGGCAACGTACCTGCTGTATAAACAGGAGGGCCCGAGTTAAGATCACCAGCACCCACAGAAAAAAGCCAGGCATGACACAGCATGCATATAAGCTTAGCACTGTGGAGTAGAGACAGGCTCCTTAGAACACACCGACCGGATAGGATGGCTCATCAAGACTTTTCTGTCTGTGTACATGTGGAAGCACTTATACCTGTGTATGTGTGTGGAGGCCAAAGGTTGACATGGTAGTTGAGGGGTTGGGGCTTTCTTAACTGTTCGCCACCTTAGTTTTTGAAACCTGGAGATCCAGTCTTTCATGATTCTAATGAACACTTAATATAATGACAGAATCCTGTGGTGCTCCCATCAGGGAATTCCTAATGTACATTTTAATCATCACTTATCCACCAAACCAAACTCTTCTACCTATTCAATCATTCTACAAATGCTTAGTTACCACCCGCCGGGTACTTGTGAAGATTCTGAGATAGGGTCAAGAGCTGGAGAACTAATGGCCTTCATCTCAGAGAGCTGACATACATGTATGTATGTATGTATGTATGTATGCATGTACGCGTGAATGTATGCAGTTTTGACTGAGCTGTTGTTTCCAAGGGAGACACCATCAATATACAAATAAGTAGACAAGTAGAAGATATGTAGTTGTATGAAGGAAACAAACTGAAATAAAGATTAAAGAGTGATACATCTGCAATCTAAGGAAAAATTCTTGACGGTTGGGGAAATAGCATAAAATGGTGGAGCCATTTTGGAAAGCAAGACAGTAACAAGGCCCAAGATCGAATATGTGAGTCTCTGGAGGGTGGTTTAGGTCTACAAGGACATGTTATCTAGGACATATTATTCACAGTGGCCAGGCTTGTGATAGGAGATATGTGGAGGCATCACTCAGGCCAATGATTGTCATGGATTATTGTAGAATATGAAGATACAGCAAATGGGTGCACACAGCTTGGTTGGTTCTAAACTGTCCTATTGAGTAGAAATGCAGGAACTAGAACGAAGCTCAGTACACACTAAAAACATGAGAAATACCATGATATCCTTAAGGAGGATAATTCCAGTGTCAGCATGTTATCTGTGAGAGGACAGGAATAAAAGTGAGGAGAGGATTGGGAAAAGAAAAAATGGGAGAAGAGTCCTGTCGTTAAAGTGGAACCCACTGAGGAGTGTGAGTGACTCAGGCCTGTGCCCCCTCAGGACAAAGCCAAACAAAAGGCAAGATGAAAGTAGCCAGGGTGAGGATGGGGAATGGCTGGAGAACATGCAGGCCCTGGAGGTCCTTGGCTGAACTAAGGGCTTTCCTGAAAGATGGCAGTGTGATTTTTCCTTCAATATTATGAGAGTAAGAGACAGGGGACAAAGGTGTAGGAGCTTGCTGGACAAAGCCTTAGGAGAAGAAGCCCACATGTTTATTCTGAAGTATGATAGGAGGTCACTAGAGGATGTCAAGTGCAGGGCACTGGGACTTCGTTGTATTCCTAATAAACCTTGTTCTGTGGAAGGAAGTGTGGCTAGGAGAGAGCAGGGGAAAGCAGACCCACACTGACCAGCCTAGTGACATTGGTAGGCTGGCCCTGGGAGACCACATCCTAGGAGGGAAGTGTCTTAACATAGCTTACACACAGACATCTACATACAATTAGCTACCCATAGAAACAACTCCTCACACAAACACAACCCCAAACCTACACAATCACACAAGTAAACTCCAACACAAACACAAACATACATCCTAACTTGGACACTCCCACACAGACGCCCAAGCACAAACACCTTCACACAACATAGACATACAACCTACACAAACATCACCACACAGATACTCTCTCACACAAAGACCCACACATAAACATATCTACTCCACAAACACATTCAAAGGCAAATACAAACACACAGACATACCCACACAGTCATCTCCCCAGCACAAACACACACCCACGTGGACCTCTCCCTACAAATACCCACGCCACATTACACATTCACACACAAATACAGCCATACAGAAAGCACTCAGACATGCTCACAATAACACCCATAAAAACAAAGGCACCCTGCACACGAGTCCCAAACAGACACATCTACCCTCAGACACATAGCCATACTAACACATTGTGCAAGCTGGTTTTATGTCACCTTGACACAAGCTAGAGCCATTTAGGAAGAAGGAACCTCAGTTGAGAAAATGTTATCACTTGATTGGCCTCTAGTGCATTTTCTCCACTGATGATTGATATGGGAGGTAGGGGTAACTCACAAAGGGCAATGCCACCCCTGGGCTGCTGGTGCAAGGCATAGGGAGGAAGCCAGTAAACAACACTCCTCCATGGCTTCTGTTCCAATTCCTGCCTTCAGTTCTTGTTCTGATTTCCTGCCTTCATTTCTCGGGATTTCATCTTACAAGATATAAGATGAAATGACCTCCTCAAATTGCTTGTAGTCAGTGTTTTCATTCAGAAACAGAAACCCTAAGTAAGGCACACATGTACACTAATGAACCATCACAAAACACATCCAAACACTACATTACACACAAGCATCCCTGATCTACCTAACTGTGCGACTTGGGACAAGTTCTCTGATGACTCAGTGTCCTTATCGATAAAAGATACATAGTGATGGGACCTAGTTTGTAACTACTTAGTGTGATTAGTTTCTCATATAGGTGAATTCTCTATTAGAGCTTGATGTCATGGCCGTCATTAGCTGGGAGCCAGCTGTTACCCTACTAACGTGCCCAGCAAATCCAGTGCTGGAGTCTCTTCTGGCAGAATCCTTTCTGATAAGCATCGGCCAAGGATCTTGTTGCTTGCCCAGCCCCCTCCCTTCACTGTCCGAATGCTTCTGAACTTCTAAGTTGCTGAAGATGAGTAATGCTTTGCCTAAACTTCAAGGTGTCTGCACAGCCCAATGCTATCTTTCAAAGGATATGTCATCCACTACTTCCAAAAGGCTATTTTTGTATTCCACTTGAGAGGTTAAGAAGAGTCTAGTAACCTGGTAGTAACCTGGAGTGATGAAGCTTCCAGTTACGCTGACACATGACACATGCTTTAGGTGGTTGTGGCCCAGTCTGCTGCTTTCCACTTGCTAGATAGGATAGTTGGTATTAGGTTTCTTTATCCCTCTTGCTCATCTCCTGTCCAAATTCATGCTCTCCAGCATGGCTTTTAACTTTAAGAACACAACCCATTAACACTTTCACAAGATGTTTAGAAAACCAGTAAAATGAACACCGGTCCTCTGTTGCTGCGTTTTGAAGGGAGGGCTTTCCATCTGAATGGGCCTGTAGCCTGTTGATTTGACAGTGAGAAAATGCATGCTTCAGAAGGCTATGAACTAGACCATGTGGTTCCCATTTTAAGCAGCACAGCTACCTTCCCTTCACCCTCAGAATACCAGTGTCCAGGTGTCCAGTGCTGAGCATGTCCTACGTCGGCCTCAGCCTTACACAACAGGCTGCGTTCATACCTTTCTTTCTGCAATGCTTATTCTGTGTGTGTGTGTGTCTGTGTGTGTGTGTGTCTATGTGTGTGTGTCTGTATGTGTGTCTGTATGTGTGTGTGTTTTATAGGTGTGAATAATCTAGAAATAAAGTGTAACCCAGGGAGGACTGAGCCTGTGGGTAAGGCTCAGTTCATCTCTGCCTTTCATATAGCCATTCTGGTGGCACACTCCCTGGCTCTCCAGGAATCTGCTGAGATCCAGTCCCAGTTGCCCACAGGTGACTAATACCAGCTCTCACTCTGCATCTGTTTTCCTGCGTTTGCCTTTCCTTGTTTTCCCTCTCTCGTTCCCTGGATTGAGTTATCAATATATACTACCACTTTCTGAGACGGGGAGGGTAGGATTCAGCTTGCAACAGTGCCAACACTCAATATGCTGCCACCTGGCTGCTTAATTTGATTCTGACAAGGAAGGGTTGGCATGGTGACAGATTATGATTTTTTAAAGGGAAATTTGTTGTTTATTTCCTTTATACATTTTTAATTGAAATAGAATGACATCACTTTCCCCTTTCTCTTTTCTCCCTCCAGCCCCTCTCAGGCACACCCCCTCCCAACCCTCCCATGCCCTGTCACTCTCAAATTGATAACCTACTTTTCATTGATTATGATCACTACATACATACATGCATCTATGTCGAAATATAAATATATAAAACTATACCACTCTGCATTGGACAACCTATAAGGAGGCTTTCCCTAGAAGAGGTTCTCTTTCTTCTGGCAGTCACTAGTTGCCTATAGTTCCTTATCCAGGGGTGAGACCCTACAAATTTTTCTTCTTCTGCATGTCCACCAGTACTGCCATTGTTCTGGTCATACTTATGCAGCCATCTCTGGGAGAGACGCTTTACAGCAGACTTCTTAGTATTCCAACTCACAGTCTTTCGTCTCCCTCTTCCATAATGGTTCCTGAGCCATAGATGCTGGGGCTGTGATCTCAGTGTATCCGTTAAGGCTGGGCTCACCATGATTTGTTGATCTCTGTGTGGTATCCAAATGTGTGTGTGTGTGTGTGTGTGTGTGTGTGTGGCTTTTTTTATGACGACTGCGATTTGTGGTAAAGAGGACTTCTTTAATGAGGAGCGGTACCCATACTTACCTGCGGGTGTAAGGATAAGATTCAGAATGTGGTAGAGAGCCATGCTGGTCTAGCCAAGTAGTGGGAGTAGATTCTTTGCTGATGCCCATGACCTTAGTAGCCCTAGGATGCTGGGTAGGTTTTCAGCACCAGGTATGATTTGCTTCCTGTTGAGTGGGCCTTAAATCAAGTTAGATGGCTGTAGGTTACCACTGATATGTGCACGCCACTTACTGCCATGTTGGTCACTGTCATACTTCATAGATGTAGCAGTTGGGCAGTGCTGTTTAATTGCTTTCCTCCCTTGACAACTTGCATAGTATCTTCTGGTGCCATGGAAGTTAGACCTTAGCAAAGAGGTTTTTATGTCAAACTCAGTTGAAATCATCTAAGTACTGTATCCTAAGTATGTGGTGCCTTCAGCATTAAGGGCCCAGCTTCACCCATGACAGACAACCAAGGATACATTGGTAGTCTAGATTGCTTTGGGAGTCACTTGGGCTACCCTGACCAACCATTTAAAAGAGCTTTTCTCTTGCCTAGTACTGTCTTTATGTTATTCTGTGGCACATTAGTCTTTATCGAATAACCTTGGTGGTACTTGTCAATAATTAACACAAATCCAATTGTTTGAAATCTGACACAACTAAATGCATCATCTCTGGCCTAGTGGCTAATGCAGGGGTAAACTTTAGGAAATAAGAGGACAGACTCATATGCATAGATCCACCGTGTGCCACCAGTTCTTGTAAGAGAGAATGTAACAGTTACCCTGAACATGGCAGACAAGTGGTTTTCAGGGTGAAGGTGCACTAAGCTTCAATGAACCAAACTATCTGACTTCATACCATGCTCTACGGCTTCCATGCTGGCTAAACACAAGCCCATCGAGCTTCAGTTTCCTTCATGGTGTGTGGAAAACCTGGAGTTACTGGACATAGTAAATGGAAAAGTGTATTTAATGGTCGTATTATGGTACCTGGCATGGACCAGCTATACAGACCGTCTGAGCAGCTCCATGTAAGTTGATTTCTATGTGACATGTTAGTGCTCAGAGAGTGTTGGCTCTGAGTGAGAGGAAGATGCGGAGCACGGGAGTGGGAAGAGTTGCTCTGTCCCTCACATTCCACCTCTTGTTTTACTATTAATAATGGGAGATGAAAGATTTTGCTGAGATAAAGGTAACTTTGGCTATTTTAACAGACGTTAAATTTCTGGCCACTTTGTAGGTCATCATATTTGCACACATTTAGATGACTTCTGTGGGGTGACAAGTGTGCTTTTAAGCACTGGATATAATTTTAACTAAAGAAATTGACATTCCCATAGATTTTGTACCATAATTTGTCTAGCTTTGCTTTAACAGATGCCTCTTTCTCTCACATTATCCCAGTCTGTCAAAAATTTCTATACTACCCTCCCCATTCAAAATATATAGCTGTTTCTACAGGATCTCTGGGAAACTGTCTAATAGCCATTTACTTAGTAATAATTACAGAGATCCAAGCATGGCAGCATATGCCTGCAATCTCAGCACCCGAGAGTCAGAGGCAAGAGGGTCAGAAGCTCAAGACCAGCCTTAGCTATGTAGTAAACGTGAGGCCAGGCTGAGCTACGGTGAAAAGACAAGGGGATGTTCTGGTTTGCTCCTCTGCTGCTGTGATAAAAACAATGACCTAAAGCAACTTGGGGAGGAAAAGGTTACTTAAGCTTGCCCTTATAGGTCTCAACTCATCACAGAGAAGTCAAGGCCGGAACTCAAGACAGGAGGGTGGAGGCAGGAACCAGAGCAGAGCCCACGGAGGAGTGCTACTTGTCGGCTTGCTCCTCGTGGCTGATTCAGCCTGATATATTTTTTTAATACAACACAGGAACATCTGCCTAGAAGTGGCACTACCCACAATGGGCTGGGCCCTCTCACATCAATTGACAATCAAGACGATTCCCCATAGACACAACACAGGGCAATTTTGTCTGGGCAGTTCCTCAATTGAGACTCCCTCTTCTCAAGCAGCACTAGGTTATGTCAAATTGGCGACAAAGCTAACTAGCGTGGAGCAGGGGTGGGGAGATGGGGGTAAGGTGTGGTGTCCTCTGTACTAAGACGAAGGATAAGGAGGGTGATATGACTAAGGCAAGAAAGAGAATAGATTTAACCCGTGGAGCTGATAAACACAGATAAAATTTCCTTATGAAGAGAGCAGATGTAAGGGCCACAGGGGCCATTTGGACACACCCTCCCCTCCCTCCACTGCCCTGTGCACCTGTACCTGTCACTGGGTGCTTGGCTTTCTCCCTCTTCCACTAAGACTCTCGGTCTTCTCTGAAAGCATCTTTCCATTGCAGCAGTGAGAACAGAGGTTGGACAATTCCCCTCTGCTCCTGCCTTCTCCAGTATCGCACTTTAAGTCTACTGTTCTTTCCAGATGATTGAGAAGATATTTTTGGCTAGGGTGGGCATTCTCAGTACTCAGCAAGATTAATAAAGTAACTGGGGTGCAGGCAGATTGAATCCTACTCTCATGAATGGCCTGACGGGCACCTGATAGTATCTTTCTGACTCCAAGGAGCTGGGAGTTGCTTGGAATTCTATTCCTACCCAAAGTCCATGATGGCTTTTTAAAGACTCCCAAGTCCCGTGTAACGAGGCAGTGAGACCATGCACGTAGATGATTTGCCTTCAGACAAATAGTTGGTTGTATCATTTGTAGGCGTAAAGAGGTCTATTAACTTATAATTTTATCAAGTAGTAATATGTGAGCAAATGTTTTAATAAGGTCACTAATTCCATTACACTGTTTTGTGTGTAATAGCTTTTAAAGATGAGATAAAATGATTATCTTTCAGTTACTCTCCAATTTGATGCACCCTTAATGAGAGATTTTCTAGAAGCCCCTATCTCCCTCACCTCCGTACTTCCTCAATGATGCCTGGTTGCCATAGTACTCTATTGTGTTCAGAACAATTTTACGGATTCACAACTAGCTATCTGGAGTAAGAAAGACTGACATTAGAGCCACCCGAGCCACCTACGTAAATTTAGAAAAGTTCCTTAATCTGGCTAGGCCTGAGGATAACTCAGCTGTAAAAGGAGCCCATGAATCTACCTCACTCTACTGTTCTTCAATCTTACATGAGATTATTAATGTATGTCTGGCAGGGAGAACAGGCAAAATAAACATACTGAATTTTTATTCATTATATATTCTATGCTATGCATCATATAAAATTTTAGTGGGTTAAATCTATATATTATCTTGCAGAGTGTCAGGAATCTGGATAGAATTGAGTCATCAGTCCTTGCCTCCAAATCTCTGATGAGCTCTAATCAGGGCATTGACTGGGCTACAGTCTTCCCTGCAGTCTTGATTAAGGGTGGGTCTTCTTTGAGTTACTTGAGTAACAGTTGGTAAGATTCTGTTCTCTGTGACCTGTTGGATTAAGGGCTCTTTCCCCTTGGCTCTTGGCTAGACATCTTCTCCAGTTCCTGGACATGAAAATCCCTCTGTGGTACAGCTCAAGCATGGCAGCTGCCTCGCTGGGAATGGAGTAAGAGCAGGTAAGAGAGAGCTAGTAACACAGAAGACATGGTCCTTTTGGAACAAATCTCAAAGCCGACGTTTCATCATTCCCTTATAATCTAAGAGGCAAATCACATTGAAAGGGGACAGCATGATAGTCAGGTGTAAATACCAGCAAATAGTGTTCACTTCAAGCTGCTCTAGAATCTGTGTCCACAACTGAGGTTATCAATTACGTGAAATAAACTTCACATTGAACTGGAGCATTTACTGATCACCTGCTACATGACAATCTGTCTTTGTTCTTCTTTATCCTGTCAAGTTGATATGCCTGGCATAAAGACTTTGCAACCTAAGTCTTTTGTTTTAGTTTGTATGTGGGTTTTATTTGAGACAGGGTCTGACCTGGACCTTGTTGTATAGACCAAGCTGTTCTTGAAGTCTCAGCTTCTATCTTTTGAGTTAGAGGGTTATGGGTATAGGCTATCACACATGACTCCTTGTCTTTGGTTTTTAGAGATACCCCAGCCCTGTCACTTTCCACTGAGATTTTTATTATCTTTTACCTACTCTTCTCATTGGGCTTAAGCAATCCCTGCTGGTAAGAGCTCCCAAGTATCTGTCACTAGAATCCTAATAACATGACCATAGATATGTTCTTAGAAGTGATGTTTTAGTTTTCAATTTCTAATTTAATATAAATCATAGTTTTGAATTATATGCATCTTTTTTCCCATTCAAAGCGTAACAGGAGACTTTTGAGTATGTGGCTGAGGAAGGTGTAGGTTTGAGTCTGAAAAGAGATCTGGCAGCGGATGCTATGCATATTCTTTGTCCCTGTGTTTGGTAAACACCTTTTCTCTCCTATTGTGCTCACTCATGTCCACCCTCCAAAGCCATGTCTAGATTGTACAGCTCTTTAAGCCCTTTAGGACTTATTTTGGCCTTAATCCCCCCATCTCTTTTCCACATAATATTTTGAATATATCCTGTTTAGAACACCATGGACTGGGAGGTCAGCTTGGTTGGTGAACTTTTTACCTTTCAAGTACAGGGTCTGAATTCAGCCTGGAGGAAACCATGCTAAACAAAAAACAGCAAAGAAATATTTTGGCAATATGTTTCTATAATCTCAGTTGTGGCAGAAACGGAGGCAGGGGCTTACTGGCTGGCCAGCCTTACTTATTTGGTAAGTTCCAGGCCAGAGAGACCTTGTCTCAAAATAATGTGTGGAAAATGCCTGATGAACAAGAGCCAAGGTGATCTAGGCTCCATGGACACACCTAACATCTGCATATCCACACTCACATACACACAATAAAGGTTATAGATATTGAGATGTACCTATTGAGATAGGTAGAAGGTATTCCATAGCATTCTAGGATTCCATATAGCAAGGGAGATGCACATGGGGTGAGCTTTCTTTCTAAATTAGGTGTTACCTTCGGACTTTATTTTCTGGCTTGCCCAGAACTTCCTTCTATGGTGATTCTCTTTCTTTGAGTAACCTGTTGTCTTAAAACTCAACTGAATGTAGTCACAACAGCCTCATCTTAAGGGTCACCATGTCCACCTTCAAGAGTAAACAGGAACTGGGCCCCCAAACCCCAGTGATCTATCCCATTGTCTGCTTCTCTTTGAACTACCTGCCTGCAAATATACCAAGGGAATGGACTCTCTAAAAACCTTTTGCAGTCAGCCCCCTGGGCTCTGACAGACAGCTGCTTCAAAAGCGTGAAGAAAACATGGGATTTTTCCATGCTTCGAAATTGTTTGAAAACCAATACTGAGTCAAAAATGCTTCCCTAAGGAGCATTTACCAGCAGTCCTCACTGTCTCTGTCAATCATTTGCAGAGCTTTGATCTCCCTGAATGTTTCTTGCAGCAAGATATTTGGTTGTGACAGGTCACTAGTTTTGCTTTCGCAAGTGCTCCAGTACTGGTGGTTTGCTACAGTGTATGACATATCTGTCTTTCAGTGGCAGATTTTGACCTTCTGGGTATTCAAGCCTATCTGTGAGCTACATAATACAGAATGAAAGTGCAGCTCTCTCTCTCTCTCTCTCTCTCTCTCTCTCTCTCTCTCTCTCTCTCTCTCTCTCTGCCCTGGCTTTCTTGGAGATGGTACCTTGAGGATGCGAAATGATACAGATAGACTGACTATTCATCAAAATATCTTAATCCAGCACCCATGATAAAATTCAATCTAGACTATAATTTAGATAACAAATTATAAGGTTAGAGGCAGGCACAGGATTCAAATGAAGCCACACAGAATGGCACTGGGTTGATGTATAGCTGTTAGGAAAGTTGACTTTCTATTTATTAAGTTGGACATAAGTGCTTGCCAGTGGAGGACACTTCCTCCCACCAGTAGAGGCTTGGACTCTGGAAACACTGAGAAGTAAGTCTCAGGGCCAGAGACCTCACTCATTGCTTGAGCCCTTGATTCCCTTGGTACCTGATGCAATTCCTAGATAGATAAGCTAATGTATTTCCTTTAAATTTGATGCTATTAGAACTAAGTTGAATAACTAGGTAGTCCAAAGTTCTGAATTATATAGAAGTCTGAGGTGGAACATTGGTTTTACCTTGGTTACAGACCAAAGTTTGACAATGGAATATAGATTTGCATTTTAGATAAACAACTGATAACATTAGATAGATGGATAGATAGATAGATAGATAGATAGATAGATAGATAGATAGATAGATACAGATACAGATACAGATACAGATACAGATACAACAAAAAATTTTAACCAAATTTTTGGTTAAACCACTTAACCAAAAATTTTTTCTTGTTTGATATTTCAAAGCAACTATGCTTCCATTATTTTGTTTACTAAATGTCTAGCCCTAATATCTACTTATAAATCTGTGTCAAGGATTTTGGACTCAGATCAGATGCAGGAATGTGTGCTTGTTGAGGGACGGTATCTATTGTGAGCACAAAGTCCAGCAAGACAGCATGAGTTCCACACATAAACCATTCCTGGTTTTACCCCATGCTTAGAATTTATGCTTTGTTTTGTTTTGGTTGGTTGGTTGGTTTTTGTAGCTGTGGGTAACACAACTTATTTGAATAATAATATAAATACAAGTGACTACCATTTGTTGAGTGTCTTTAATGATGATCCTCACACGCATTGCCTTATTTAAACTTCACGACTATATTTATTGGTGACAACTCATGTTGGAGACTCAGAGAAATAAAGTCATCATAAATGGTACAAGACTTAGCTGGGATTCAAACCTGTGTCTCTGCGATGATAAAGTTCACTTCTGTTCCAATTCACCTTGCTGCAGGAGGCAAATGTCATCCTGACAGCTACCTGTTGCAATCATCTTAAAACACTATTCTACAAATTGCTATATAAACACATATAAACCCAGTCCTTGGCCACTAATGGCAAACTGTCCTTTGATAGCAGCAAGCAACAATTTAGAGACAAATTGGAGCCTTGTGCTGGACAATGTTTGGACAAATAGGTTTCAATAGTTGACACAAGAAGAGTGTTGATGGTGGGAGACCGAATTTTGGCTGTAAATGACTAGATAAAACCTGCCTTATGACACGGTTCAAGGGAGATTGGCTCTATGTGTAATAGGAGGGCCTAGTGAGCCCTTTGTGGAGTTTAGAGCAGATTGTGTGTAGAACAGAGAGGCAAGTGGTTGGCTTCAGTTACCTTCCTAACTGCAAGAGTCTTTATGCTTTGGTAGAAGTTAGAGTAATGTGGTTTCAAAATCCTTACCCCCTCCATAATTCATGTGTTTTAAGACCTGGCCACCAGCTTGTGCTGCTGGAAGTTTCTGGAATCTTTAAGAGGAGAGGCATGGTTTGTGAAACCAGATCCCTAAGGGGCAAGCTTATGGGTTATAGCCTGGCCCATTCCCAGTCTCTCCAGCTGCTTCCTAGGAGCTGGGATGTGACCAGCTACAAGTTTCAATCACAACCAGAGGCCCAGTGTCTTCCTTGCCATGGAACTGTGACTAAATAAATCCTTCTACCAAATTGCTTTCTGACCCATGTGTTTCAATGCAGCAATGACAAAAGTAACTAATGAAAGATAATTTGTCAAGAAGGTGGCCCCTTCATGGTAGGCTTCCCAACCTTCAAAATAGGAGTCAATAAATTTCTCTTTATTATGAACTATTCAGTCTCAGGTCTTTGGCTGTAACTTCACAGAATGGCTAACACACATGGGAAGAGAGCATGCATTAAACAACATATCTATCCCTAATGTTTCAGTTATAAGATATCAGGGAGGTTGTATGTGCCTACAACACAGGGAGGGAACAGAATGGCCTCCTACTCCTTAGGAACAAAGAATATGAAAGTTGAAGGAAAAATGTGTGATTTGGCATAGGTTATGTTATTTCAGATTCAATGGGACAGAGAGATATAGCAGGCCATGGCTTCCACCTTCAAGTTCTGCCCAGCATGTGCATGGAGCCTGAGGCCTAATGACCATCACCACCCCTTGGCCAGATTATTTTCATCATTTGAAAAGTCTGCCCAGCACTTCCAAGAATACAATTACTCTAAGAAACTTCCTCTACGGACCACATTGAACAGAGTATAACATGCTAAGAGGGTGAGAGGCAATCTTTTTAACCATACTTAGAAGACTTCCTAGGAGAGACAGAGGTCCATGCAAACAGTGCATCTTATGGATAGGATAAAAGAGGCATCTTTCAGATCTGTAGATTAATAAGGATAAAGATATTCAATTTGTAATCATGAAGATTAATCAAAAAGAAAGGATAGAATGAAATAGAAATTGTGAAGGGGAAAGGAGACTTAAATAACCTTAACAGAGACAAGAGAACATTGATTGGGAATGGAGGGGATTCCCACATGTTAAGTGATGTTGAAGGAGAAAGATGTGGTCTTTGATCTTAGCCAATCATGAAAAAACCACCCTTCCCATCCTGCTTATAGATCCAGACAACAGTGATCTTCCTTGTGACATCTGGAGTTTTCTTTCTTGTCAGGCACCAGGAATCCCTACCTCATGTCCCTTTCCTTTTGCCTTGCTCCAAGAGATTACTGTCATCTTCAGGGTGTTCTATTTTAAGCTCTCTAAGTGTGTCCGGAGAGCAGAATGTACCATTAACACCGCTCAGCATCACAGGCTGTCCCTGAAAGACATTCATTATATTTCTTTCAGCCTTATGAATGGGGTGAATATTTCATTGTGCTAGTTACCCAACACCCTTCATCTTTATTATTAAACTCTAATTTTCTTACATGCACAACATCTTCCAATATGGCTTAGCCCTGGCACCTGCAGACTTATCAGCTCCACACAAAAGACATTTCTCAGAAAGAAAAAAGGAGAAACTTAAATCAGTCAATAGCCTATTGCATTAGAGCAGAACTGAGCTCTTGGCAAACTTCAAAGGAATATTGGCGTGTACAGTGGCAGGGGAGAATTAAGGAGTGGGACATTTCTGAGTGAAATTTTGAATCATGAACACAAAATAAGTTTCCTTAGGATTCCTCTAGTAGATACTGTTGCTATTCAAAATGACCCACTGGCTTGCCGTAGCTGATAGAATGAAGTTCAAAGCCATAGTTGGGCCTTCCAAGTCCTCTAGAGACACCATTCTGTTTTCTTCACTTCGTCTGTCTTTTACATCTTTCCTGGTCAGGAAAACAAGCTGCTCCATATTTTTTGAGCCTTCAGACAACTGGAACTATCCACACATTTCTTCAACTAAGATGGCCTGCTCTACTCTCCACTAAGGCCTAGTTCAAGATCATTATCTGCCTTGAACCTTTGCTGTCTATGGTAGAAAATCCACTGTTCTCTCTTATGGTGTTCTTAACAGGTCTCTCAATGAGTCCTCCACCCTAGAGGTCTGAATTCAGGACCTCATGTCTACACAGCAAGCACTCTGACTCACTAAGCCATCTCCCAATTGACCATCCTTGAGGGTCATTTCTGTAGCTACTCACGTTCCTTAGCATGCTGTCATATCCTTAAAGTAAACATTCATATCAGGGTCTGCCCCACGATGCCTGATGATAGTGTCAACATATCACAGAAGTTGATAAAAGTTTTGGGTTTTTTGTTTTGTTTTTAATAAAGGAACAAATGGCACAGATTTGACTCTTCTTTTCTTTGGGCCTCAATGATACAACACATATCTCTGAGAAAGTGAACTCTCAAAAGGCTCACTTGGGTTAGTCTTCTGATAGCTGCCACCAGTGTTATGCCATAGGCGTGTATCCCTCAACATTCCTCATTAACAAACTTTCCAGCAGGACCAGATATTTCCCACAATGCACAGGGAAAGAAGATTAAAACTTTCAGCTCTGACTTATTTCTATGCCCCAAGCACAACAGGAGCTCATAAAATATTCTTGAACATTGTCTCTGGGTGTCAAATACCATAGTAGATGAAACTCTGGGTGTTTTAGATCAGAAGCAGCCATCAGGAGAGACAGTGCTCCGGGAACTGGAAAGAAAAGGATCAGGATATTGGAAGGGCTTGTGATGTCCTCTGTAGAACTTTGCCCCTTTCAGAAGTCAAGGTCACACCCATGTCACACTTGTAGCCAGCTCTTCAGCAAATGGACACCAGAAGACAACCATATGGAAAGTTGTGTATGACTTCTCTGCTGCAAATGTACTGTTGTTGTTGTTGTAACCTAGATATAAAGGAAAAGCTCTGTAGAGTACCTCAGAGGCATCTTGGCCAAATGGAAAGACCTAAATTTATATTAAACCACAACTTGACTAGGCTCTAGGTTTCCTTTACACTCCAAACCACCCAAGCTTCCCATTGACACAAGACTTTTATAACAGCAATCTAATATGGGAGATGTAAATCCAGTCTATCCCATGGCCATCGCCACAAAAAGCAATGTGGACTCAATGGTACGATCAAGGTCACTTCCTTCTAAAGACACCTCATCAAAGGCATTATCAGCTCCTTTCTCCCAGTAGTCCTTCCCTTTGTAACTGACTTATTTCCTGCCAGTTTGGTCCTGGAGATGAAGTTAAATTAGTACTTAATGTGCTCTAAAGTGCTCTGCTGTGGATCAGACCATGCCACCCGGTCTTGATTTAAATAGTAAATTGGATCGCCATTTGCCAGCCTAGTGATTTGTGTTTGGGCAGCCTGTGCAGATCCATAACCAAACCAGTAGCCTTCCCGGACACGTTAATCGGCTTTACTGTCTACAGTCATCGGAGCTTTCTTACATGTTGAATTAATGTAGAGAAACAGAATGGTTGATGGTTTCATTTGTTGTACCATTAATGAAACATAAAACAGATGTGTGAGGCACCGTCTTAGTAATAGAAACTGCATTGCGAATTATTTATCTGCAGAAATCATGTCCGGTGTGGAAGCCAGGAACTGAGTGTAGTTTTTCTCCTGACAGTACTAGGTCAAACTATATTAAAAAACCTATTAAGCATAAAGTCTCCTGCTGCAGTTAAATATAAACTGGAGTTTGTTCTCTCAGTTCTGTGCAGTGTTAAGATCTTATAAAAATCAACAGAGCTTTGGACCCACTTTTGTGTGATTCTCATTGTTCATCTTTTTGTTCCTGATACTCTTCAGGTATAAAAAAGAGGATCATGAGGGAGACATACACACTGTTTTAAATTCTCCTAGTGAAGACCATACTGGCAGTGAAGTGTTTGTAGGAGGAGATAAAGTCAGCCAGAAAAACTTGGCAGCTGCCTTTGGTACTAAGGAAACGAACATGTCCGTCACCTCGAATTTTGTCCCTTAATATGCAAAGGAAAACATGGCATGCTGAACTCAAGAGGGAATATACAACAGCTTTCTAAAGAAAGGCCTGGCACTGCCACAGGGCAGGGGTTGTAAATGGCAATGTTTTTCTTAACTTGGAGCCCTAAGAAAGCTGGAAAGATTGAGCAGGCAGGTTTAGTTGTGTTCTTGGACAGTGACATTCATTATCACTAAGGAAACAGAGGAGGAGAAGCAGGACATAGGGCCAACATGGCTCAGGGTACTCAAGGTGCTCATAAACAAGAACTTTCTGGAAGCCTTCCCGCCACCTCTCTCAGTGGCCATGCAGAGCAGTAGTGGAGAGTCCGAGTGAGAACGTATTGGATATTCTCCAGGCACTGTGCCAAACACAGCTGAGCTGTCTTTCCCTTGGCTTTCAGGGAACTCAGTGAAATTTCACCTCTCTGTACTCTTGTCTCAAGCATGGTGAGTCCTACCAGGCTCTGCAGACGTACACAAGCAGGTAATCCATGAGTTCTAGCCTGAACCCCCACACAATGCACTCTGTATCTCTGTTTGCTCTGACACATTTGACCAAGAGCGTTCTTTTCTCTGTGTTCTCCTAGAATCTTGTGTCTGCTGATGGTGTTGACCTTAGACTATTTGATCAAGTATCGTTTGCATGTTTTTAAAATATCTCCCCTCCCCTTTAGTAAACTAGGATGCATCAAACACTGGCTACCAATATGTGTGTTGAGAGCACTTTTCATGAAATCTGCTACGTAATAGTAACCCATGAAATTGATAACAAAGGAATGGATGAATTCATGGGTATCCTTCAGGAAGTGTCTTTTCTTCATATGCCTATCCCCTTCAAACATTGGTTCTAAACCTGTGGGTTGCGACTCTTTTAGGAGTGGAGCAACAAGTTCACAGGGGTCACATATCAGATATCCTGCATATCAGATGTTCATATTACAGTTAACAGTAGCAAAATTACAGTTATAAAGGTGCAACAAAATAATTTTATGGTTGGGTGTCACCACAACCAGAGAAACTGTATTAAAGGAGGCCAGCATTAGGAAGGTTGAGAACCATTGCCTTAAAACATACATTAAGGCGGGCCGTGGTGGCGCACGCCTTTAATCCCAGCACTTGGGAGGCAGAGGCAGGTAGATTTCTGAGTTCAAGAGTTCTAGGCTAGCCTGGTCTACAGAGTGAGTTCCAGGACAGCCAGGGCTACACAGAGAAACCCTGTCTCGAAAAACAAACAAAACAAAACAAAAATATACATTAAGGAACAAGACATGTCTTGCAATAGTGTCAGAGCTAGTTTGGTATCTGCAATCTCAAATCTCGGCTTTTTGTTTGCCATTCAGGGGCCTAAATGCCAATGGGAACTATGTCCAGGGGCTCTGACACATGGACATCCCAGGTCTACCGGCTCCCCCCACCCCAGGGAAATCTTTACGATATTTCCCCTTCACACTGATCATCATCTGAAGGATTTCATGCTGGAGTATAATCTGGGTTTTAAATAGTGTCTTGGAGGACGAAGTTCATGCCTGCATTTGTTTAAAAAAAGAAGCATGGAGTGTGTACTACATGTTAGGCAGTGGGACCTAGAAAAACCAAAACCGTTGCTTCAGGAACTCAGGGTCAAGTAAAGAGCAGATGTGGAAACAGGACAAACAGAAGATATGAAAGCAAATTGCTAGGATATAAAATTACACAGGCTTGACTAGATGTCTTAGGGTTTCATTGCTGTGAACAGACACCATGACCACAGCTACTCTTATAAAGGACAACATTTAATTGGGACTAGCCTACAGTTTCAGAGGTTCAGTCCATTATCATCATGTCAGGACATGTAGCAGTATCCAGGTAGACACGGTGCTGGAGAAGGAGCTGAGAGTTCTACATCTTGATCTGACTGCAGCTAGGAGAGACTGTCTGGAGGGCAGCTAGGAAGAGGGTCTCTTCTGCACTGGGTGGAGCCTGAGCCTAGGATCTCAAAGCCTGTCTACACAGTGACACACTTCACCTATTCCAACAAGGCCATGCCTCCTCATAGTGCCATTTCCCATAGGCCAAGCTTATTCAAACCACCACACTATTGACAAGGTATTTTACAAAGAGAGGGTGCATGGAAATATAGAAAGGGAAAATTGCATGAAGTTATAGAAAAGGCCACTCAAGTGGGGGCTTACCCAAACATACGGATGATTTGTGTGCTTCAGCTGTTATTGATGAGAAGAGAAGAGAAGAGAAGAGAAGAGAAGAGAAGAGAAGAGAAGAGAAGAGAAGAGAAGAGAAAGAGAAAGAGAAGAGGAGAGAAGGAAAGAAGGCAGAGAGGACAGAGAGGTAGAGTGGGAAGAAGGGATGGGCAGAAAGGAGGGGGAAAGAACAAAAGACAGAAGAGGGACAGGGAAGGAGAAAAGGAAGAAGTACAGAAGACAGAAAAAATGGAGGAGAGGGAGGAAAAGAAGAAAAAAGGAAGTAGGAGAAGAGGTGGGGGAAGGAGAGAATGGGAAAGAAAAGGAGAAGCCAGAAAGGAAGGGCAGGAAGAAGAGAGAGAGGAGGAAGAGAGGGAGAAGGAGGGCCGTGCTAGAAGATGTTGGGACCAAGTCTCTTTCCCAGCATCCAGCACTCACTTGTCTGGTGTCATTACCTTTCCTTTATGACTGTTCCGTTGTTAAGTAATTACACATGAGAGCCTGCAACAGATGGTAAATAATTACATTTTACCAATTGTCCAAGCCCATGTTTTCATTATCAACGATAATTAATGATCCAGGCAGTGACACTAGCTGTGCCATACAGCCTGGAATTTTCTGTACACCAGCTGAAGGAAGAGGCAGCTGAGGCGATGAGAAGGGACATAGTGGAGCAGAATGGGATTGGAATCAGATGCGAAGACAAATGCTTAGGAATCTCTTTCAGGGTTCTTCTCTCAGCCCTTACAAATTTGTCAGCCACCCAGAGTACACCAGAAACTATGATCAAAGTGCTTCATAACCTGCCTATTCTGACAATTCATAGACATCCCACAGTCTTTACTAGGTCACCAAGGAGGGGAAATAGGATCCTGTAAAGTTTAAAATCCAGAGGCTTACAAAGACACCAGCCCCTTGCCAAATTGCCACACTGCTTGAGACAATAGTGTTCTGGGGCCAGCAGGTCACAACTGTCCTTAAGGGGGCAAAATGCAGGCTACAGAGAAGTGTTTTGATTTCTCTGGCAGCTGAACTTGTTGCCATGTGGCTCCTTGTGAGGCTGGATCAAAGGCACTTTAGAAAGGGAGACCGAAAGACACAAGGGGCACCAAGAGTTTCAGGGCTGGGGCTCAGATGGCCCCTCTTCGCCAAGGGCCCCTTTTCTCATTACTAAAAGTTACAGAGTTGAACAAATGGGAAAGGCAGAGGCTCTTCGGAATCATTACACCACAAGAGAGGGATTTGCCGTTTGCTGAACCATGAAAAAAAAAAAAAAACGGTCTAAAATCACCTTTCTCACACACTGCTGGTGGCTCAATGCACCAGGTGAGCTTTAAAAAAAAGAAAATCTTCCTGCTTTCAGAATAAAGGCAGAAACATTCCACAGGCCGCAGGAAAAGCCTTTATCCTCCAACTGAGTGCTCTTACCGGGGACCATCTTTTCAAAAATGCTGCTCCATAATCTTTCCCTTTGGTTGCTTTAACCTGTAATCTCAAGGAAGGTGGTGCTTCCAATTGCTTCTGCCAGTCTGTCAGCCTACCCCCCAGCTGTGAATGCCAGGAGCCTCCCTGAGAGCCAGGCCTCCTCTGTAAGGAGGCCTGATGGGGCTGTATTTTCTCACCTCCAGGAGCCCCTGCCCCCCAGCCAGCCCAGGAAAATCGATCTGGTTCCTTTTCCAGGAGCAGTGAAGTGGACGGGAGGCCTTTGAGTTTAATGGGGTCCCTAGAGTTTGTGGGAGGAGGAACTTGCTTTTATTTCCTTGTACTTAGAAGTCACCAGACCAGACTGGTAGAAGGTAGGGAGGGAGGCAAACTCTCTCAAAAATTCTAGAAAAGCTGAAGAATTGGGAAAAGTTCGTAGCCTTGCTCAAGAAATTAAGATCCCATTCTGCTACCAAGAATAAGCATTTTCCTTTTTCCTTCCCTTTTTAATTTTTTCTATTTTTTAGTGCACTAATGTATTAATTGTACATATTAATCAGCTCAGCGTGATATTTCTATACATGCACACAACATGCAGGGTTCAAATCCAACCTTTGTTCCTCCATCTGCCCATCATAACCAAACTCTGATTCTTCTGCTCATGTCCCTATTTTGTCTTCTGCACAATCCCTAGAGGTACTGGTCTCTTAGATTTTATTTACACCCACTCTTCATATGTTCATTCCAGGCCAGGCCCTGACTTCATCTGCATGGGCTTGTGATGACACTGAAGAGCTGGCAGGGGTTCAGCATGGGAGAGCATCTCATTCAACCTAAGGGATGGTAACTTGGCTCTGCTGGGGTGTTTGGTGGTTTAGATAGAAGGTAGACCCATACACCTTTATTCGTTTTTTCCTAGGGATGGGGTTATAACAGGTGCTTGCAGGTCCTGACTACCATAGGTCCCAAGGGAGGAGAATGGTGAGAAATTCCCACAATGCACTGTGGCTGTGGCTTTGTTCTTTGACTGTGGTGTTTTAATGAACTGTGATGGCTGTGTAGGGAGACTAGAGATAGACAAGGGTTCGGTGTAACTCTTTGGGAGCGCTGCCCTGCTGGTGCCATGCTGATTGACTGTCAGTGAGCAGGCACCATGACCTTTGCAAACCTCAGTCTCCTGTGTCAATGTTTCTCACCACAAGGCCCTATGTGTCTGAGAGAGTCCCTGACATATGACCTGATTAGTAAATCTCATTTGAATTTTCATATATTGTCCTTTGTGCTGATCCATGAGCTTATTGCCTTACAGGTAAAAATCAGTTCTGGAGGCGGGGAGGGTATTGGCACACAGTTGGCTGGTGTCATTGACCAGATTCAGCTCCAGAACTTTTGAGATTGGAAGTCTATGTTCTGTCCCTGCTATCATAAGTTTAACTGGCAGATGCTATAATCCAGGACAACTTGTGTTCTGTCCCTAATACCATGACTTTAACTGGGAGATGTTACAATTCAGGCCTGTCCTTTACCTCTACCATTGCAGTCCTAGAGTATGCAGGGAGACAAGCCTCTAAGCCACCACTTCCAAGGCTGTATTCAACACTCATATGACTTCAAAGGCCTCAGTCTAAGGCTGTGGAGATGGCTCAGTTGGCAAAATGTTATTGGACAAACATGAGGACTTGAGTTCAGATTCTTAGCATCCCAGTGTCAAGGATGCAGAGACAGGAAGAGGCCTGGTACTTTATGGTCAGCCAGTCTATCTGAATCTGTGAGCTCCAGATTCCAATAGGAGATCCTGTGCAAAAATAAATAAATAAATAAATAAATAAATAAATAAATGCAGCATGCATGATTAAGGAAGATATTCATGCTGAATTTTGGCCTTTACACAAGACCACATACACACACACACACACACACACACACACACACACTGTAATTGTCAGAAGCTGAGAGTTTAGTGCACTGCATAAAAACAGCAAAGCTTAGGCTAGTGAGGTGACTGAGTAGGTAAGGACACTTTCCAATAATGCTAACAACCTGTATATGATCCCCAAGCCAGGAGTGTTAAGGGGAGAACTGGCTCCTGTACGTTTTCAGACCTCTATCCCTGTCCATGGTATACCTGTGCTCACACGCACATGCACACACAACAACAACAACAACAACAACCCCTCTCCCGTGCCAGTGGAGCATATCCTGGGCTTCCCAAAGGCTACCCAATGTTCTGTTCCCACACAAAGAAAGTGGGCATGTGAGCTGTACACCGGCTTTTCAAAAGGCTCCAATATAATGTAGCAATTGTGTCACAGACAACAATGATAAAGCCAAAATTCTCCCAGCCAACTTTCATCACATGACTGGACAGAGAAAACAGGCAAACACCAAACTGGCTGATTCTTCCCTAGCTTTCCTCCCCAGAAGGCGGATTATAGGAGCGGAGCTTGATCTCTCTGCCACCCATCAGATGGTTGGAAGCCTCCCTATGGAGCCCAGTAAGGGACTCCAGTGTGTGATTTTCATTCTTGTCACTCTGAGTCCTATTTACGTCTAATCTCTGGTGTCACATCCATTTCCCAAATATATCATTAAACAGCAGAAACCACCTCAGCAGGTAAGATTAACACTGATCACGTAGCAGTTTTAAACTTGTATTTCTAACACTATTTTGCCCAGACTGAAAACTAGACTTTGTGTTTTTTCTACCTCTACACTCCCAAAGATAATCCCCAGTTTAATGAGCTACAAAAAAAGCAGCCTGCCAGAAAAAAAAATATGAAAAGCAAAACCAACAAACGTGTATTAAAGCCCCCGATAAATAGTAATTCGCTGAAGATAAGGTTCTTTCTTCTGAAAGTCAAAACACCTTCTAAAAATTATTTCAGAAATATGTTGCTGAAGGATTAAAATAGATTGAGTGCTTAAGTCTTCTGTGCTTGTCTTCAACTGGATATTTCCTTGAAAATATTAAAGCAAACAGGAATGACAATGCTAGAGCAGTAACTGCAAATGGCAGAGGGAAGGGTCAGTGTCCTTTCTCTCACCTATATTGTTCTTACTCTCCCTTCCCATTTGGCAATAGTCATGGTTATGTTTGCTTTGCTTTCTTGACCTTAGAGGGAACACAAGGCAAGACCATGGCTGGCTCAGAAAGAGGTCCCAGCCTGGAAATGCTGGACCTAGGGGCTGGTGGAAGAAGACAGAGTCCAGAAATCTAGGGTGGTATCTGGGCTTCTGGGTGCCTGTGAGCCCTCTAAAGGGCTGCATAGGGTCAGAGTTCATCTAATGTCCTGGTAAAAGCAGGAGAGAGAGGCAAGTTAGTCAGAAAGACTTGTCATGGTGTTAAGGAGATGGCCTACTTGGTAAAGTGTTTGCCTTGCAAGCATAAGGACCTGGGATCAATTCCTGGGCTCACATTTTAAAAGCTAGGCATAGTGGCACATCCATATAATTAATAATCGTAGCATTGGGATGACATAGAGAGGTGAATCCTTGGAACTCACTGGACAGCCAGTGTAGCCTATTTTACCAGTTCCAGATATGGGAGAGACCTTGTTGTGAGGAAGACCCTGTCTGAAAAACAACACAAAACAAATAAATCAACCATGCTAGCAGGTGGGCAGTACCTAAGGACTCAGACTCTCAGCTTCTCTGTGGGGCATCTTACTGTGCAAGGGTATCCTTGCTTTCCTGCTTCTTAGGCACTTGGAAAAGGACTGGTCAAAACAGAAATCAGTTGTCACCTCCCCTCCATTCTCTCTTCCCCTAAGAATGCTACTCTTTCTATCACTGTGTAAAACCCAGAGTCTTCAGGGGTAACTCAACATCTTCTGCTTTACACGCTTCTTATCCTACATGCTACCTATCAAATTAATCACAGAGCTCTTCTAACCATTCACTCAGTGAATCTTTGGATTTGACCTCTTCTAATCGTCTCTCTGAGCTTCTGGTCCTGCCTCTTGCCTCTCTACCCTATGCACAGTCACAAGGCAGAGTTAGTCAGCATGTCCTCGTTGAATCTGTCAACTATTCTATTTACAAGGTATGAATAGTCTTGATGACCTATGGGCTAAATATAACCTCCCTAGGCCAACAAATAGGGTTTCCTGTAACAGCACTTGATTAGGAATTTGTTCTATCATAATACACCTCACCCCAAATCAGCTCCATTTCAGGCAACCATTTGCTGCCTGCACAAAAAGACAATGACTTCTGCTTCTCATGGTTTGAGCATCTTCTGCACCTCATAAGGGCTTTGCTACTTATCATTAAGGTATATCTCACAGAGATATTTTCGGACTTTGCAAAAAAGTAAACACAGCTCATGAAAACTGAAGCACAGAGGAGCAAATTAAATGGAAGAAACACACACAGTGAATCCCCCTGAGGATACTGCACCGTGGCTATGTTCTGCATAAAGCAAAAAGCCTTGCATTTAATTGGTAAATTTTACTTCTGCTTTGTCTTATACCTAAGGAACTAGAAATCGTGGGTTTCTAAAAGCAGAGATTGCTTTTCTAGAGGATATCTAAATGTTCTGTAATGGAATTAAGGGGCTTTTTGAGCCAGGGTAAAGATAGAAGTTGGAACACACGATGGCTTGAACATGGCAGAGATCGCTCCTGGAGTCTTGGTCTTCCACTGACTCTGCCAGTTGGCCTCCAACACCCAGTATGGTATTCAACTTATAATGGGTAGATACGTGCTTAATTGCTTGAGTCCAAGTTTCAGTTATCTAGTGGGAACTAAGTACAGGGCACTGAGCAGAGACATTTACACAGGTATAAATCCAATGACTGGTACCTACACTGACAAGTAGCAAAATGCTTATTGTATGTTAGCTAATCTCAAGAGAAGTTATCTATAATCTATGTTTCTTTGTCTTCTGCAACGAGGAGACAGAATACTGGTCAGGTCTATATACAGGAGTATCTAAATGAAAACGGGACTCCAGGTGTGAAGTGACAGGAAGTACTTCCTAGGAGGAATGGTTTTTGCCTGAGCATCGTTGTACTTCCTCTTGGATCAATGTGGAGGTAAGACTATCCTCTCTCATAGTGTGCTACACACTGTGACCTAAGAGTCATTGAGTGCCTTCAAAGTGTTCTAAGGCTGACATTTGAAAAATCAATGTTTCTGTTAGCTTCTGCTGCATAACAAATCACTTCCATAGTCAGCTGCTAAACCCAACATGTGTTATGATTCATGAATCTACAGATCAGCTGGGCCAAGACTTTTAAAATGTTTTCCTCTCGTGACCTTCTTTTATGCCTGAAAAATTTTAGTTAACTCTGAGCATGTAAGTATATAAAATAGGCATACAAATTTAACATTTACTGAGGATAAATCACAAAATTATAATTTAAGACAATTCTTTAGTATGCTTGTGATTTTACTATTTTGTAAAAAACAAACCCAAATTTGCACACTAATGAACTGAATATGCTTGCTTGGTTTTACATAAAGAACTAAATCTTGGTTGTATATTTGATGCTTCAAAGCTTTTCTGAGTAGACCAAGATTTTGATTTTATAATTATCAATGTTGAAAATGCCATATGATATAAATGTGCAGAAAGATTGCAGAAATGTGTTTAGTGATCTTTCAGAGATGGTTGGAAAATCTATCCTAATCTTTACCAAACCCCAAATTCATTGAGTGATTTTTTTTAAATGAAACTCAAATCAATAACTCAAACAGAAATCTTGGAAATCAAACACTCAAACACAATATAGCCCAAAGAAAGATACACTAATATAATTTATGTGTACTGAGGAATGATGGTAGGAAAATATAAAATGTCTTTGTTTTCTCTAAACCATTATGTTTCTACAAGAACATGGGACATTTATATATAGCTCTCTCTATAGAGAGTACATTGATGACATGGTGTCTGAACATGGTCCTTCAAGCAGGGTTCCTTGTGTAGGATGATGACAAGTACAGTGCATAGGGCACATTAGGTGCTCAGAACCACAGTTTCTGGGAAGTCACACCATGCATCACTTTCTGTAGTGAGGTCCTAGAATGCATCACAGTCTACAATGAGGTACTGTGACGCATCACAGTCTGCAGTGAGCCCATGTGATATATCTCAGTCTTCAGTGAAGTCCTGTGATGCATCACAGTCTGCAGTAAGGCCATGTAATGCATTACAAGCTGCAGTGAGGTTCTGTGCTGCACCACTGAAAAGTGTTACTGAAAACACCTCTGATTTGGTATGTGTTTGATTTTATATTAACTTTTAGTTTAGTTGCATAATTAAGTTTAGTTTGCCAAAATTGTCTAGCTTCTATATTCAATTCCACTACTTCATGAGTGGATCAAGAACCACAGGTAAGGAGCTGGAAAGTAGATGAATCTTCTGGACTCTCCTATGCTTGCTTATGTGTTAGGAGCCATCTGTGGGCCAGGAATTCAGTTATAGAGATCTTAACTGATATTTCACATTGTTTGGGAACCAGGAATAGCTGGTTGTTAAGTCACAGAGAGCAGATTAAATGTGGGGATATCAGGAATGTGGATGGGATTCTCCTGTGGGAAGATCTACAAAGTCACAACATCAATGGGCTAAATTCAAGGGAAGGAGTTATTTAGACCATGTTATAGCTACTCTCGAAGGACTTGGGAAAGCCAGCTTTTTTTTTTTTTTTAACAATGCTTTGTTACAGCATATGTCACTAGTGATCTGAAGGCCTTGGTATACATGTTTGTATGTGCCCCTATAAAAAGGACTCAGGTTTCCTTTGGCTCCTTTTGTATGAACTGGGCAGAAGTCAACCAATCCAAGGATGAAGGGCAAACACCCATTCAACAATCTGGGTAGCTTTATTGACCATGATTGTCACATTGATCACTCATGTTAACAGGCCTGCCATGACCAACAGACAGATACCTTGAAACAAGAGAGTGGGTAGACTCCTATGGAGTGGACTGTCGTGGGTACTGACATCATGTCAATATACAAAACACAGCACAGGGTACTGGGATGCTATTGGGGTCATAAGCAATTGAAATACTTAAGAAATCTCATTCTTCCCTCAAGAAAGTGGCTGGATTTTCTTAGGGAAAGGGACATCCTCTTGGTGTCTTGAATTATAATCTTCTATCTTTCCAAACTTTGCTCCATTGGGTATAATGTAGGGCTTACATCATTTGCTACAGGCAAAACAAGTCAAGAGAAGCAAAAGAAAGTGACACTGGTGAACAAAGGAGAGCAAGTAGCTCTTTGGGATGGCTATTTATTCTTTCTAATAACTATACAGAATGAAAACAGCAGGATCTTTGATGGATCTAGTTGTGTTGATTTTTCATGAGAAACCTCCACATTGCTTTCCATAGTAGCTGTATCATCTTCTACTCCCAGCAACAGTACACAAGGATTCCAACTTCTCCACATCCTCACAAACACTTAGCCATCTGAACAGATGAGTATTGGGAATTAATATCTATCTCATTGTGCCTTTAATCTGAATTTCCTGATAGTTAATGATGCTAACCACACCTTCATATATCTTTTAGTCATTTGGATGCTTCCTTTGGATATCTGTCTATTAAAATCTTTCACTTATTTTTAATTTGATCATTCATTTCTTGCTGTTTTTATGAGTTCTCTGTGTATATTCAATATTAAGTCTTTATCAATTAATCAAACTAGCCAGGATCTAGAAACAGCATAAATACACATCAGTGGGTAATCTGATCAAGAAAATATGGAACACACACACACACACAGAGGAATATAACTTAACCATTAAAAGACAGAAGCCCTACCATATATGACCACAGGATTGAATATGAGGATAGTAGGCTTGATGAAATAAGCAGTTGCAGAAAGACAAAATCTACTTGACTCTGTAGGAAGAATCTAGAGCATTAAGACTCAGGTCAGAGGAAATTAGAATGGAGGCTGCCAGGGACTGAGAAGGGGCGATATTGGGGCTCTGCAGCCTGAAGTGTTAGGGTTTCATTTCTATGCCTTAAGTAAGGTCTGGGGAGCTGCTGTATAGGACATGCCAACAGCTACAGGTCGTTTGTTCACTTTAAACACTGTTAAGAAAAGGGCTTGGCGAAAAAGCTCTGTTGGGCAAAAGAACTTGCTGCACAAGCATGAGGACGTGAGTTCAAATCCATGGAACACACAAGATGGGCATATAGCATAGGCATCTTAATCCTGGGATTCTTGCAGGAGATGGGAAGGAGAGTCCTCAGAAGCTTGAGAGCCAACTATATTGGTAAACAAAAGGAGAGAGAGAAAGAGAGAGAGAGAGAGAGAACAACAGAGACAGAGAGAGATGGACAGAGAGACAGACAGAGACAGAGACCAGGTCTCAGGTAGAAAGTGAGTAGGTTATCCTTTTATCCCCACATACAAACCTATAACATGCACATGAACATACACATATCAGAACTACACTCACCCACATACATGCACACTCACATGCACACACACACACACACTGCACACACACACACACACAGTGATAAAAGAATACATAATAATAGGTACAAATAAGCTTGTGAGGCAGAAGGCTGTGTTCATAATCATATTATGGTGAGGATATCGTGTGCACAGGTCAAACTCATCAAATGTAAATTAACTGTGTGCGACTTTTGTGTATCAATTTTACTTCAAGAAAGCATGCAAGAAAGCATAAAGAGATGTCGGACTGGACAAGTTAAGGTCTTGGTGTGCACTCTCACCCAGACCACTGGCTCCAGGGGGGAAACACTATTGCCTTTACTGGGATGTTTCTATGGCAACCAAGGCTTGGAGGAAGGATCAGTTCGCAGCAAGTGACAAAGTGGGAGCTGAGGTGGAAATAAGGGATGGGGCCGTAGCAGTAAAGTCAGGAGCCCAGCGGATGCACAGTGTTCCTTTCTCTGAGATGCTCTGGTTTATTTGCACTAAGCTGCAGCTGCCATTGGTTTCATAAACAAGTTTGCAAACAATTACAAAATAATACAGTATCAACAAACACAAAAGACATGCGTGAGGTTTTACTTTCTTTGGTTTTAAATATTTAGATGGCCTCAATTCTACCGGGAGGCACAGAAATTCCTGATAGTATTTTAAAATGTGCTTCTTTTAATGAGTCCTCTTCTCAGCTTTCTAATGCGTCAGTTTATGTCTCTGTAATAAGCTTCCTTAGCGTAAAGGATAACTCTGGCATGAGGATATCTGGATCAATGGGGCCTCTACAGAGAGAAAGAACCAGCCATGGGGAGGCTCTTTGGCATCATGGCGCAGCAGAGGCTTCTGCTATGATGTGGTTTAAGTCTCCCCTGGCCCTTCCTATCCCACTTTCTCAGCTCTGAGAAATCTCACGAGCTCTTGGTCCTCATATGGGCCATCTGCTCATCATACAAGTGCACTCTCAGGAGAAGAAGAAGAACATTATGACCAAGCTTTATAGGGAAAACAAGCTAATGACCGTCCCAATGGGGAGCTACTATATTATTCATGCCACCGATAGTGGTCCAAAGGATGTGTACATGGTGAGCAAAAGGAGGGATAGGGCTGTCGCTTAGGGTTTTAGATGTTCTGCTTCAAAAGACTCCCAGTGCGAGCTGAAGATAGCTCCAGTGCATAGCTCCAAGATAATTCAAGAAAACACCCAAGAGCATCCTGTGTGCTGCCTTCAGAATCTAACCATTTCACAGCTTCCATTTTCTTGTATGTAGCCACCCATCTCCTCAAAAGAGCTAAGTACAAATCTCTCCCCATCTGCCACCCCACCAATGGCTCCCTGGTGTCCCTGGTCCTATACACATGTTTGGCACTGTTATCCTTACTGAGATGGGTTTGAAAGGTACAGAATTGCTGTCTGGAGCTGGTTAAATGTTCTTGTTCTTTGTAACATCGACCAAAGGAAGTTAAAAAGTAGACTGTAACATTAGCTCTCCCACCTTCCCCTCCCTTCTCCCCTCCTTTCCACCTACTTTTCTTCCCCATTGTCATCCTCCTCCTCTCCCTGCTCCTTTACTTCCGTGTCTCCTCCTTCATCTCCATCTTTGCACTTCTAAGTCCACCTCCAGCTCTTCCTTCTTTCTCTGGTTGCCTCCCTAGGTTTCCGCTCACACCAGATTGCCCTGTCTGAATCCAGGCTTCTCCCCTGTGAGCCACATTAGCATTTGTAAGAATGCTAGAGTTGAGGCTGCAGAGCAGTTCTCCCGGCTCACCCTGGGCTGCCGGTTTCTTCCCTTCTGTCTTCCTATTGCCTGTCTCGGAAAGGATATAAATATTGGCAGGCAAGTTGAAGCCTTTCTTATAAAAGGATTTCACCTCTCTTTAAGTTCCAGTTAGGCCCCTCCTCCCCATGCAATTAGTATCAATGGACTGCTTGCTGGCTCTGTTAAATGGAAAACAGAGGGACTACATAGGTTCCCCAGGTAGTGTTTGCTTTTTTTCCCCCCAGTTTGCACACCGAGCAGAAGAGGGCTTGTTCTGACTACTGCTGTTAAAGCATGATTGCTGCCCACACGTTATTAGAAGGGATGAAGTGGGAAACACTTTGTCGATTACTCCCTCAGAAAGAGCAGCAACTCAGCCCTCCCCACCCCTCCAGCCCCCACCCTGAAATCCAATGTTTGCCCTCCTGCCTCCTGCCTCCTGCCTCCTGCCTTCATTTAGGCTTGCACTCAGAAACCATGCATCTGAGTTGGGAAGGTGACACTTGGAGGATATTTTGACACACTGGTTTGATTCATCTCACTTTACTTGAGCAAATATTTGTTTAGGACCTAGTCTTTGCCCTTAACATTGCACAGAAACAAAGCCACTGACCCTGTCTGCAAGAAGCTCACAATAGATGGTGGGAAAAGACATTATATAAATTGTGTTTGGATCCAGCAATCTACAAGAAGGAACACGGGCGTTACTATGGAAGCAAAGAGGCACACAGATCCTCTCAAGGTAAAAGGTC
This sequence comes from Grammomys surdaster, assembly GCF_004785775.1. Lineage (NCBI taxonomy): Eukaryota > Metazoa > Chordata > Mammalia > Rodentia > Muridae > Grammomys > Grammomys surdaster. The sequence goes on along the minus strand of NW_021605583.1, from coordinate 1,217,761 downwards.
TTTCCAGGAATATGATGACAGAGCCAAATCTTAAAGCTTTTGTTCATTCACTCGACAATATAAAAATTCCCTTGAGAATAGGATATGGACATTATATATGAGTGGGTGGAGAAGTCTCAGAAAGAGGGAACACTGTGGACAGAGGCATGGATAGACAACAGGTGGTATTCCTCCAAGAAGTTACCAGAATACTAATATATAGAGGGCTGGGATAGAGGGGAGATCGGATAAAGAAATGTGAGGTTAAATGGATTGGATTTTTGTGAGTCAAGAAGGACTAGATCTGTATTCCGGAAGAAAGGCTGCTCTATTTAGGAATGGTGTGGGTAGTACTAAGATTTGGAAAAGGAAAACCTGAAGGCAGTTGTCATGGCTAATGGAAGTGCATGGACACTTGGGGAGTGACCAATGGTTTCAGGAGACAGTGTATTGATGGTCCATGTCAGAGTCTAGACAGTACATGGCTTGGAGTCTACGCTTGTATGGAATTGAGGGGTTGGGAAACAGACAGGCTACTGAATGATTCTGAGTTTGAAAGTATAGCTGAAAGTGAAACTTTAGACTAGTCTGTTGAATCCTGTAGGAGACTTTAGGCAAGGAAGGCAAATGAGGTAAGCTTTGAATTACTTGGGTCTTTCAGATGGTCAAAATTGTTGCTTTGGTATCATTTAAAGAATCATCACCATGGGTGCTAATATTAACCAAGGATATGGATAAAAACTCAGGGGAGGGGTTGTGGGAGAGGCAAATAAGGTCACAGAAGGGACACAAGGGCAGTGGTGCCTCAGAGAAGAAGGCTGAGAAAGAGAAGCCAGCACAGAAGGCAAGGAGAAAAAGATATCAGAGACAAGACAGCCGTCCATGCAGAAGCAGTGATAAAGAAGGTTCGAGGAGGTAAGATTGGAGGATGAAATGCTTCATAAACATAAAGGGGGAACAAAAGGAGAGAGAAAGGGAGGGAGGAGAAGGCAAAGCAAGAAGAAAGGAGAGTGGCTGAACAGAGGCAGGCAGGATGGCTCAAAGGAGGCCCTGGCAACTAGAAAATGATGGCTGGACTTAGAAAACAGTGGGGTAGAGTTTTAGATGATACATAGATCCCATCCTGATTTAAACTGATTCATGGAGATTTTCCTTGTAAAGATCAGACAATGGCTTTGATTGAATCCTTTGGGAAAACTAAAACAGAGGCTGGAGAGAAGGTGAAGGGGTTAGGAGGACATACTGCTCTTGCAGAGGATCCACGTTTTGTTTCTCAGCTCCACACAGGGCAGCTCAGAACCCCCTGTAGCTCCAGCTCTAGGAGATCTGATGTTCTGGGCACTACAGGGCACCAGCCACTAGTACACATACCCATCCACAGATGCACGGACTTGAAAATACAAATCCTAAGGAAAACAATCCCTGCAACACAGATGCACTTCAGCTCATGCTTTAGTGGAGAGCAGTGTCCATGTGCCCTCTGGACTCACAGCTCCGGTCTCTTCCCCCAAAGCTGGTGAACGGGATGTTAGCTCTGGAGTTCATCACTTTCACCTCAGCCTTCTGTCCAGAGGTCTGATTATAGAAGTCTCCACCTCACAGGGACCCTGCTTCCAGGGAACACACCCTATTAAGATCTCTTTTCTATTGGCTGTTTTCTTCTATGCCAAGGAGTGAGTTGCAGGGCTGTTAGGCAAATGTATTTTATAAAGAAAATTGAGCAGCTAATGGGCATATGCAGAGTTATCAAAGGGGGAGAAAGGAAATGAGAGAGGGAAGGATGCTAGAGTCAGAATAACCAATGAGGAAGGGACAACACAGAAAATAAACCGAGAAGGAGAAATGAAGGCGCAGTCTCTGCACACTACACATGCTTATACACACAGAGGAAGCTACGACCAGTCTTACAGAAGTCCCATGTGTAGTGAATGCAGACTCATGTCTGATGAAGATGCTGAGCATAAGTGACTTTTAAGAGACATAAATAGGGCACATATACTACTCTCTATAAGGCTCGGGGAATGTGACAGAACATATTATGGGAAGCTTGTAAGAGCAGGAAGAGAAAGGCCTGTGGCATGCTACCTTCTAGACACTGAAATCCTAAGCTCACAACACCTGGAGTTGCCTGCATGAAGCCCACACAAGACTGGCCTGTCTACAATCAGTCATGGATGAGAGAGATTCACATGCTTATTGCTGAACTATTGGCTTCTGATACATTCTGGGTGGAAAGGAGTCACTGTCTTCAGTTGTGTATACATTGCTGAGTCCATCATGTGCCAACATATAGCTCCAAACTCATGTTCACATAGATGGCCTTGGTAACTCAATGGGTCATAAAAAGATTGGAGAGGTGGCTCAGTGGTCAAGAGAACTTGCTGCTCTTCCAGATGACCCTTATTCTATTCCCAGCACTCATATGACAACACACAATTGTCTGTAACTTCAGCTCCAGGATATCTGATCCCCTCTTCTGGCTTCTTCAGATACTGAGCAGCATGCAGTGCACACACATAGAGGCAAACACTAATATACATACAATAAAATAATGCTTAAAAAGGAAGACAAACAGAATAGACATGAACACAAGAACGACATTTATTGGAAAGAGGTCAAGTAGACAGGGGCAGCAGGAAGATGGGAGAAGGTGGTTGGGTCAGAATACTTTATAAGTATTATGTACATGTGTGAAATTGTCAGAAAACTAATCAATAAACAAACTAGAACAGTGTTGCAGAAAGATGGGAAGGTGAAGATAAACTACTCGTGTTGAAACATAGTAGATATTCCTGAAATATTGAGTGAATGAATAAAAACAAAACAAGAGAAAGTGGATGGGCTCTGTAAATACACTTACCTCCTTCTGTGATCCAGAGGAAGCCTCAGGTTTTCCATAGGCCCTGCTCTACAGCAATAGGTGACATGAGAGAGCCATGGGCTGTCATCAGAGTCTCCATGATACTGTAATGTGCTTCTTCCTTATCGCTGTTGGTTCAATCCTCAAAGGGTTTCTGGGTAACAGTGATTCCTCTTCCATGAGTCTGTGTGAAAATACTACTATCTGGCCTGTCTTTGGAAACTGTCGGATGAAATGTGGTACACAGACTCTTCACCTCATTCCTCAAATAAATCATCAGCTTTGAGATAGCATTCTGATCCTGGGCAATTTCTAAGTGTTGCAAAGGACATTACTACTCAATACATAATCCCTGCCTGCTACTTCCTCTGTAAAAGAACCCCCAAATTAGTACTCAAGTCTGTGTTTCCCCTAAACAGGTGATTCCTTTTGCTTGTCCAGGAGCAGAGCAGAAAGCCTACAACAGACCTCCCTTGCAATTCATCCATTAAGCATTGGGCACACAGAATGAGGAAATATCTCCAGCAGGGGCTGCCTGCCACAAACCAAATACTGAAAGAATAGAAACTCACCCGAGGCAGCCCCTGAATTAGGAGCTCACTTTCCATCAGGATGGCAGGCTCAATCTCTCTTTGTTATGGGGATTATTCTATCAGATGGCTTCTCCATGAAGAGGTAACTCAGGAGTGCCATGGTCAGGTTAGGATCTGTATAAAATCAGCAACTGGTGAGAGATAGAGCTTGACCCCAGATTCAGTCAAGAATTCCTAAAAAGGATTTATAATCAGCACAGCTTGAAAAACATGCTTAGTCACCATGACCAATAGATGTTCTCTGATTAGCTCATATTGATTTAGGTGTCTGACCCTTAATCCATCACTAGCCATGGAGACTGGATGTCATGGTTTATATATGCTTGGCCCAGGAAGTGGCACTATTAGAAGGTGTAGCCTTGTTGGAGTAGGTGTGTCACTGTGGGTATGGACTTTAAGACCCTCACCCTAGCTGCCTGGAAGTCAGTATTTTGCTAGCAGCCTTCAAATGAATATGTAGAACTCTCCATTCCTCCTGCACCATGCCTGCCTGGATGCTGCCATCCTCCTGCCATGATGATAATGGACTGAACCTCTGAACCTGTAAGCCAGCCCCAATTAAATGTTGTTCTTATAAGAGTTGCCTTGGTTGTGGTGCCTGTTCACAGCAGTAAAACCCTAACTAAGACAACAGGTAACACAGCCATTCTCAAAGGACTCCTAAAGAGTTCCCAGAAATGAACATTCTTGCTCTTGATGAAGTACCACATGAGGAAACTCTTCTGAGCTTTGGGCATATACTTATGGGGCTGCTAAAGTCATACAATCATGGAGGCTGTCAACCAACACAAAGTGAAGCTTGCCAGACAGGTCATCCTAAAGACCCATTTTTGGACATTTGAGACTATAACTTTCTTTTTTTCTCTCAGCTACTTCCTATTGTCAGTTTCTGGCTTACAGTTAAAGTACCTTACCTGGTAAGCAGTGGGTAAGGATGGAAGAGACATCATTCTGACAAAAAAGGGGGGCTGTTGGGCTCCCAAGAACTGGTCCACTAAAATGAGGCTGGTGAGCTTGTTGCACAGAGGATAATTATACGCCAGTAGGCCCATTTGTATTACATTGAATCTGAAGAGTAGGGTCTCAGAGTCTTTTTAACATTGAGTAAAAAATTTGGGCAAAGGCTCAGTGGGACCTTCCATAATCTCTAATCACTAATCACTAATCACTAATCACTAATCATCATCACCACCACCACTACCACCACCATCACCACCACCACATCCCTTGATAACTAATTGTTTCAATCCCAAGGCTTGGTATGAGAGGGAGAGGAGCCTCAGTACCCTGCAGAGGGAACATGACTGCACTCCATTCCAATTCATGTTCTTTGGGGCCAGCAAGGTTGGTTCATCCTTTCTGTAAAGTGGAGGTTTGAAGTGTGTGTGTGTGTGTGTGTGTGTGTGTGTGTGTGTGTGTATACACCTCAAGGTGTGTTGCTCCATGTTGGTATTTCCTTCTCTGCCTGCTTACAAATAGCATCCAACATGCCTAGGGTGCTGAGAACTTGTGGCCAGTCTAGATGAGCACCTCTTGGCTGGGTCTTTGAAGCAAGAGCTGCAGAGAAGAGCTCACAGAGATGGAAAGACAGCTGAGTCAACTATTGTGTCTGTTTGGAAGACGCCAGCTTGGCCAGCTGCTTGGGAAATTTTTCTTCTCCAGGTGCCAGCTTTTCTCCAGACCTCTGTGGCTTAGGGACCCTTCTCATCTCCCTTTCTCCCACCCAAGCATCAAGAAAGCCCAGGCCAGGGGACAATGCTGCCTTGTTTCGCAACACTGATTTCTGAGTGGCCTGTTGTTTGTGGCCCCTGGGAGCAAGTACTAACTGTGAAGCAAAAATGTACTGACCCGGGTGTAGGGGCTGTAACTTCTTTTTGTCCACTGCCAAGTGCCCCTCCAACCTCCAATCTGGGACAGAGAGCTTTCTCCCAGGAGACTGAGGAAGTAGGTCTCCATGCTTAGTAACAAAAGCCTCACAGATAGCTCACTCAAAACAGTTTAAAGCACCTGAGTTTGGGACTGTTGAGTCTCACTTCAGTACTATGTGTATGACCGAGCACATGTGCATGCATTACTATATTGCTTCTCTCTGATACCTTAATTAGGGATGAGTCAGGAAACACCCCAAATTTAGCAGCTCTGACTTCAAAGACCTTGATCTTATCTCCTACAAACCTTAATCTCTTTAGAATCATAGTTCTTGATTTTTTTTGTGCCTAGCCTATAGAGTTGCTTGTTTGAGATAAGCAAGCTGTATTTGTTTAATTGATAAAACCTTCCTCGGGTGTTCCTGGTGGGATTGCACTTAACGAGTTACTATGCATTTGCCTTTGCTTGTGTGCACCTGGTGCATGTGCATTAGATGTATATGTGTTAAGATTTACACTCATAGGAATGAAAACATGTAGAAAAATTATGGGCTAGACCCCCCACTGGGCTTCCCATCCCAATCTGGAGAGTTTCTCCTTTGGGATTCCTTAGTTTTCATGTCCAAGTTATCCTAAGATGATATCACTCCATCCTGGCTGCCCTTGGTAATAAAATTTTAAATAAAAAATCAAAATGCTGGTTTCAGAACAGCAGCATAGAGGTTAGAGTTAAGGTAGGCCATCCGGAGAAGAGACTGAACCTAGGTTCTGTGGTTTAGATATGCCTTGTCCCCAACAAGAGCTGTATTGAGATTTGACATCCAATGAAACATGGCTGAAAAGTGACAGTGTGTCATTACCAGGTCATTAGGGGGAGTTATGCCTTCCTAAAGAGACTAAGAACATCCTGGCAAGAAAAGGTTGTCGCAAAGACAGGTAGATCCTTGCAGTTGTGATTTGTTTTTAAATCTATTCTCTCTGTGTTCTTTTGCCTTTCCTTTCTATCACGAGCTGGAGCAGCAGAAGACCCCTTTCTAGAAGTGAAGTAAATGCCAGTAATGGACTCTTGGGCTTCCCAGTCTCCAGGCCATGAGCCACTGTCAAATTATTTTCAACTCACCCAGTGTGAGGTATTCTCTCATAGCAACAGAAAATGAACCAAGACGCTAGATTATGCTCACTCAAATGAGTCTCATGAAGTCCCAGAATTGAGGACCATGGACCAAAGAAAGTAAACTGTGTGCCTGTCACTCTGAATATAACCCAAAGCTGCCCCAACCCAGAGTGGGATTTCCAAGCCTTATCCTTTTAGACTTAAATATCCCTGCAGATTTTTTGTTTTGTTTTGTTTTGTTTTGTTTTTGTTGTTGTTGTTTTGCTCATGTACCCATAGCATAACTATGTTTAAATCACCCCCCAAGAAGTTAGATGCCCAAGAATTAGAGCCCTAGTTTCTTTTCCCCCGTGTTCCTCAAGGCACTGCACCACTTTATGCTCCAAGGCCCAGGTGTTTTGAGTGGTAAGGACAGTAGCCAGTTTCTGTGCTTCTCTTCAGTGTGCTCCTCCTCAGCATCCTTCATCTGCAGGTCTTTGGTATTTGTCAAAAGAATGGTACATTTTTCTTTAAAGGTTTCTTATTTGTTCAGAATGCAGGGTAGCTTTCCATAGCCTCATATGCTATTTTTGAAGCAAGGCCCATGTGGGACAGGAAATTATATTAAGGAGTTCATAGCCAAAAGCTTTTTAAAAATTAGTTTTGTGCTTATTTTGTGTTAGAAGACGAAATGCCGAGAGGACAAAAAACTCAAGGCTTTATGAATGTGGTTGCTTAGAATGAGGCTAAGTTTTAAAAAGTGAGAGTGGGCTGCAGATGGCCAGCCTGGAATACATAGCAAGATGTGGAGGGAGAGAGGGGAGGGCTACAAAAGAGTTACAGGAGAGAGAGGGAGGGAGGGAGGGATGGAGGGACGGAAGAAGGAGTGAAATTCTTCCTAAGCTGTCTGTTTCTTACCCACCCTTCCAGCCTTCTATTTCCTCCCCTCTAATAGAATTCCCTGATTTGTCAGGGACTTACAGATAAGAATGTTAATAGTGACTAAAGACCTCGTTTGCTTCCCCATGTTAAAACCAATAGTCCACCCAGGTTCAAGTGGCTATGACAAGGACTCTACTTTTCAATGGGTGAGTTGGTAGGATTTTAGAAGAACATATAAGAATGCCTTGGCTATTCTTCTGAAGTACAGCTTCTAGAATCCATTCCATGGATGCTATATACATGTACAGGTTAGGGTTAGGGTACATTGGCAAGACTAATCCAACTTTGGAGAAAGACCTTGAATTAGCTGGCTATCTGGATAAGAATGATGAAATGTCTCCCACCTTTGGTATGTGCTAGAGATCCAACCATCCTGTCCAAAGGATGAAGAAATACACAGTGGGCCTGGCTGCACAGACATGCCCACCAATCCTCATCTCCTCTAAGCTCTCCAGCAGACTTCCATAACTATCATTTTCTTCTTCCTACTCCAAGAGAAATTTCCAGAAGATCAAGGTAGGAGCCAGTGGATAAGTTATTAGTGGTTGAGCAAAAGGCTCCTAGACTCAAGTGGATATTGGTTAGAACACTATTTCTGCTCACAAGCAGGTTTGAAAAAACTTCTCAGCTTTCTAAGTATCAGGTGCTCTATCTGTTCTGCCCACATTAAGATGAATCTCATACAGAAGATGTATGGATTTAATAAGATGACAAAGGTGAAACTGCTCACGTGTGCAAAGCATGAAGACAGAACCGGAGGGTTATAGATATCAAATAATTATAATTCTGTGTATTGTTTTCCCTCTGATACAAACTCCACATACATAGACTAATGTGATTCTTGAAAGCCTTATGAAGTTGACACTTTTTTAGTCTTACTTTTGGTGATGTAGAAAGGGTTTGGGAAGAGTAAATACATTACCTACGACCAAGTATTTAGCTTCACTAACCCTGGGGTACCTCCTGTCTGGGGCAGAACTTCCAAAGAGCAGGTGTACGTATGGCTTTCTGTGATGGATAGGGGTGACAGGGAACCTGCTAGGTGGTCATGGCTGAGTGTATTCTCTCACAGTTCCCTGCAGATGGCCCAGGAGTCACTGGCCATTAACCCTGGGTCATGGAGAAATACAGCCGCTGTAGTTTCAGGAGAGAAAAAAAAAATGTGCTTATTTACTTGAACCAGTAAGAAAAATGCCAGTTCCTATGGGAAAGGGTAGGAGGTGAGCACAGGAGAGGGATGCTGGAAGACAAAGTGTATCAGGATCTGGAGAGGGAGAGGAAGTAGGGACAGGATTGAAGTGGCAGAATGAGGCATTGGCTTTCATCTTTTTAAACATGTCATATACGCTCAGCTTTGCACATGCTAGTCTATTAGTATTTATTTATTCATTCAGTGCGTGCCCTTGAGGCCCTCTTATGGGCTAAATGATTATTATATTGCTAGGGTAAGAACTATGAGCAAGATGGACAGTTGGGGACTGTTAGAAACTTCCATCAAGATGTAGAAGCAAGGGTAGAAAGAAGACAAGACTCGAAGAAGCAAATGAGTTGAGAGGATTCTAAATTTGGGCTCTATTAACTACTTAGAAGAAACAAGTCAATGGAAAACCAATCCCAATTATCCCAATTCTCATATCAAGTGACCCAGCCCAGGTGCCCATCAGTTTGCTGTAGTTGCTGAGGTGTGTTTGTTTGTTTGTTTGTTGATGTTTGGTGTGAGACATCAAGGCTCTTTCTAATACACCCTTGTCTCCCAAACTTTGATCTGTTTGTATTCTCCCTAACTGTTGCTCCTGCTGCTGGTTTTCTTCCTTAACACGTGTGCGTGTGTGTGTGTGTGTGTGTGTGTGTGTGTGTGTGTGTGTGTGTATGTCTGCACACACGCACGCACGTGCACACACACACACAAAATTTGGGGATTTTAATGAATGAGAATGATTTGTGCTGCAGCATATGGCTACTTTAATTAAGCAAAGGGACTCATTTTAGTACCATAATAAATAGTGCATGATTTATCAGGCCTCATGTGTCTTTCACAAGTATGCCATGTGGGCTATGTAAATCTTTGTATCTTTGGGAGGGATGAAAACAATCCCCGTTGGATTGGTGAAAAGCAGTACATGGAGAAAATGAGCCCTGAAAGAGGCTGGCATGCACAGTGGCATAATCTGTGGGTTCCCAGGGCACTTTTAAAACCACAGAAACTGAATAGGGAGAGTGGGAGTGAGGAATGGCCACCAGCACTACTGTTGACTCTACCTTTCAATGGACAATGCAGATGATCCAGGGACCCTGCCACTCACTGTAGAGGTGGGGCTCTGTAGCAGGAGATGTTACTTGGAGAAACAGAAACTGGCCCTGGCCTCTGGGGCTTTGTTGCTAAGCATTTGTTCAGGGCTGTAGAATTTGAATCCACCCAGGAGAAGGGGCAGACTAAAAATAATCTAGGAGTAAAGCAAGCCGAGCCTGTGTGTGCAGTAGAAACCCAGCAACAGGGAGTTGTGGAAAAGAAACCAGAGAGTTAGAAATGATCTTGAGTTAGCTACCCTGTTGGAGTCCAGGGCTTTTGTTGAACAGAGATGCTCTGAACCCTGAGAGAGTTGGCACTTGGCTCTGAGAATACTTGGCATGGTGTTAGAAGGACTTTCCTGGGTCGTCACTCCCTTTATCTGGGGACAAGGGTGGCTGCATGCAATTCTGTGAGACTGGGTTATCCCCCACACAACTCTCAAAAATGTTCCCCACAAATAAACTTCATTTGATTATCTCCAAATGAGAGCAGGACAGAGAAAGATTCATGGATGAAATGGAAGTAGTACCGAGTCTGAGGGGTGACATCAGGGCAAAAGGAGTGTGGGAGGGGACATTAGCAGAAATGGAGGGTCAGTCTGTCATGTGCCAGGGCTCTCGTTACATTTTATGTGTGTGTACCCATGTGGAAGACACCACTTATGTCTCTCCATCTCCTGAGGCATCAAGGGGACAGTGATGCAATGAAGCCCGTGGGAGAGAATGTTTATGGGAAGGAAGCACCAGTCTATTCTGATTTCAAGGACAGGCCAGATGAAAAGGGGGATAAGACAGTGTAAAGAGCCTTCAAGGCTTTATGTGCACACTTTAAAATAAAAAGGTACACTTTCTGAAATCTACTTCCAATACTAAGTCCCAGTGTTTGGCTGTTTGTGCTCAATCAGAGTCTGTCAAATGGTCCCCTAAGCATCTCGGTATGGCTGACCTAGTAGCCCTGAGATTCCACATGGCCAACAGCCCATTCCTCGTCTGTCCGCCCTGGCATGCATCCGATTCCTTTCTGTAGTAAAGCTCCCAGCATGCATTCAGTCATCTGAGCCCTAAATGCGCGGCTGTTTGTGCATACCTCCTTCACACCGTATCAATAGCCAATCTACAAGTCACTTCCTAATCCTTTCTCCTGTTTCTCAACCTTTTTTTTTTAGTTTTCTTCTTGTAAGGCTTCAGTAATCTCCCACTTGGGTACTTGTCTCCAGATTGGTACCTCTGAGGTTCAGAAGGAATATTAGCACCATTTCATACCGTGCTTAAAATTCTCTGTGACTCTTCATTTGACAAAGCAATGGCAACTTCTAGTACTTTTTAAGCTTTGCAGGGTTTTGTTTTGTTTTGTTGTTTTTGTTTTTTTGTTTTGTTTTGTTTTGTTTTTGATTGGGGCCCCAAAGTATGAGGTAAGAACTCAATGCTCAATGAGCTTTCTGCTTGGCCAGTTACTGTCTTCATCTCTGGCAACACTAAAGCGCTCAGTGCCTATTTGAGTAGGGTGAAATGAAATGTCGCTTAACATGTTCCACCAGCTGGCCCTGCACTCTCTTCTGCCTGTTACCTGTTCTTCCTCTTGCCACTCTGTCCCTCACACTGTAGTTGGGTTTCAGGATGACTGACCTGCTCTGAGCTTCTCACATATCCAGTGCTCCAGGCTTTCATCATCTTGTCCATATCACCCCCATGCCAGGGCACCCTCCTCTCCTCACTTTCCTCAACCCAACAAGATCCTAGGCAGACATCTACACCTACCATACATAGGCTCCTCTGAACCCCATGCTGGGTCAACTGTCTTTGTTCTCTGTTCCTTGAACTTCATAGGCATAATCTGTCCAACGTTGGATTGTTCACACGGTCTCCCCCAGGAGACTGTGAGCTCCATGAAGACCAGTCTGTAGCTCATTCATCTGTCTTTGGCTCCTGGCATGGTGCCTGTGCCTGGTATGTAGTGAATGTCTGGTCGATCTTACTGAGCTGTGAGGCATGGAACTCAGGGCACGTCTCTTCCCTGCTTTCTGCACATCACCCACATCCTACTGTGTTATCTCAAAAAGCTCAGAACACTATTTTTTCACATGACCACAGACTGAGGATACTGGGGACCTTTCTCAGGGAACTCGGGCTGACTGGTAAGGACCAGGACCAGTGGCATGCACTACTTCTTCTGCTCCTCTCCCTTCCCATCTCCTCTTAGTCACTTCCCGTAGCCCCCCACTAAGTCTAAGGTAACATCAGTACCTATCACGGAGAAAACACATGAAATATCCCCTGTGCAGGGCCAGTGAGCAGTGCAAACCGGATGCTGAAACTTTAAGCGATGGGCAGCTTTTGGAGGAAGAGATGGGGAGTGGACTTGTTCCTAGAGGTGGGCCTGAGCTTCCTCATCCCTTTCCTCTGACAGCAGCCTCTCTGAGTCACTTAGCACCAAAGATTCAGAGGACAGAAAGACCTTGGTCATAGTGTTCTTCGGGAATGGGGTCAATAGTTAAATAATATCTTCAAATCAATGTAAAATTATGTCAGCGCTTAGCTGTGTCTTGTTCAGTTTAAGTGCTCAGTCTAACTCCTAGCTTTCAGAATATGACTGATGATGGTCTTTATAGGGGTAAATGAGGTCCTTAGAGGGAGTTCTAACCCAATGTGACTAGTGTCCTTACAAGAAAAAGAGAATTTGGACAAAGATATAATTACAGAGAGGGGACCATGCAATGACTTCTCAAGAAGCCACAGAGGAAAGCAGCCCTGTTCACATCTAGACCTCAAATTTTTTTGGCTTCCAGTTGTTGTAACCATGTACACAGGAAACCATGTACAGTCCTGTGGTTGAAGACACCACTATGAGCCATTTTAGTACAGCAGGCCTAGCAATCAGGTGGGTATATTTGGGAGATCCTGGGGGCTATGAGAGGCCTGACTGTTGTGTCATCTCTTGAAGGGTTTCCTGATATATCCCCATAGACTCCTGGTGCCTGTTTAAGGAACCTCTTGTTTTTATAGTTCCCCTCAATCGTTCCCTGTCACCTCTATAAAGGTGCCAGGATTGCCAAGTCTATCTCAACTAGGCTTTACACATCATCCTGTCTTTTACATTTGCAGGACCTGAGACAGGGATGGTGCCCAGTAAAGAAAGAGTGACTGGATGAAACGGGGTGGGCTCTGCTCAGGGTGTTTCCCACCAGTAGCTCTCTTGCTTGCACACTGCCCTGGCTTAGACGTCTTAGCTCCCCGCCTCTCCAGGGGCCTGGCAATGATGGTAAACAGCCCTCAGAGGGAGGAGGTTAGAGATGCAGTGGCCTAGATGGACGAAACGAGATGATTGGTCCTCGTCTTGTCAAATGATATGATTGGCTGACTGGCTGGCTGAAGACCCCCGTGATTGGCTCTCCTTGCAGTAAAGGAGGTGAACGAATCCCTTCCCTTTAGGCGGTTCCTGTCAGCTTTCTGGGTGGGTGAGCAGAGCCTGCGGTTGCTGAGCTTGCTTGTCAAGTCTGTTTGCTTCAGCCTCAAGGTGCAGACACTACACACAGCCCAGAGCACAGGGCCCTTCTCCAGATCCTCAGGAAGGGGATTAGCTGCGGGTCAGTAGGGGTCTAGCACAATCTTCCTCTGTTGGGCAAACAGAACAACTATTGATATTGCTGCTTTCTGGACTTAACACTTTAACTGGAGGCAGAAAATCAAACCATGTACACCCCAGGCCCTCTCTGTTTCTCTGCTTTGGATCCTTTCTCCCTCTCAGGATTGGACCCGTGCTTTTCACCTGGTCTGCCAAGTCAAAGAGGATTAGCAAGGAGGAGTGAGTGGCTTCCCACACTTAACAGTCTTGGCATGCTCCCTGCTATTTCAGCAGCCCCAGTAACATTGGGAACTCTGCAAAATGGTAATCATTATCATTATAATTATGTTTTCAAAACTGTATTATTAATTAATGAGTTAATTAATTTTTGCCTCACATTTTACAGGAAATGCCGGCTGGGGCATTCAGTGGCCTGTCAGTATGGAAGGGATACTATACACCTAAGGGACTTAACAGACTCACTAGGTGAGGAGGATGTATACCACTGTGGATTTGGGGAAAGAGCTGTATATTAATGCATTAAAGCCATTCCACAAGCTTGATTCCACAGAGTGGAAAATCACTACCCGGTCCTTCTTTTCTGACTTGTCCCAGAAACGTATTCTTGTGCTCAGTGGCACCATGGGCATGGGTCTACTCCCTGGGAGGCTTCTGAGCTGGACAAGGCTCGGTAGGTGATATCCGTGGTTCTATGTGAGGCTGATTTGCTGTGATACTTGGGTAGACACTGGGAAGCTGAGCCCACTCATTGGCCATTTATACCAAGGGACCTTCCTGAGCTGCCCATTAAAGCATTTAAGCAGGGCTTCATGTCCTTGATGCTTTTCTGGTCCATTCTTGATCTCCTGTTACATCAGGTAAACTTCCCATGTGTTCATTTCAGATGTATTCATTTCAGTCTGGTCAAGAAGATATCACTGAGTTTAAAAATATAAATAGTTAAACTGCTTTTTAGGGGGAAAAAAAGCAACTGGGCTGAATAAACGGCTATGTCTGATGGTGGCCTTAACTTGGACCTGATGCCAGTCATTCCTCATGCGTCGTCTCTACCCTCTGCAAGATGGGTCCCTGCATACCAGTGGAGGCACCTTTTATGGATGACAGGAGCTATAAGCCTTACTTAGGGTAGCCACGCATGAGAAACATCCTTAAGAACGAGTTTCATATGACCCTAGCAGATGGTAAGCACCCTCTAGATGAGAAGAGTCATGACTGTTGGTAAAGAGAGGGAGGGACAACAGAAGAAGGCTTCAGTACATTTCCTTCAAACTCCCAGGAACATCCTTCTCAGCTGCGGTTCACACTTGTCTATCTTAAGGCATAAGGAGTCTCTACTGACTGTCAGTTGACAATGGAGATCCTATGGGAGGAGGGGATACAGGCCTGTGTCTCTTGAACCCTTCGTGCTGTAGTAGCTTGAATGATCCCTCTGAGATCTCTGTGTTTCCTTCTGAGGACTTCATTTGAAATTTCACCCCCAGGCTGAACCTGAGGGGTTTGCTAGCGACCAATCCAGATAACCGAGGAAGGCTTCTTCTGGTTTCCTAGGTTTCAATGTTTTGTCACACATGAGTGATTTAAAGCATCAGAAACCTGTGCTGGGGAGATGGCTTAATCTATAAAGAGCCTGCTGAGCAAACACAAGGACCTATGCTTGGATCTCCAACACCCATGTAAAAGCTTGGCATGGTGCTATCTATCTGGAACTTTAGCTCCCAGGGGATGGAGACAGGCAGATCTAGGAAGCTTATTGGCCACTCAACCAAGGTAATCAGTGATGCAGTCTCAAAAATAAGGTGTGGGGCTGGGAAGATGGCTGAACAGGTAAAGTGCTTGCCAGCCAAACAGAAGACCTAGAGAAATGAGAATCTGGATCCCCAGAACCCAGGTAAATCTATGGCAGGTATGGGTAGCCGGCCTGTGATCCCAGTGCAGGAAGCAGAAGACACAGGGAATCCTTTTGCACAAGCTGGATAATTAGACTACATAAATTGGTGAACTGTGAGTTCAAGTGAGAGAGCGGAGCCTTAGTATATAAGGTAGGAACAGTTAAAGAAGAAACCAGATGTCAATTTCTGGCCCCCATATGCATGTACAAGTGTCTTAGTTTGGGTTTCATTGCTTTGAAGGGACATCATGTCCAGAAGCAACTCTTATAAAGGACAATATTTTATTAGGGTTAGCTTACAGGTTCAGAAATTCAGTCCATTATCATCAAGGCAGGAAGCAGGGCATGGTGCTGGAGAAGCTGAGAACTCTGTATCTTGTTCCAAAGGCAAACAGAAGGAGACTGACTTTTCCAAATTGTGAAGAGCTTCAAAGCCTACCCCCACAGTGACACACTTCTTCCAAACAAGGCCACACCTATCAGTACCACTCCCTATGGTCAAAGCATATTCAAACAACTCCCTGGCCCCCATAGGCTTGTTCATACACACAAGTCTATAAGAGCCTTACCCAGGCATAGAATAATGCAAGATACATTTAGTCCAACTTCAAAAGTCCCATCGTTTCAAACAGTCTCAATAATGTTAAAAGTCCACATTTCAAAGTCTCTTCTGAGAGTCATTTAATCTCTTAACTGCTATAAAAATCAAAATGAAAAAGTAGACCACATATCTCCAACATCACAGGATATATTTTACCATTCCAAATGACATAGTGAGAAAATCCTGGACAAAAACAAGACCAAAAACCAGTTGGGCAAACTCCAAACTCTATATCTCTGTGTCTGATGTCCACTTCTTTTCAGCATTGATGACTACAACAAACTTCTTTCCCTTGGGCTGGTTCCACTCCCTGTTAGCAACTTTTCTCAGCAAGTATCCCATGACTCTGGCACTTCTAACATCTTGGGGTATCCTAGGCAACTTCAACTTCACAGCTTCTTGTTCCAATGTCTGGGATCCACACATGATATGTGATCTTCTGGATTCCTCCAAAGGGCTTGGGTCACATTTCCAGCTTTGCCCTCTGTAGTACTCCAGGGTCTGGTTGATTCCACTCCATTGCTGCTACTATTCTTGGTGATCATCCCATGGTACTGGCATCTCCAATACACTGGGGTCTTCCGCTGCAATTAGGCTTCACCAATAGCCTCTCATAGATAGGCTCCCTTTATGGTACCAAGCCTCAATTTCTTTGAATGACCCCTTCAGTTCTAGGCCAGATTGAACCTGAGGCTGCACCTTCACCAATGGCTTCCCCTGGCCTTTCACAATGCCAAGCCTCAGCTGCTTTTCATGACCCCTTCATGCCTTCAAAACCAGTACTACCTGGATGACTTTTATACATCACCAAGTCCAGCTACAGCACAAGGTACAACCTTAGCTATTTCTGGAACACAGCTTCTTCATGTTCTCAGAAAACACTTCCCAGATTTCACCTCAGTGATGATGCTCTCTTCTTACTCACTGCTAATTTCTTAGCTCTAGCTAACCAGCATCAATTGTCTCAGTAGTCCCTTTTACTCTTGACTCCAAAGCCAGAGCTACATCGTCAAAGCTGCCGAGTTCTGCTGCTTTCTGGTGCTGGAACATGGTCTCCTTGTTCTATTTCATTATCACCGGCTTTCTGTTTCTCATCTCCTTCACACTGCCTATGCTTGGCTACCCTAGAAAGTGTTCTGCAGATTGACCTTGAACTCAAGAGATCTGCATGGCTGTGTCTTCTGAATGCTGGGATTAAAGGCATGTATCACCACAGCTGGACTTAAGCTTTTCGTCATCTAGAACTTGCTCTGCCCCAGGCTGGTCTTGAACTCAGAGATCTGCTTGCCTTTGTCTCCAAGGTGTGTACCACCATGCCTGGGCCTAAGCGTTTAATAATGTGATATCACATGATATAACTCTCCCTCATACAACTGCAAATGTATAAACAATAAGTTTAGCTGTGTAGGATCTTGCCCCAAGGTGATCACTCCTTTAATCCCACTTAATATCCTTGAACATGGGATTTAGCTTCATTGCATTTCTTGGTGCCCCTTTACTCTTTAAATCATATTTTTTTTTGTATTTTTTGTTTCTATGCTTGATACTTTTCATTAAAATGCTCTTCATGAGAGTGAATTTTAGTAACCACGCAACAGAATTTATACCAGGCTGTTCTGGGACTTCATTTGTCAAAGCAATTAATCTAAATCTCTTCATCTTAGCCTCAGGCAAACTCTTCGGACAATGGCAAAAAGCAGCCATATTCTTCACCAAAATATCACAAGGACAGTCTCTAGGCCACATACTGAATGTCTTCTCCTCTGAAACCTCTTGAGCTAGGACCCCACGGTTCAAAACACTCAGGAACAGTGTCTTCTACTACGATGGCCCATTAAGCCCCACTTAAAGCATTCTGCTGCTTTACAAAGTCCCCAAATCGACATTCCTGCAAACAAAAGTATGATGAAGCCTACCACAGTAATGTCCTAGACCCTGGTACCAACTTCTGTCTTAGTTTGGGTTTCATTGCTTTGAAGAGGCACTGTGACCAAGGCAACTCTTATAAAGGACAATATTTAATTGGGGCTGGCTTACAGGTTCAGAAGTTCAGTCCATTATCATCAAGGCAGGCATGTACTGGAGTTGCTGAGAGTTCTACCTCTTGTTCTGAAGGCACACAGAGGAGACTGACTTATCCACATTGGACAGAGCTTCAAAGCCCACCCGTAACAATGACACATTTCCTACAAATAAGGCCATACCTCCTGAGAGTGCCACTCCCTATTGGCCAAGCATATTCAAACCATCACGACACATCTGTGCATATGCACTCCTATACATGTGCAAACTTGCACACACACACACACACACACACACACACACATTTATGCATTAAAAATATAAGATTGAGAATGATTGAGATTGACAGCTAAAGTCAATATGCTCATCCATGAACAAGTAAATTTTAAAATAGAAACCACCAGAAACTTATTCACTAGCAGTTTGAAAAAGCAGAAGTCAAAAGTGAGGGCCGAGGAGGCCAGTGGCCCCTTCTTCAGCCTTGGGCAGCCTTGGGCAGCCTTAGGCTTTTATTGGTATGGCCAGGCTACTCTAACTGCTACCTCCATATCAGATGCTCATCTGCTCTAGCTACTGTTCTACTACGGGCAGGCGAAGTGTCGGCTTAGAGGTCGTTCTTTGACAGGATGACCTGATATTACCATTGCACACCTGCAATGACTCTTTCCAACTTAAAGTCACATTCCAAGATACTCCATCGTATCTTTGGGGAAGAGGATATCAATGACTGTGGACAGGTTTCTCTCTATCCTACCCAGCTTGCCCAGTGCTCCTGCATGACCTTGGATCTGTGAACCCAATGCAGGGCACAATGACAGTTCTGACATGAACATACTCCCTCAGCGTAGCCTGTCTGTCTTGAGTGGGTCACAGACTTAGTTATTGATCGTTTCCTCTGTGAACAAAGGCCTGCCTCCTGTCTCCTGCTCCATGAACATGTCTTGACTCTGGTTGACGCCAACTGGCTCTACTTCTTTGGTCTGTGGGGAATGTCTAGTTTTGTGGCCCACCCACTTTCAGTAATTCTGAAAGAAGGGACAGAGGCAACTGTAGGTGTGCTGTTCCCCTCCTTGGCTTATTTATCATGCTCCTATTTTGCTTGTGTCAAAGGAGACAAGTTGATGGCTTTCTTATTTTTTTTTCAGAAAGATCTAAATGTTCCCTAATTAACCTATTAGTTTTAATTATACACCCATAGCCATTTATTTGCTGATCTGAAACCCAGAACACCCTGGATTCAAAGAAAAGATTCCCCACCAGCCCCCACCCTTTCTCTTCCCCTGTGAAGTGTTTAAATCACTTGTCAACACACAGGGAATAATAATAATAAAAAGAGTGACATCTGATCTGAGAACTGGGGAGTGGAGCAGAGGAACAAAGCCCCACTGCAGGAGCTGAAGGCAGCCTCCTCCATATTCATCAGGAAGGCACCAGCTGAGCCCTCCCCTGGTGTTGCCCAAGGCAAGCAGGGACAAGCTGGCCTGCTGGTCAGAGCTGCCTGCTTCACATCCGGTCTGGTGCCTCTAGGACTTTATGGCTCATGTCTTGCATCAGGACCTGTGGAGATCACACTGGTGTTGCTATTGTCAGTTTCTGTCTGCCCAAGATCCCTGACAAATGAAGTTTATTTCCAAGATGACTCTCTCTGATTGTAGCCCAAATAAAGAAAATGGGCAAGACACACACACACAGGCACACATATGTGCACACATACACACACGTGTGTACCCTCCACATACACACACACTCACACACAGAGAGGCACACATACACACACACACATATACACACAGATACACATATTTATATTTGTTTTGTGAGAAAATCAGGGCGATGGTAAGTCATAATCACCACAAGTATTACTGGTATGTCAGTGAAGGTAACTCACTTATAGATGTGATAAAATAAGATAGATTGTTATTACTTACAATTTTTATGTGTACTCAACAATCCATCTGTTTCTGACTCTGCTGAAGGAATGCTGTCAGAATAACAGGGAGAAAAGTATAGTTGTTACATGTAGACTCTTCCATTTATTTATATGCAGTTACAAACATAAGCATGAATACCAGTGTTAACCCACACTGATTGTTAGTGTTTCCATGTGGTATGCTAAACACTAGGCATCTAGGCTACTTTATCCCAACAACAACTTTCGGAAACTGTCTATTGTGCTTGTCCCATCTTACAGACAGGTAGCTTGAGTCTTGAGGAGGAAAAGTAAGTTGCCCCCATCACAAAATCAGTGCATGATTGAACCACAGTGCAAGCTCTTTTGGATTCTCAAGGGCCTGACTGTGATCTTTCTAAAGTGATCTTATGATAAAGCAATTAATTTGAAAAGGTTGGTACTGACTTTGAGTGACAAATTACTTGTGACATCCTGCACAGATTAGCCTCAGAGTTGGGGTGGGGAAAGACAATGGGGAGGGGTGTGAATGCCAGGAAGCCAGTGTGCAGGTCTTAGTCTCACTTTGTATTGTGACCTTGATCAAGTCACTCCTGGCAATACCCAGGTCACCCTCCATGGATCCCTTCCAGGTAGGTGAGGCTTTTAGGTACCTGGATTGAATGCCAAGAAGAGCTGGATTGGAAAGGGGAGTATCTGACTTTGCACAGAGCCTCTCTACCAGAGGAAATGTGAGCAAAGGGTTCTCTCTGTAGGAAAGGTGGGCCTCTGCAGGACTCAGGCCAGTGTTCCTGGTCAGGAGGAATCAGGTGTGTGTAGATGTGTAGTCAAGGGGAAGCACAAGGACTAGAGAAGAGATTGGTGTCTCTTGGAATGCCACAGAGGAAGATGCTGAGTTCCAAGTAAAGGCACCAGAGGTCCTAAGCCAGTGGTGGGAACTGGAATGATCCTTAACAAGGGCAGGGAAAAGGAAATATGGTAAAGGTGGAAGCCAGAAGGACTAAGGGAGATGTGAAAACCAAGAGGTTTGACCAAAGATTTAATAGAAAGTGAGAATCTCCTGAACTGAGTACAAATTTTGTATGTTCCCTCACTCATTGGAGTCCCCTGGACCCCACACATCTCCTTCTCCAGATCTGATTAACATCTAACTGCAGTGAAACTAATGCTAACTAAAACAGAATCACTGTCCCAAAGTATCCTTCATACAACACAAGGTTTTACTAAGGCTATATTGCAGACTTTCTGGAGTTCTGGGAGCCAAGACCGGTCTCTTTCTAGTCTAAGAGAAAGCCATTGGGTTTCCTCACCTGGAAATATGCTTCACATATAGTGTTCATGTGTAGAGAATCCTCTCCTCCATCCCCCTGGGAAGTGCAGGCGCCACTTTGATCAGAACATCCCGAACAGATCCACTGGACTGGCTGGCATCCTGAAGCTCCATCTCTGATAGAAGATGGAGGCGTCTATTTGCAGCCATGCAGGACCAATAAAGAGAAGTTGAAGAAATAATTAAATGGCTAATTTGACACTTGGTCCTTTCTTCCCAATCTCTGTTCACCTAAAATGCATAAAACCTAATGAGTCGAGCTTTGAGCTGGACCAAGCCATCTGCCATTTCAAGCTTGGGAGTCTCCCTACACTCCTTTTCTTTCAGGTTCCAGAGTATGGCCACCCTTTCTACACTTTGCTGGGGGAGCTTCCCCTAGGAGCCACAGCAGCTTCCTCTTGGCTGAGATTTATCAATAACAACTTGTTCCATTTCACATCACTGCTTAAAATGAACCCACAAGTCTAGGGA
The DNA here is from genome assembly GCF_004785775.1 of Grammomys surdaster. Taxonomy (NCBI): domain Eukaryota; kingdom Metazoa; phylum Chordata; class Mammalia; order Rodentia; family Muridae; genus Grammomys; species Grammomys surdaster. The sequence goes on along the minus strand of NW_021605583.1, from coordinate 1,196,333 downwards.
CTGAGTTAAATGCACTAACACCACATTTGTCTGGGCATCATTAGAATTAAAAAAAAATCCTACCCCTCCCCACCAAAAATAAACCTGAACTTGACAGCTGAGGCCTATCTTTCCGAGAGCCAAAATAATTTCTTTTTAAAAATTATCATTTTTAGCAGATATTTTTCAAAAGCACTTTTCACACTTGCCTTCCCCCCTTTACTAGAGACTCCCAGTTGTCCTCTGGTGGGATGTAAACTCTCAGTTACCTCTCCTGGCTGTTCAATGTCCATCTTTGATGGCTGGTCTTTTGACTGTCTCTGGATGTGTTGCTTTGGGTAGTGGAAAGCTTAGAAACCCATTTTCTGAGCCAGTATGTCCAAATGCATCACTGGGGCCTTCTATGGTGCCCTGAAAGGTCAGGTGCCAGGTGAACCAGAGGAAGAATTTTATCATGGCTGGTTTGGCGTGGTCAAATGCTTTGGAGAGTACTGGAGTGTGAGGTTTCTTCTTATTGGACTGATGGGAAAACTATGGAAATTTCTAGTTAAGGACATTCACTGTATGTAAAGTCTTCAGTCCTTTCTGACAGGTAGCATATCACAGAGCGAGGGACAGGAAATGAGTGTGTTTGTTCTGTGGGACTCTCTGGTAGGCCTGCTCACATATTGAATTTACATCTCACTATATGACCTAGAAATGCAGGGACACCTGCCCCTATGTTATTGAGGGCTAAAGGGAGGCTCAACAATGGTGATAGATTTCAGAATAAGAGTCCAACTCAAGTCTCCCTGGCATTAAAACCTATTGCCGTTTTGCTCAGTAGGCTTTCCTAAAAGTTAAGATTCTTTTTATTAATGAATAGGATGTTATGTGAAGCGTGAACATAACTATTTTAGCAACAGGGATGCTCTTATTGAAGGGCTGAGCTTTTGTAGGCCTGAAGGTTCTATTGGAACCCCAGAGTTTCAAGGAACCCACATTGAAAACCATCACATGTAGTCCTTTCTGTTCCTTCAGATAGCACCTGTGACGTGGGAGCTTGCATCTATGACCTAAATAAAATTGCCAATCGTGTCAAGAAAGTGATGGCCTAGATGGTCATTCCCCAGAAGGTGTGTAAATCGGGCATGTAGCTCAGCCTAAGCCTAATTATTCTCTATGATCTCTTGCTCACTCAAGAGAGAGTCTGGATATTATGGGCCTGCATCCTTGGGACCCATGCTTTTCCTAGTTTGATAACTATCTCTCTCCTTGGCACAAATTGGCTCTGTCAGTCTGGGAAGCAACCAATTTTCAGTAGAACATCCAGCATCCATAATCTATAAGACATGTTTGAGGACTCCTGCCTGAGTCTCACTGGCCAAATGACACAGCGGGCCTAGAGGGGCAGCATCACTGACTTCTTTGCCCAGACTGGGGTATACAACCAATTGCTGAGCCAGATGGAGTAAGCAATCAGTTGCTGACCTCCATGAGCAGATCAGAGCACATAACCAGTTCCTGGCCTCCATCCTAGATGGGGTACAGAACCAGTTGCTGGTCCCTATACCCAGATTAGGGTACACAATCAGTTGCTGGTCTCTGTACCCAGATAGGGGTACTTAATCAGTTGTAGCTGCAGGTGGGCTGATTCGAAGATCTGGTTAGTGAAGGTTTAAGAGTTTATAGTCTGAAGGCAAGAAAAGTGGTTTGTAATAATTCTACCTCTAGAGAATGTACGTTAAAAAGTCCTTTCATATTCCTAAGCCTGAAAGCTCTAAGATGCAAACATAGGGAATCAATAGGATCTTACAACAGGATGGTATGAGTCTAACAGAGCAGTGCCTTTCTGGGGCCTGGCACGCTCTAAGAAATTCACTCTGGTTGGTCGCTGTTGCTAAGGTTGTTGTTCCTATCATTACCTAATCAGGCAGGATTAGGAGTCAGAAATAAGCCGGAGTAATAATTAAAGAGCAGAAAGCTACATAGGACCCAGTTATAATATTTAAATTAATTTAACGATGATTAGTGCAATTATCCAAATTGTATTAGGGGATGCCAAGCCTGGGGCTAACTCTCCCGGTGGAGATACTGAGTGGCTGGACATTTTGTATTTGGACACAAGAAAAGGTTAAGTAGACCTCTCTGTCTGCAGACAGAAGTGAGCCATGGCGGCAGATAAATCTCATTAAGGTAGAGGAAGAGGAGGAGGAATTAAAGAGGGGTCCTAGCCGAGAGCAGACATTTATTTAAAAAAAAAAAAGAGGCTAAGAAGAAATAACCAACACGGGAGAAGGGAAGTCAAGGGTTCTCAAGGGGGAGAGAGGAGTCAAGAATAAGGGATGGGCTCGAGTTGAATGCTTTGGTGGCACAGTATTTGGCCCTGAGGTTGCCGGACCTACATGGGACCAGTTTTATGCAGGGAACAGGCATTGAAACCTGATTTGGGCTGGTGGATATAGAGAAGATGGGGAGGAGGGCATGTCCATTATTAGCACAGAGCATGCTTTTCTGGTGTTTGTGTTTTTTTTTATGAGACCTCTCCATGGGGATTAGAATGACTGTGCGTTCTGATGATAAATGCAATGGTAGGAAGGAAAGAGAGGGCCCCTCCTCAGAGCCATGCCCTGGGAGTACCTCTGGGAGTGGATTTCATTAGGAGGGAAGATGGGAGTTAAAAGTCTTCGGACGTGGCTTTCCCTGTAATGCCTGATGTAGCTATTATCAAGGAAATGGAGCACTGGACACAACATTTTTTCCCATTTACTGTGCTGCACAATCATTGTCTCACGTCACACAGGGACTGTCCAGACCCCTGGGACACTTGCCTGCCCAGGCAAGCTCGGGGCCACGCCCAGTCTGGTCTTACTGCCAAGTGCCATGGGACAGGTGGCCTGGGATGAATCAGACAGCTAATTAGCACTCTGTCCCCGCCTAAAAGGAGCCAGAGACTTATAAATTGCTCCCAAGAGGGAAGAAAAGAGGCAAAAAAAATAAAGGGAGGTAGGGAAATCAACAGAGGTTACATCAGAAAACAACATCATCCAAACAGCCTCACCTCCCAAGCCTGCTCAGCTCCCCCAGCACAGCAGCAGAAGTGGCTGGCACCCCGGGGGCCCTGAGATAAAGCACCTTGTCATCTGTGCCTCATGATTAGAGTGAAGTGCCACCTCCCTGCCCAAGTGTGGCTGGAGAGTGCCGTCTCATATTTCCACTGTTTCTGGTCACATAACTCTAAAATTTCTTATAGAAGGTCAACATTTAACTTGTTCTTCAGCAAACCCATGTTTTCCCACTGAGGCAGTAGCCAATTCAGTATCAGCCTCAAGGATGAAGAGAACCTTGGAAAGCAATGTCTCAGCACAGATAGTGGTAAGGAAAAGTCTACCCCGTTGTGGTTTAATCATGGCTCAGCACTAATGCCCTGCCTGCCTCTGAGGGAATCCATCAATTTCCTTTTGAGGGGCTTGGGAACATGAAAGGTCCAACTACCTCCATATCTGACATTGAAGAATCCATGACTCCTAAGATGTAACTTTTATGTTCCTTTCCCGGCATTCTAACTTTTGAGTATAGCATTCCTTGCTGATCTCAGTTCTGTGTGGGCAGACATAGTGAGAGAGAAACTGGAGGTGGGAAGAAGAGCCAAGTAATTACTCATTTGAGAGGCAGGGAAGGAAGTCTTAAGTCTGTAATTAAAGATGACTGCCCACATGAACACGTCCAGGACTCAGATCTTAGATTTCAGTGTAATTCTCTAATAAAAACATCCAGGGTTCCCTGGAGAAATGGCTCATTCAAAGAACCAGGTATGATGAATACTAGAAAAGCTGAAAGCATAATGAAGTGTCAGAAAATATGGGGCATGAATACGTGCACGTGCACACACAGGCACACACACACACACACACACACACACAAACATACACACTGGTGAAGGTATGATGTCATAGGGCTGTAACTGAACTCATGCCTCACGGGCGAAGTTGGGAGATTTGGGAGAAGAAAGTAAAGAAATATTTTGTCAACAATCAAGGAATAAGATAAATATTCATAAGTCTATATTGGCATAAGTAAAATGATTGAATGAATATGTACACATTTCCTTGAATGGAGGAGAGGCCTGGCTCTCGTGCATAAGAACATCTAGACATTTGTGGGAATATGCTGCCTTCAATAGTGTATCTCTCTACTCTGTGATTGTGGGCTTCCGATGGTAAATGCCTCTCCAAGAGTATAGAATGAAAAGAGGAGCTAAAAAATGACTTTACCATATAGAATTTGGTAAAACCTACCTCACGTGGGTGACCAACATCAACATTAGCCATGTCCTTCACGTTGACATCATGTACTCTTGATATGAAATACTGGCAATGACACATTACCTCTGTGGTAGTATGTCTACCAAACCATAATTACAGTGAGAGCCAAGAGGTTTAGCCTACTAAATAGCATCCTACCAACACCTTATCAAGTGTTCATGGTCTGCAATCGGTTATGAATATAGCCCAACATAACAATGTAAACTTACTTAAATCATGTTTTGCAATTGCTTTTGGAGCTCAGATGTGCAGTTTGTAAGCATAAGCTTTCTAGCTGACAAATGTCCACATCATCCCACATTGATAAAAGGTTGGTCACACCTGGTAGAACTCCTCAAAATGGTCAAAGTGAGGCTGGGTAGATAGCTTAGACAATGAAGCGTTTGTCTAACAAGCTTGAGGAAATGGGTTCAATCCCTGGAACCTATGTTGAAAAACCAGCTGTAGTGATGTGAATTTGTAATTCTAGCACTAGGGGCTGTAGCAAAGCAGCTCTACGGGACTCACCAACCTGTCTGGCCTCATGGGTGAGCTCCAGGCCAGTGAGAGATGCTGCTTCAACAATAAGGCAGAACCAGGGTGATGGCACAGCCAGAAAAGTGTTTGCTGTATCAACATGAGGATCTGAGTTCAGACCCCTAGCACTTGTGTAATAGTTGGGTGTAATGGTACCTGTAACATCAGTGCCAGGGAGAGAAGAGACAAGCAGATACTTGAGGCTCAGTAGGAAATGTGACACCATGAACTTACCTCTGGCCTCCTCATTACGTATATTTGCGTGGAAACCCAACCCAACCACACAAATATGTGCCTGCACTTACAGAAACACACACACACACAGTCAAAGTCACAAATCCAAAGAAAGATTGAGAAACTGACAGCCAAGAGGAGCCTAAAGAGACAGCACAGCCACATGTGATATGGAATCCCACCAGGCACATACGGACAGAAAAAGGACATTAGATAAAAACTAAGGAAAGATTAATAAATTACAGAACTAATAGCTACATCGACACTGACTCATTATAACAAATGTACTGTGAAGTAAACTGTTAATAACAAGAAAAAACTGGGTGTTGTAGGCAGCAGAAATCGTATCATCTTCGTGAATTTTCTGCAAATCTCAAAACTATTCTAAAAAATAAAGTGTATTTAATAATAATAATAATAATAATAAAAGCTCTTCCCAAATTAAGCTCTTCTCTTCTAAAATAAAAGCTCTTCCCTTCTAATTAAGTTGTCCAGTTGGTTCAGGTATGAGTAGAGTTGTTTTGCAAATTTAAAACCAAGCAGAGGATTGTGATGAACTCTGCAGTCTCCCAAGTCTTTCATAGATACAAAACCACGATTCAGTTCAAAGGGATGATGTATCTCTCTGAGAATGTCTATGTCCTTCCATTGTCTGTGGCAAGTGGTGGCCATGGGCACAGTGTAGTCGGTGGCACTCCAAGATTAGCTTGCCTTCTAGACAAAGAGGACATCTTCATCAGCAGAAAGTCCTGTGCCCATTTATCCTTCCAGGACATGTGTCCAGAGGTATAGCAGCCATCTATATCCACAGCACAGCCAATCTTCCACCTACACACAGGTGGCAGAGAAGAGAACTGGGGACAGCAAGCCCTTAGTGAAATGGTTGAACGACTGCCCCTCTTCTAGGCCTTTGATTAAGTGACTCACAGAAACTCAATTTTTAATGCTGCAGCATTTGGGATTTTTGTTCTTTGGAAGCAATATTTCAATGAAAAGAACAACTCTAAGGGAAGGAATGAATAGGAACAATAAGAAAAACAGGGGCCAGCAAAACAGGACACTGGGTAAAGGTGCTCGCCACCAAGCCTGATGACTTGAGTTCAATTCCCAGTAGCTACTGAAGTTGGCTTTTTACCCCCTACATATTTGTTGGTCATTTGAATTTCTTCTTCTGATGACTATTTTTAAATTGAATTTCTTTCTGCTGCTGAGTCCTTTATGTCCCTTGTGTTTGGGGAATTTCTGTCAGATGGGGAGTTTGTGAAGCTTTCCCTACTCTGTGGTTTGCCTTTCCACTCAGCTGTCTTCCTTTGCTGTGCAGAAACTTCTCGGATTGAGAAAGTCCCACCAGCACGTGTTTGCTTTTGTTTCCTGCATTTTATGGATCTTAGCTGAAAAAAGTATTCCCTATACTAATGTCTGAATCCTTTCTCTTGTGTGTTCTCTGAGTGTGATTTTAAGTCTTACACTTCGGCCTTTGATTTATTCTGAGAGGATCTCTGTGCAGCATGAGAAACAGAGGGTATATGAGGCTCACCCATGTGTGCACATCCAGCTTCCAGGACCATGCACTAAAAAGGCTGTCCTTTCCCCATGGTTGCCATGTCTTTGTGGAGGATCACCTGGCTATAAATTATGTGGCTACTTCTGGGTCTTTCCATGTATTCCATGGCTCTATCTGTCTTTATATTCATATTGAGCTGTTCTGATAACCATTGTTTATAAAACTAGGAAAATGGTGTGGGAGTTTCTCAAGAAGTTAAATATACAAAGGAAATAGTAACAGCTCATGAAAATAGACACCTGCATGTGTGTGTGTGTGTTTGTGTGTGTGTGTGTTTCTGTACTATTTACAATAGCTAAGGTATAGAATCCACTTACATGCCTAGTAATGGATGACTGGATAAAGAAGATACAGTATATTCATATAGTAAAGTATTACTCAACAACAATAACAAAAGATCTGTAGCAAAACTGTCGAGGTTGTGTGTACTGCTGTGTATTGAAATGTTAAATTCTATACCTGAAGGTCTAGGCCTATGAGTGACTTCTCATGTTTACAAGGTTAATTAAAACTATTGGTTAAATAAAATTAGCCAAATACTGGAGGGATTAGAGGTACATGGTGTTGGAGTGACCTGGTTGGAGAAAGAGAGACCAAGGGGAGAAAGAGAAGGAAGAAGAGAGGAGAGGAAGAAGCCGCCATAAGGGGAGGTGGATGATGAGCAAAGGGCAAGGAGAAACAGCAAATCCCTGGGGTACACCACTGGGGAGGTAGCCAGGCCATAAGGTAGAAGAGTAGAATAGGGGTTACCCCTCAGTAATTGTCAAAGCCAAATAAAGCAGCTATAGTCTGAATTTCATTTATTTGTAGGCTAGTAGGGGACAAGGTTAAAGTGGTTGTACCACACAAAATAGATGAATTAGAGGACACTGTGTGAAAATGGTGTCAGTCACACACAGAAGGACAAATTCTGCATGTGTACATACACAAAGGTGTTAAAGGATATCAATCAGAATGCATGATACTGATTGCTAGTGTGTCTTTAGGGGGATGTTAGATAAAGAGTACCAGACAGTTAGCTCAGACTCATAACTTCTAGCCTCCTCTAGTACAATGATGTGACTATGGTTTACAACAAACAGGCATTTTTATTAATAATTAATGAAGTCTGCTGGACCTTCTTTGAAGGGTGCTGACTGCCTTATGTACTTGTATGCTTGAACATAGTCCGCCCTGGGCACAATAATGACCTATTAAACACATCCTGTGTGGAAAATGTTATTCTTTACGTGGCTCATCTTATTTGATAATTACTATCATCTCACGAGCAGGATATTTATACTTTGTCTCATTTGAGGGAGACCAAAGTATCATGGCTGAAAGAAGGCTCAGAGTTAAGGACAGGTGTTGATCTCTCAAAGCCCTGGAGTCAGATTCCCAGCACCCATATAGAGCAGCTCACAAACTCCTGTAACTCCAGCTCCAGGAGGCCCTACACCCTCTTCTGGCCTCTGCCACCATACCATGCATGTGCACACACACACACACACACACACACACACAAAGGTTTAAGTCCTTGGTCAAGTACACAGACAAGCCATGCCCAGCTCCACAGCTAGAAGCTCCCATGTACCAACCAACCACACTGCATGTTCTGTACAAGAGAAAGAAGTCCAGGCCACTCTCAGCAGAGCCAAGATGCAGAGGACCCAGCATTCTGCTAGATATTATAGAGGGCGTGGGAATCCGACAGGTGATGCTGGATTTGGGGGTGGGAACTGTTGTAGCTGAAAGTGAAAGGCAGGTCAGACTCAAAAACAGAGCCAAGGAATCTCAGCTCTCTCCTTTAGCCCAGACATTGTGTGATCTTCCAGAGTTTCTAAGCCAATGGGTAATGTAAGTAGAGCTGTTTGAGGAAGATCATTCAGGCAGCATTAAAGAGAAGAGACATGTTGAAAGGCTCATGGCTGGAGGCAGGGAGAGCCATTGTCAATGGAAGAAAACAGTCAGGACAGACTCTACTAAAGTGTTGGTGTAGGGAGTTATAATTGTCAGAAAGAGAAGTCAGAGGCGCAAGTTATCATGTACACAGAATCACACAGTAGTGTGGGAATGTAACCCAGTACAGTCGTTATAGAAAACAGCACGAAGAGACTCCCAAACACACCGTCTTAGTTATAGTTTCTATTACTGTGATAAAATAAGATGACCGAACCAACTTGGGGAGAAAAATGTTTACTGCATCTTACAGCTTGCTGTTCATCATCCAGGAAAGTCAGGGCAGAAAGTCAAATCAGGAACTTGGAACCAGACATTGAAGCAGAAGCCATGGAGGAGTGATGCTTATTGACTTGCCCTCATGGGCTGCTTAGCCTACATATACATATACACAGACCTGGACACAGAGACACAGAGACAGAGACAGACACAGACACAATCAGGACAGTCTGCCCAGGGGTGGCACTTCTCACTCCATTACATGAGCCCACCCATATCAATTATTAATCAAGAAAATTCACCTCAGGTCAGCCTAGGTGTCTATTAAGAGATAATTGGAGAGAAAGCATGTAATACACATAATGGACTATTACCCAGCCATAAAGAAGAATGAAGCCATGCCATTTTCAGAAAGTGAATGGAACCAGAGGATATCCTGTGACATGAAATACATCAAACACAGGAAGATGAGTATTACATATGTTGCCCTTATAGGTAGAAACTAAATAAAACATAATCTCAAAAGAGAAGACCTTTTTAGAGACTAGGAAGGATTGTAGGGGAAAAGGCGGGGTGGGGAAAGTAAAAAGAGACAGAATCAACCAACGCACACAATATGTAAGTATACAAATGTCACCAAAAATTCAATAATTTTTATTTAATTATTGCTAATTTAAATAAGATTAGGGGGAAAATGGCTGCTGGGAGATGACTGAAGGAAATGGAGTTGACACAAATGAGATACTGCTATCCTTTTGGTCACAATTCTGCAGTGCCCAGAAGGTTTACAGACCCATTATAGGTGTTCAATAAATGCTTATGGAATGAAGAAAAGCACATAGGTACTGCAGTCCTCCTGCCTGATTTCTTACATTTTGTCTGAATTCATGCATCCTTCTCAAAATTAAGCCACTATTAGAATTTACACTCACCCAGAAGATGAAGGTGAAGGAGTTACTATGCTCCCCACTTCACTCCTTCCTGGCAGTGCTCCTTCCTCCCTTGTGATGACATCACGGGAAATGCAGGTGACTTCTTGGCATCCCAGTGTGCCTCAGAGGAAACATATTCACAGGTGACTCCTGAGCAGACAGGACAACAGGGCCTGGAAGGAAGAAGGGTTCTCTAAAATGAAAAGAGGATCAGTTAACCCATACACTTAACCTTGAACTTTACAGCATGTAACTGAAGACAGCTAAAATGCCAGCTCATGTCAAGCCCATGATTGGCTTCTTTGAATTGCTGAGGCTCCAATGCTACACCACTCACTATTCACAGGCCCAGAGGGATGAATGAGTGCTGGACCAGAAAGCAGGTACATGTTACAACGGTGATCAGGATTCAGCTTGGACATCACAGGGGTCTCAGTAGATTAAACGCATTAGTGATTGGGGAAAGGGAAAGATGGTGCCTACAGCTGGCTTCGGGTAGCAGCTGCCTTCATTTACGCCCAAGTGAAGAGTGGTCCTTCCTTATTTTTCTACCTCTTTAAAGATATGAAAGCCTGGAGCTCCTCTGAAATCTGGAATCAGAGCTGCTTTTGCTCCACAAAACCACTCTTAGAGTTGTTATTTAGACCAAAATCACAGCAATTTTTGAGTCAATGCAAGTTGGAATCATCCCAGCTGGAGACTGTGGTATCTGCTGTGGGACCCAGGGATGCTGAGGCCCTTGCCCACAAGCACAGCTCAGTCTTTCTCTCTCCAGCATCCTCAGGTCCTGATCCTGTCAACCAGATGGCTACTCATGGCATAGGAGCCCCTAGACCATCTTTGGCTGTCATGTAGACAAAATTTCACAGGAAGGAAACTGCCTGTAGGGAAAGAAATCGGCAATCAGTGCAAGTGGAGGATTCTTTCTCTGTAAATGTTCATCCTTTTCAAAACAGGTAGTTCTACTGCAGGTGGGACGTGTCACTGCCTGTGAAAGCAATTTTGCTAAAGAAAGGAAGAAGAAGAGTGACAGAAACAGACAGGATTAATCAAAGAGAAGGTTAGGCAGTGACAGACCCACAACAGAGAAGGGAACAAAGAGACAGGCAGCCAGCAACAGCGATAGTTACCCAGCAAGAGAGCCACACATTTCCAGTGAGAAGTATCCTGAGGACCCACTGAGTGTGCCTGAGGGAACCATTCTTCCAGGGGTCAGGGGGGAACTACTGTGAACTTGGGTTGGAAATAGACCCTGGGTAGCATCTAATGGGATCTGATGGTTGTAAATGATCCAAGCCGTAGAATGCAGCAGCTTAGACCCAGACGAGTGACTAAGGAGGATATCATCCCTCTGGTCCTGGGATTCTCTGGAGGTTAACCATCTGATCAATGATGGCTGGTTTAAATCTTGGCTCTGTAACTGTTTGGCTGAGTTTGGACAAGTGGATTTAGCTCTTCTGGAACTGTTTTTGTGATCTGTGCGAATAAAGGCATGGTGCTTGGCACTGGCCAGCTTTGCTAGTATTATCAAAGTTCTTGGTGTTGTTAATCATTTGTGTAGCATGTATTGCTCATGACTCTGTCATGGTTTAAAAATGGAAAGTGTCTCACAGGCTCGAGTGTTGGTCCCTAAGTCAGTTCTGTTTTGGAAGATTCTGGAAGCAAAGGGAGGTGTGGGTGATCTGAAGAAAGTAGATCCCAGAAAGAGTGACTTTAAAGGTTCCCTGGCTTTTGGTCTCTTTTTATATTTCTACTATTGTTCCTGTCTACCCTGATGATGAAAAATTTTGAGTCTAAGGGACCATGAATTGAACCCTCTGAAACCATGAGCCATGATAAATTATTCCCTCTCTTAAGTGGATTCTGTTGAACATTTTTATCACTGCGATGAGAAAAGTAACTAACACTGACTCCAAGCCTCCAGACAAAGGGTGAGGCAAATGGGCCCTGTTCCCCATGGGAGAGTAAGGCAAACGGGCTTGATGGCCTGAGATGAAATTCTTCATATGTCTATTTTACAATAGCATTACTTTTGGTGATCAAGGGTTATGGTAAGCAGAATTTGGGTAAGTGAGAATTTGGGTAAGTAAGTAACCAGAAACTTAGCTGTGTACATCTTAATGTACAATCTAATGCATGTTCTAGGTTCTAAGGGGAGGGGACTAAATCTTGAACTGGTTATGAGCCAGGCACTCTGCAAGGGTAGCGTGTTCATGCTCACAGTAAGGCATCTAAGTAGTTACCTTCGTTCTCCTTCTGTGGATGCATTAACCAAGGTTTAGAGGGTTGAGCTCCTTGCCCTAGGTTACAAACCATAAAGAAATGTGTGTGGTACATGCTGCTGATACTTTGGTGGTCCATTCAGAGTGTATAACAGACAAGGCTGTGTTGTGGCAGTTTAACATAGGTGGTGAATGTAAATACGCTTTTGGTTTTCTCTACCATGACCCTAAGTTCAAGTTTCCGCACATTCCCTCTGCCTTGAAAACAACACAAACACAAAAAATATGAAAAGAAGAGGCCAGCCAGAAGTCAACTGATTCAAAATTAAGATGAACATATCTGTGGGCTAGAACCAGAACACCGAAGCAAGCTTCTGAGCCCTAGGCTGAAAAGCTACTGCTGAGACAAACAGAGAAGGTGGGCACCATGCTTACTGTGTGAAGGTTGAAACTGATTTGCATGTTTCTTTCCTTGCAATGAGGATGAAAATATGGCCATTGACTAATTATCACTATGGTGTTCTCAGACTCTAGTGTGCCTCAGAATAATCACTGAATCCTCCACAGAATGTCTGGTTCTGTAGGCAGGCCCAGGGCAGAGTGACAAGATGCATCTATAGCTTCCAGGGATGGCGCTACTCCAGATATACTCTCAGAAGCACTGTTGCTGGGTTGGGTCGGGGGAGATGTGGCTCAGCAGGTACAGTGCTTGCCTACCATAATGACATAATCCAGGCATGTGGTTCCTACCGATAATCCCAGCACTCAAGAAATGAAGGTAGAAAGGCCCTAAGTTCAAGGCCAACTTCAGCTGCATATTAAGTTCCTGTCATCCTGTGCTACTGAAAACTGTTTCAAGAAGAAACAAAAACAACATAAAACAAATAAATAGCAAAAGAAGTCCTATGAACACAAGCAGACTTTCTCTCAAAATTAATTCTCTTAGACAATTCATTACAGTTGCAGAAACCTGACTAATACAAATTACATTCAGGGAGAGAGAGAGAGAGAGAGAGAGAGAGAGAGAGAGAGAGAGAGAGAGAGAGAGAGAGAGGGAGAGAGAGAGAGGGAGGAGAGAGAGAGAGAGAATATGTTAATAGCTCATTGGTAAAGTAGAATGCTAGTCTAACATGTTCAAGATCCTAGCTTCAATCCCAGGACTAAAGGAAAAACATAAATGAGACATTATGAATTTCATTTTTAAACTTTAAACTTGAGTCCCAGCTTCAGTATAACTAACACTGTATATGATAATATTCCAACACCTGAGAACAGCAAAATTTAAAACACTCGGTCTCTAAGCATAAAAGATGCTCAACTTACAATTTCTGATTTTTCATCACAGCTTTTCACTTCTGCCACTAATAGCCCAAAGCAAAACAGGACAGTGCACATAAATTAGTATGTGAATCTGTGTTTCAATAAAACTTTATTATCCAATGTGTGTTCAAAAACAAACAAACAAACAAACAAAACAAAACCAGCCAATCTTGCCTGGTGATGTTGCTTTGTGTACTCCTGTTCTATATATATATCTCAGGAGCAAAAGCCAAGGAATACTGTTCTTTATGCTGTCAAACATTTTACCACTGTCAAAGTATTTCACAGGAAGCTAGAAGTATTAAGTTATTTCCATGCATTAAGAATATATAATTAAACATTTCTCTTGAAAAAAGGCTGATCAGTAAAATTTAAAATGATGTAGTTCTCATTTTGCCACAAGTTAGCAATGAAACACAGAGGAGAAGGTAGAGACTGGGAGGGGGGGCACATGAATGAAATTCTGTGTTGTACCTGACCCAGGCAATCCATGTTGGGAAAGTATATTAGAAAGAAAACTGAGTACTCAGCTGTAACTTTTCTGTAAGGCCACAGGAAGCAGGAAGTACTCAGGAAATAGATCACCTGGGAGTCTTTGACGGGGTAGGGGTGAGAAGCATCCCAAGTCATACTCAGAAATAGCTAGAATGTGCTGAGGACCAAACAGTAGCTCAAGCTGTCAATCTAGCAATCAATACTCATACCTATACAGTATAATACAAGGCATTATGAAAGACACTGTGAACATAAAAATAAAGATGGTACCTGTTCCATCAAGAGGCTTATCTCTAGAAGTCCCCGAGTGAAAGTATTCCTAATGCCCACAATCTGATTGGCCAGAAAGACAGGTTGTTGCCTGTCTTAGAACAGAATTCTGTGGCCATTGGATTTTCCATCCTCACTGGGATCACTCACCACTGCTGGTTTCCCACAGTCCTCCTAGGGCAGCTGTCTTAGTCGCTGCTCTATTGCTGTGAAGAGACACCATGACCAAGGTAACACTTAGGGAAGGGATGAGTTTATTGAAGTCACTGAGAGGAGCACAGGTGACTTAAAGGCAGCCATATCTTGGAAAAGCCCATGCTATTATGGATGACCAGTCATGGAAGCCATCTCCCTGGAGCATTCCCACAGTCTTCTCTCCCCAGTAAATGTAGAACCCTGAGGAGGGACCCTGTGAACCTTCCAAACTTTGAACATGTTCCATTTACTTCCCAGATCTCATGAGACTTCCTCTTCCCTCTAGAGAGATTTCAATTTAGAGAAATCTTATGTATCAACATAGAAACACATTTTTGCATATCTATGAGGATGCTTGTACATAGAAGCACGGCTGCAGAAATATCCACCCTGACTATGAGCGGCTCCTTTCCACGGGTGAGGGTCCTAGACTGCATAGAGAGGAGTAAGTTAGTGGAGCATCCGTATTCATCTGTTTCTGATCTCTGACTGCAACGCAATGTGGCGGCTGCCTGATACCGTTACATCTCTTCTGTGATGGACTGTATCCCTCTGAACCGTGAGCCAAACTTAACCCTTCCTCCCTTAAATTGCTTCCTTCCCAGTATTTGGTCCAGGAACAAGAAAAATACTAATGGATACATAAGATATTTTAACTAAAAAGATCTGGGTTATTGTTGGTTTGTGTGTTTGTTTTGCCTATGCATCATATTAAGCTCCCTAAGGGCAGAAAATATTGGTTCCCTATTACATTCCCAGTATCAAGATTAGTTAATGCTCGGAAACACTGGATGAATAAAAGGCTTGAGAAGGGCATTCAACCATAAACCTCAGCTCAAAGGAAAAGAAATAAGTTTTGACATTCAGAGGTTGAATTGGTTTAGAGATTTAAAATTCAACTTCAATGAAATCAAGGAAACATCACACAATTACGTACTAATTGCACACTTGTTATGTAGAAGGTTGCCAGGTAGAGTTGACGGGAGCAGAAGTACCATAATCCTCTGGTTCTTCGTGAAGAAGATTCAGACATAACAGGAAGAATGGGTAGATTATAGACATTATCCTAAGGTGGCAGAGGAAGCAATGTAAGAGCCAAATGCAGTGAGCCTTGCAGAATTAATACCTGGAGGCTCACTGCGCACTAGACATTTTGTACATGCGTTAATGTAGTTGAATAGCAACCCTGATAAGTCTTTGCATTTAAAAAACCTCAATTTCTGTTTAGCCTTTGACATTTTCATACATATGTACAGCATATCTTGATCAAATCTACGAGCCTGCTCCTCCATGCTCCACCTCTCCCCCAGGACCCCATCACATCTTCCCTTCAGCCACATTCACTCTTTTATAATATTAATTTATATTTTAATTCACTGAGTGCAATTAGTACTGTCCTGTATATACCTAGGTATTGTAGGTATTGGGCCCTCCACTGGAGTATAGGGATCATACCAGTGGCTATATTCCTAAAGAAAGGTATTTCTCCATCGTGAGGTAGCCGTCAACTGCTATGAATCTGCTTTTACATTTGATTCATTCTCATATGAGGTAACTGTAGAAACTTTAGGGCAAGAAGAAAAACCAGTGAGATGGATGATTTTTATGTTAAGAATATATAGAGGCCTCTTTGTCTGTATGTAAGGCACATGGAAGCTTCCAGAGAGGGCTAGCCAAGAGACTGAGTCTACATCACAGCCAATCTGTGGCTTGTATTCACCAGTTTGTTTTTGGCAGCCTTCCTGCCTGCCACGGGTATTTCCTTATTTTTAGCTGATTCAATCATGTTACCACATGTGTCTTCTGATATTTTAAGCATTCAGGAAAACGAAGGACCATTATTATATGGGCTGGTCATATAAGGCAGATACAGAGGAAGACAGGACCCTCCCAAGTCCTCGATTCTGTCCTGGCTTAGTGTCTGCATGGACCGTGCTGAATGTATTTTTGGAAGTCCCCTGACAGGACCATGCAGCTACGGACAGTAACTTTCGTGTTTGTTTTCTACATCGCTCGTCAGTGCAATGATCCCAGTGCTTGCACTTTGAAGGCATTCACTAATGTTCAACAATAAATTGAAGAGGTCGGTTAGGGTAGTGCGGCTGAAGCTCTTGGCTTAGGTCTTTTCCATTGTGGAGATGAAAGTAGGGAAGAAAAAGAAAAGCCTGCATTTGAAAGGCTTGTCCTCACAATACCTTCCTTCAAAGGCCTAAAGTCATCATTGCCATCTACGGTGGGAGGAGAGGGTGAGATATCTGATATTAAGATATTAAAGTTTTAATGTAGGTTGGAATAGAGCTTCTGTGTTTCCTCTATGGTCTGTACCTTCACCAGTCCTGTGTAGGGACTCCAATCCAGTGCTCTTCATTTCTGTCTTACCTAGTTAACATCGGTCTGATTTCAAGTGATGCCCCACACTGCTTCTGGAATAATACATGTTTCCCTTGTCTCTTGGTTCCTCCTGGAGATACCCCCAGTTTCCAACCTGTGAGCTCCAGGCTCACACATGTGCCTAGAAAACAACAGACTCCATGTCTTTTGCCAGGACATCTGAGGCTATACAAGTCCTCTGGCTCTCGTCCTTCTGCATATGCGTTCATTTGCCTACTCGCACCTTATCTAAAGTGACCCCTGCTTCCAGCTTGCCAGCTTCCCTGTCCTCGGTGCTCCCTCCCTTCTCTCATCAATCTAGACTCTTATCCCATCAACTGTCACACTTCCCACTAAATATGTCTTCCTATATTCCTGTCAAGGTGGTCATAGTGTGCCTACTAGACAAACCAAACAAAACCAAACAAAACAACACAAAAACAAAAGCAAAATGTCACCCTACAAGCCACAAACAGAAGACTCCTGACTGTTTCTTTTGTTCTTTTCTCTCAACTTCCTCTGGAAACAATGATCCCTTCCGTGTATCTTGTGCTTGTCCCTCTGACTGCCAGTCAGCATACAGAGCTTCTATATTCTCACCACCAACACAATCAGCCTTGTTCCCTGATTTCTGTTTCTACTATTCTAGAGAAAGAACATTCTGCAAACTACCCATGTTTCTGTATTGACCACTTTGTTTGTTTGTTTGTTTGTTTGTTTTTTGAGACAGGGTTTCTCTGTGTAGCCCTGGCTGTCCTGGAACTCACTTTGTAGACCAGGCTGGCCTCGAACTCAGAAATCTGCCTGCCTCTGCCTCCCAAGTGCTGGGATTAGAGGTATGCGCCACCACTGCCCAGCTGTATTGACCACTTCTAGCTAACTGTTTTCCCCATGGATTTGGCTGGACACTCGGATATCATAGTTGTTAATGCTAATTAGGACAATTCCCCTCTCAGCCTTTGACTCTGGAGGCTTGTGTTATCTACCACTTAAGCCACTGAAATCTGCCCTACTTCACCAATTCATAGATACCAACCTGCCATGGCCAACCATCTGTGATTTTCCAACTCCTAGGACAGAGCATCAGTCCCTACCTCTGGATTTTTCTATTGCACTCTGTAGGTGACTCCTCCTGCCTTGGACAACTCCTCTTGAAGCCTCTATTCCCTCTGTTCCTTTTGTGCATATCTCTCCATGTCTCAAGAGGCTGCAGCCCTCTGGAGTTTAGCTCTAGGCCTCCTCTTTCTGTGCTCACCAATGGTGAGCTCATTCAGGGAGGTTTGGACAGGTTGTTTCCAAATGTGTATGCCCAGGGCCAGCCTCTCCTCTGAAGCTCCCTCAAGACATCTCCCTCCTGTCTTAGAAACAACTTGACACACAGAGAATGCACTTTGTATTCCCACTCAAACAGATCTCTCTGCCTTCTCTCTCCTGGCTTCCCCAGCCATGCGGGCTCTGTGTCACAACCTTCAGAATGCTAGCCGTCACCTCCTTTGTCTTGTCTCCATTCAATGTCAATTACTCTTCCTGCCAATTTAACCTAATAAATGTTTTTCAAATTTCTTCCTTTCATTCCTCCTCAGGAATCCTGTCCCAGTTCAGATACTCATCATTTCTTGCCTGGATTCCCAATAGGTCCCCCTGCCCCTAAGCCGTTCCTCCTTAAATCAATCCTCCTTAGAGCAGGAAAATCTATATTTAAAACATGAATCTGACCCTGATATTCTTCTCCTTTAATCACTTGGATAGAGTCCAATCTGCTTACTGTGGCACAGAAAGCGCATCCTCAGACTCCTGAACACTTACTTCCCACCATGACCTCTGGAATCAGTCACCCCTTTATTATTAAATATCTAAATATTTTTTATTATGTGTGTGTGTGTGTGTGTGTGTGTGTGTGTATGTGTGTGTATGAACAGGTGTACATGTGGCATGTGACTGCAGTGCTGTAGAGGCTAGCAGTAGGTATCAGATCACATGAAGCTAGACTTATAGATATCTGTGAGTCACCAAATTTGGTTGCTGGGAACTGAACTTGGGTCTCCTGCAAGCAGTATGTACATGTAACCGCTGACCATCCGAGTCTTTCATTATTGGCAACATCACACTGCTTATGGCCAACGCCTTGTACCTCCATTTTGCACATGCTCTCTGCTCTCATATGCACCTGTCTGCTCACAATATTTTTCCTACCTGGTAAGTGAAATTTCACCCCACCATTGAGAGTTTGAGCTAACCCTATTGGGTTAAATCCTTTAGGCTTTCCTTGTTACCTCATTCATGTCCCCAGTCTCCATGCAGTCTCCATGACTGCAATTCCCATGTCTCAGTGTCTCATGACTGCACTTCCGTACAATGTTCAATAACTATTGCTTAGTTTGTCTCTCTACAGTTTCCCAATCTTTCTCAAAATGAGACAGCATCCTCAGATTGAGCCTTCTCAGATGAGAAAGCTATCTGTTGCAAATAGACATCTGACAGGGTGCACGCTCAGAAGCTATGGTTCTCCTCCCTGGTGCCTTCTTCCTATTTCTTTTTTTTCCCCACTTGCTCAGTACAAATGTATTATGTATGTATATAAGCTTTGCCAGACACTGTGGACAGTGTCCTTTACCTGGCACATTTACACACCCGTGGGTCCCCTTGGTGGTCCCAGCCCATTAGTAATTCTCTAATGCAAACATGATTCTAATACATCGTCATGCTCTGCCTCTAGCACCTTTTCAGCATGATAAACCCATAAATTATTCCATTACTTGAAATAGAGGGTAGTCTATCATAAAATAGTGAATGGTCTATTCACTATTGGAAACGCTGTGGTTCAAACCCAGTTCTCCTACACACTAGATATATGATTTTGGTTTAATTACTCACTTTATTTGTAGAAAGGGAACAATATTAATGTTTCATTTTATGGGCTGGCATGATGGCTTAGAAGTTAAAAAATACTTACTGATATTGCAGAAGATCCGGGTTCCAGCTCTTGCACCTACATTAGCTAGCTCACAACTGCCTGTAATTCCAGTTCCAGGGAATCTAACGCCCTCTTCTGGCTCTATGAATACATAAACCCATGTGCTACTCAGACATACACACGGACATATTCCCATACATATAAAGTAAATATAAAAATCTTTTTAAGAGATTATTTAATTCCCATGATATATAAATATATGTAATAGCATTTGGAAATACCAGTAAGCACGTTGCTGACATAGAGACAATATCTAGTAGGAAATTACCTGTGATTACTACTTCAGTATCAGGAATGTGGCACAGGAGATCCACCACAACCACCATCAGTGACGTTGCTCACAGAACAATGGTAACAACAACAATAAAGATCTCAAATTCAGCCAGAAGTGCAGAAGCCTCCGAACAGACATATCATAGTAAGAAGGAACCAAGGCAGGAGGTGTCAAGATACTTGATCCCAATTTGTGTTACATGGTCAGAAGAACAATGACTTCATGGTACTCACATAAAAAGAAACACGTGGACAAATGGATTCAAGTAGAGAATTCTGAAAAAAAATCTATATACTTACAGCCAGCTAAGCTTTAAAAGAACTGTCAAAAGCATACTTCCAAAAAAAAAAAAACTATCCATCTTTCAACAAAGGTGCTGTGGAAATTGTATATCTACACACAGAAAAATAAAACTTGGTCCATATTTTTATATAGCACAAGAATTAATTCAAAATCAACCAATAACCATAAACTCTGAATTGGAGGAAAACACAGGGAAGCAGTCCATAATACAGGTATTGACAAGGGTCTTCTACCTAGTGCAAATGATAATCCCAAGAATCGACAAATGAGATTGCATGAAATTTATTAGCTGTTCTGTAGATAAGCAGATATTGCCAGAGAAAAGATACACCCTACAGACCTGGGAAAAATACTCTTTGCCAGCTATCCAACACATGGATTAATATCTACAATATACAAAGAACTGCAAAAATTAAACAAGAAGAAAATCATCTTATCCAATCAATAAATGGGTTAATGGATCGAATAGGCAGTTCTTAAAAACACAAGTATTAAATGACCAAGAAACATTTTTAAATGGGTTCAAAACCTATAACCATCAAGCCAAGGCTAGTTAATGAGACCCTATTTCCTTCTGGTTCAAATAGCTGCCATCAAGAAAGTCGCAATAGGGGGTAGGGTGGGGAAGTAAGGGGATAACATCTGAAATGTAAATAAAAATATCGAATTAAAAAAAAAGAAAGAAAGAAAGTTGCCATCACCAAATGTGAAAAGGATGTGGGGAAAGAAGAACCCTTATATGTTTTGATGGAAATGCTAGCTTCTGCCGCCATTATGGAAATCAATACAGAGATTCCTCAGACAAAGCTGAAAATATAATCAGCATACTACTTAGTCATACTTGAAGGACTCTAAGTCAGCATGCCTCTCTCAGAGATACCAGCGCATCTATGACTATGGCATTCACAATAGCTAAGGTATAGATCAGCCTAGGCCCAACAATGGTGAATGAATAAAGAAAATTTGGGAAACACACTGTACAATTTTGCTCAGCCATGATAAAAAGTGAAATCATGACAAATAAAATTAAACAGTTTTTTTTCTTTCTTCTTTAACTAGTCACTTTAAAGCCAGCAGAAAATTGTAGATCTTCCATTTTAGACAACGCTTCATAAAAAGATCTAGCATCTAGTTCTGGGAAGCTTGCAAAAGTCAGTCAATCCAGAGGACTTTTACAACACTCAGTACTAAACAGCTTCTCTGTAAAGAGCTGGGTAGGGGCTGTCAGAGCAGGCAATTTATGCAGGCAGCTGGGGCCCAGTTCTCTAAGTGGACCTTAGCCAGAAGATTCTAGATCTTGGAAAATAGTGTATCTGATGGTACAGATAGATTAGGTTTGGTTATGAGGCAGACCAGCTGCAGTCCACCCCTACCACACTCAGCTGACTTCTCTACCGTGAAGCCCACAGAGGGCTAGCTGACCACTGGAGCACAGGCCTTCAACCGTTACAGGCTGCAACACATAGAAGATCAGAGGACATTTGGTTCCTGCTATTTCTACAATTCATAAGAGTAATGCAAGTGCCCAGGCCTGTATATTATAGTGTTCTAGAAATTAATAAGGGCAAGAACTCTCAACTTTGAGCTCCTTGAAGACTGAGTCTACTGTAGTACTTACATGATACTAAACCCACAGCAGGTGCTGTTGATTATTTGCTGGGCTGTATTGAACCATACTCTAAATCTGGAGCAAAGGATGCCCATTAGATCCATGAAAAAGGCTGACTTGAGGAGAGGCCAAGGAAGTTGGGCTAGATTACAGATAGACTTAGCCCCAGAGTCAGGATTAAGCTTACAGCTCAGGCTTCAGTTACAAGAAGAGGAAAAATGTAGGAATGCACTCCAGTGGTTCAGTTTGGCTTTGCCATCCACACAGACTCTTCCAGTCTCTCGGCAGTCTAGTATCTTCAGCTCTGTACTTGGGTTCTGGAAATCATTTAAAGTCAACTAGAAACATGGAGAATTTATTGGAAATGCCCTTATCAAGATCATGTAAAGACCTAGCACTGATCCTTCATCCTTATCTCCTCGGAGAAATGACCATCCATTTCTCTTACTCATTCTTTTCTGAGTCCCTTCCTTGCTCCCAACAAAACTGCTTTCCCCACGTGCCCATCATGCCCTGATTTCTTATAGTCTTTGAAATGGAATCTTGCCAAAGGCTTATTAAAAGTCTGAGTAGATTACATTCACCAGTTCCCTTATCTCCATGCCTATTTATTCCCTTCTAGAACATCCATAAATAAACATTGGCTCTGTCCCAAGGTTCAATCCTTGGGGCTTTGTTCCTGTCTCTTTTTTTCTCTCACTTAGGGATCACACATACTGCTAAAGCTTTAACTGCCTCCTCTCCACGGATGCTCTCTACAGTCCCTTACTCTGACTCTGCATCCAATGGTTCTCTCCCTATGTGGCTGAAGCCAAGAACAGCACCTCTCCTGGATGCTCAGTTCCTCTCTTGGCTCTCCTATTTCATGGGAGCCAGATCTAGCCCTATGACTCAGCTCATGCTCCTTTCTTCCAACCCCTGTCCTGCCACCAGATAGTCATAAGTACTGCATTTCCTTTGTCAGATTTCTTCCTTCCTCTCCCTTCACACTGTCACAGCTCAAATATAGATCCCTGGGCTTTATTCCTGGCTTCATGTGAGCCACCTTGCCCTGCTTCCTTTCCTATCAGTTCATCTTACATTCATTCAGCTTCAGCCTTTAGCTTTGGAGATACCTTAAATCTGGACTCCAGTCCTAGCACAAGCAGTGCAAATTTGGGGAAGTTACTTTATGTCTCTGAGTCTTTTTCGATATTTAAAATATAATTAAGCATAATAAAAGATCAGTGATTGTTGACTTGTGTTACTGTGCTCTAGGCAATAACTTGAAAATGGTAGACACAATCTCATTCAACTCTAGTATAATAATCTCAAGAGTTAGCTGATCCATTATACTTTGTAAATGATGAAGACTGGAAAAGTTATATAATGTATCCAAGGTCACACAGATAATAAGTACCAGGGCAGATGTTCAAACCAAGACAGTTTGATTTCACTATGTGTATTTAACCTCTCTACCTTCTAACATAGGAGCTATTTGTAAACATGAATTATACTACTGATACCATCCTAAAATACAGATTTGAGCCTCATTAAAAATTCTCTAGTGGTCACACTTTATAGAACTATAGAAGTTCATTAAGTTAAGAGATGTGTTATACCATCCATACCTAAAGTATTCTTACTTCTTTCCATTATGATTATGATTCTTTAAAAGATAAAGTTGATGCTTTGAGTTATAATGTTATGACATCCATAGTAGTAAGTACATGAAGGGATAAAATCCTAAAGAGATGCTATTTTATATTTTAAATGCTCATATTATTTTCTTTAAAAAAAAGGTTAAAAGTCAATTGTCCATGTATCCCTTTCCAAACTTCGCTGGCAAAAAACAACCCCAAGGAAAAATCAGTGAGAAAGTAGAAAAAGCAGAAGCCAATTAATAAGAAAACAGATGTACGATAAAGAAAAAGACAAGGCTGGAGGGGTGGGTCCGTGGTTAGGAGCACTAGTTCTAGCACAGAGGCTCGGATGCCCTTTTCAAGCCCTCGTGGCACTTGGATCCTGGGTACTCCTCACATGAACTCACAGAATCATTCTCTCTCTCTCTCTCTCTCTCTCTCTCTCTCTCTCTCTCTCACACACACACACACACACACACACACACACACACAAATAAAAACTAAATATCTTTAAAAAATAAAGCTAAATTTTGCTTCTTTGAAACCCCTAGTGAATTTTGTAAAACTCTTAGCAAGAGAAAAGAACCTACTTCAAGAAGAAACAGGGTGTCATCCTTACAGCCACAAAATAGTGATACCATGAATGATTTGATGCTGATTTAATACGTTTAACATTTTTAATGAAATAGATAAATTCTAAGGAGGAAATAACACATTTTGTGTTGACATAAAAGGAAATTGAACACTGAACAGTTCAAACAGTTCAAGAAACTGTTCCTTGTGTTAAACCTATGAAGAAAACTCTGGGCCCAAATGACTCTACTGCTAAGTTCTCATACAATTTTAAGGGGAAAAAATTAAGTTGCCAATCTTAAATGCACTCTTTCAGAAAATAGAAAAAAATCAGCTAATTTTATGTAGCCAGCATAATTTTAACAGCAACTTGACAAGTGCATTACAAGAAAGGAAAAATTACATGCAATTGCTGCTCAGGAAAATAGAGCTCAAGTAAAAATATACAAAAAAAAAACCCTCCTCAATTCATATGTAGATATAAAAAATAGCATATCGTGGCCACTTGGGTTTATTTCAGGAATTCAAGAAAAATTTAATGTTGGAAAATCAAATAGTATAATTCTTTATTTTCATAGAATCAAGGAGTGAAAATTTATATTTAATCTCAATGTTTATACATTTTGTAACTGTTTATGATTTTTTTAAAAAAATTGGGGGGAAATTAAGAATGGAAAGGAACCTTTTTTCCCAACAAAAGAAATCTTCAAAAGAAATCTTACTCAATGGAAAATGAATGGGTAAGTAAATAAATAATAATCAATGGGTTTAAAAACAACAGAACGCTCAGCATCATTCCTCAACACTGAATTAGCAACACCAGCGTGTATGTGCAGCTGAGCCATAAACAAAGAACAGGTGCATGGGTTGGTGTTGGTACATGCAAACAACATGATTACAGTATGAAATACACAAGGTATATACAAAGAATATACATTGGGACTGAAGACATTTTATCACAATCTTAGAATTCCTTCAGACTGAGAGAAAGCAATAAGAAAATGAAATTTTAAAAAGGCCAAATGTATGCCAGGAATTCAAGAGTTGTACAACTGCTATCCCAGCATCTAGAAGACCGAGGCAAGAGTGTTGTAAATTTCAGGCCATTGTGTGATGATGGAGCAGGAGGAGGAGGAGGAGAAAGGAGAGGAGGAGGAGGAGGAGGAGGAGGAGAAAGGAGAGGAGGAGGAGGAAGAGGAGGAGGAGGAGAAAAGAAATAAAGAGGTGTTATTAGCTCTATTAGTATTATAGCTAGCAAATAAGTCTGGGGTTTTGTCTGGCTGGAATTTGCATGGGTTTGTGCACACTATCACAATGCTGTCAGTTCATACCTTCATACCAACAACCACCTTGCTGTGTCCAGTAGACAGTTTCCTTGTTGTCAGTCATTGACCATCTCTGGCTCTTACTGTCTTTCCACTTCCACTTCAAGGATGATCCCGGAGCCTTGGAGAGGGGAGTGTGATGTAGACTTCCTATTTACAGCTGAACATTTGCCAATCTGTTACTCTTTGCACCTTAACAAGCTTTGTCTGCGCTCATGATCACCTACTGCAAAAAGAAGATTCTGTGATGAGGGATGAGAGTTGCCTAATATGGGTGTACAGTAATAAGTCATTAGAAGTTAGTTTTACACTGTGTCTAGTTAGTAAGAGTAGGAGGGGAGGGGACTATGAGGCACAACCCCTGGCTTAGGAGCTATTGATAATTGATACCAGCTGGCACAGGGAGAATTAGTGTGTCCCCTTTTAGATTGACCATACTCCAGTAGAAGGGCACATATTCAAGAGCATGTGAGCAGCATAAATTGAAATTAATTTTCTTATTTAGAAAAAAGAAGACAAAAAATTGGGTGGGTAGTGAAGGGAGAGAGGATGGGTTTAAGAGAAATTGGGGGAGGAGGGGAATATGAGCATAATACTTTGCAGGAAATTCTCAAATAACTAATATAAAAAAAACCCTATCAAATAACTTGAGACAAGTTAATCAAAATAAAGGAAACTACATATTACATTGAGAAGAAAATAAAACTAAGTAAATGCAAAATGTCTCATGTTTTCATATTTAATATTACAGTTTCCAGATATTTGATAGCCAGTTTGTCTTAAATTGCTCTACAAATTTAGGGAGATGCCAGTGAAGGCGCCAGCAGCACTTTGCATGTGAAAACCAAGAGACTTATTGTTATTTATGTGGAAATGCACAGATTGAAAAATAGCTAGCACAACCTTGAAGATCACAGTGGAAAAAGAAGGAAAAGACTGCTTACAAAGGCCTTCTACAAAAGTGATCACAGAAAAGTTATCAATGTAGGAAAATCAAGTAGATCAAAAGAACAGAATGGGCAGTGTCTAGAAACAAACTTATATGTGCATTGTCCTCTGATGTGTTGGGGGAAGGTGCTCTGCCACACAGTGGGTAGGAATAACATTTGACTAAAGGGAGTTGGGTAACTGGGTATGTAGAGGAGGTGAGGCTTGGCTTCTATCTCACTTTAGAAGCAGAACTAATCAGAGAGGGAGGGCAGAGGATAACACAGAAGTCTGTTTCCATCATCCTGCATTGAAAAGGATTTTAGGAGGGATACAAAAGTTAAAGTAATATTGAATGAACAATAAACCAGTCATATGGAATATATGTGTGTGTATGTGTGTGTGTACATATACACATACACATATACATCATATACATATATTCACATGGGACACAAGTCAATTTGCCAATCAAAACAAATCAGCAACTGACCAGTGGTGGTACACACATTTAATCCCAGCACTCTGGAGACAGAGGCAGGCACATTTCTTGAGTTTGAGGCAAGCCTGGTCTACAGAGTGAGTTCTGGGCCAGCCAAAGATACACAGAGAAACTCTCTCTTGAAAAATAAGAAACAAAAGGAGTCAGCAAAAAAGAAAGAATGGAAAAGAGTAAAATGGAAGGAAGAATAAAAGTAAATATGGAGAGAGGAAAACAGCAAGAGAAAGAAGTCGTGGAAATAAAGAGAAGAGGGGGGGAGGGAAAGGACCACGAGTGTGGGAGAATGAAGAAGTGAAGAGAAGAAAGAAGAAAGAAGAAAAAGAGGGAAGAAATATGACAGTTTCTTCCTTGGAGATGCTAAACACATGTCTGCCCACCCCAGACAGCAGACAGGTACCAAGCCCACCAAAGATCAACTTGGTGAACCAGTGAGTTTTATTGGGGTTACATACAGGAGCAGAAATGACCCAAAGACCACTGCATCATCAAAGTCCATCCCAGCATGTGTGACGGCTCAAAGCTGGGAGCCTGGAGCACACTGTAGAGCCTGCAGGCAGATGCAAGTGTCCTCTCCAAGTGACTTTGCTGGCCTAAACTCTTCCAGGCAGCTCTGCTTATTTCTGCTTCTTCAGTCAGCTGGTCTGGTCTGAAACTTCTTTGTAGCTTGTCTCTCCTGAGAGTGACTCTCAGCTGCTTGGCTTGTTTACTCTTGTGAAGATGGTAGCTAGAGTCTTGTCAGTTTCAGGGACTTCCTGAAGCTATTTTAAGTTGTTTATTTTCGGGGGCTGGAGAGATGGCTCAGTGGTTAAGAGCACTGACTGCACTTCCAGAGGTCCTGAGTTCAAATCCCAGCAACCACATGGTGGCTCACAACCATCTGTAATGAGATCTGATGCCCTCTTC